>NC_045429.1:322449678-322774470 GCF_902635505.1 Sarcophilus harrisii
TTTCTTATTCATTTTCTTCTCATTTTGATCTGATCTTTTTTGTGCAGCAAGGTAATTATACAAATATTTTTGCATATGTTGTATTTAACATATTTTAACATGTATAACATATATTGGATTACTTGCCATCTAGGGGAGGAGGTAGGGAGAAGGAGAGGAAAATTTGGAGCACAGGGGTATGCAAGGATCAATGTTGAAAAATTATCCATGCATATGTTTTGAAAATAAAAAGCTTTAATTAAAAAAAGCTTTAATAAAAATATTTTTAAAAATTAAAAAAAATCTAATGTGTTCAGTGAACAGTAAGTTCTCTCTAGTTTGGCTAGAGCATCAAAGGATAATAAGTCTGGAAAATTAAGTGGAGGTCAAAACATGAAAGACCTCAATTGTAGATCTAGACAATAAGGAGTGATTAGGAAGAATTTTTAGCAAGGAAATGACAAGACAAAAACAGCGTCTGATGAAGATGGCATTGGCAATGGTATAAAAGCTGAATTGGGGAACAAGTGAAGGCAGAGAGACTTGTTATGATGCTCTGGAGGTATCCTAGAAATTAGGGAAAAGATTGAATCAGAGAGAAGTACTGTGGGTATTAAGAGAGAAACAATAGAATTTAATTATAGAGGATTTGTCATATTGGATTCATGGACAGGAAAAAGTAAAAATAATTCTGAAATTTAGATCTTAGGTGACTGGGAAGATGTTGGTGCAGAGAAATGAGAAAGTTATAGGAAGAATAATCCGTCTGTCCTTTGCTGGAGAAGGCACTTTACTTTAATGTTGATAATTTTACCAAGCTGCTAATTTAAAAATTAACATTTTATTTTTCCCCAATTACATGTAAAAACAATATTGACTAAATTTTTTTTTTGAGTTCCAAATTCTTTTCCTCTCTTCCCTCCCCCCCTTATTGAGAAGTTAAGCAATTTGATATAGGTTTTACATGTGCAGTCATGAAAAATATAGTTAGTCATGATGTGGAAGAAAACAAGATTAAAAAAACAACAAAAAGAAAAATAATGAAAGTAAAAAGTATGCTTTTATCTGCATTTAGAACCCATCAGTTTTTTCTCTGGAGATATCATTTTTTATCATAAGTCCTTCAGAATTGTCTTGGGACATTATGTTACTGAAAATAGCTAAATAATTTACAGTTGATTATCATACAATATTACTGTTACCATTTGCGATGTCCTCCTGGTTCTGCTTACTTCACCTTCCATTAACAATGTCTTCCTATTTCTGCTTACTTCACTTTATTTATATGTTAATTTATTATAAATTATATTTTATTTATGAAATTAATTTATATAACTTTCCCCATATTTTTCTGAGAGCATTCTGCTCATCATTTTTCATAGTATAATAGTATTCTGTCACAATAATATGCAATAATTTGTTTAGCATTCCCAAATTGTTGGGCACCTCCCCCCCAATTTCCAATTCTTTTCTACCACATTAAAAAGCTGCTATAAATATTTTTGTACATTTAGTTTCTTTTCCTTTTTTGTTTCTTATTTCTTTAGAATGCAGACCTGGTAGTGATATTGCTTGGTCAAAGGGAGTATCTGGTTTTATAGCCTTTTGGGCATAGTCCCTAATTCTTCTACAGAATGGTTGTCCATTATACAACTTCACCAATTATGCATTAGTGTCTCAATTTTTCCATATCTCTTCCAACACTTGTTATTTTCCTTTTCTGTCATATCAGCCAATCTGATAGTAGTGGGATAGTAGTTCAGAATTGTTTTAAATTTCATTTCTCTAATCAGTAGTGAGGTAGAGCATTTTTTCATATGACTATAGATTTGAATACATTGTCTGAAAACTGACTGTTCATGTCCTTTGACCATTTATCAATTGAGGAGCAGCTCTTATTTCTATAAATTTGTCTCAATTCTCTATATATTCAAGAAATGAGATTTTTATTAGAGAAACTTGTATTTTTTTTTCACATTTTTGTTTACTATTTCCCTCCATCCTATTTTCTCCCAGTTTATCTTACTCTCTTTCACCCTGTCCATTCTCAAAAGACTTTTGCTTCAGACTTTTATCTTTCCCAATCCTCCCTAAATTCTATCACCTCACACACATCTTTTCTTATCCCCTTTCCCTCCTACTTTCTTGAGTGTGTATGTTATTCCCTCTTTGAACCAATTCTAATGAGAGCTCACACAGTCTCCCTTACTCTCCCATCTTCCTCTCTGCTATAAAAGCTCTTTTATAACTCTTTTATGTCAAATACTTTATCTCATTCTATCTCTCCCTTTCCCCCTCTCCCAGCGCATTCTTCTTTCTCACCTCTTAATTTTATTTTTTTTTAGATAATCATCCCATCATATTCAATCACACCCATTCCCTCTGTCAGTGTATGTGCCTTTTTATTGCCCTAATAATGAGAAAGATTTTAGGAGTTACAAGTATCATTTTCCCATGTAGGAAAGTGAACAGTTTAACCTTATTGAATTTCCTATGATTTCTCTTTCCTGTTTACTTTTTTAATGCTTCTTTTGAGTCTTATATTTGAAAGTGTTCCATTTAACTATGATATTTTCAATAGGAATGCTTGAAAGTCTTTGAATATCCACTTTTTTCTTCTGAAGGATTATATTCAGGTTTTTTGGGTAAGTGATTCTTGGTTGTAATCCTAGTTCTTTGTGCTCTAGAATACCCTATTCCAAATCTTATGATCCTTTATTGCTAAATTTTGCATAATCCTGGCTATGGGTCTATGATTTTTGAATGGTTTCTTTTTGGCTGCTTATAATATTTTCTCCTTAACCTAGGAGCTCTGGAATTTGGCTATAATATTCCTGGGAGTTTTTTTACAGGAGGTAATCAGTAGATTTTTTTTTTTGACTTTTTATTTTTACCCTTGGTTCTAGAATATCAGGACAGTTTAATTTCTTGATTGACAATTTCTTGAAAGGTGATGTCTAGCCTCTTTTTTTTTTTTTTTTTTTTTTTTGATGATGACTTTCAGGTAGTCCAATAATTCTCAGATTAATTCTCTTGGATCTATTTTCAGTTTTTTTTTTTCCCAACAAGATATTTCAGTTCTATTTTTTTAATCATCTTTTGATTTTGTTTGCTCATTTCTTGATGTCTCATAAAGCCATTAGCTTATCCTTACCCAGTTCTAATTTTTTGAGGCAATTGGGGTTAAATTATTTGTCCAGAGTCACACAGTTAATAAGTGTTAAGGATCTGAGGGCAGATTTGAACTTGGGTCCTCCTGACTCCAGGGCCAGTGCTCTGCCCACTGTGCCATCTAGCTGCCCTCCCAACCCCACTTCTAATTTTTAAGGAATTATTTTCTTCTGTAAGCTTTTGTACTTATTTTTCACTTGGCTAATTGTTCTTTTTAAGGAGTTCTCTTAATTGGATTTTTGTGTCACTTTTGCCATTTGGTCTATTTTGATTTTTAAGGTATTTTTTACCAAGCTGTTGATTTTTTCCCCCATGAGTTCCTTGTATCACTTTCATTTCTCTTCCCAATTTTTCCTCTACCCTTCTTCCTTGATTTTAAATTGATTTCACCATTTGAGACTAATTTCTATTTTTCTTTGAGGTTTTGGATATAGGAATTTTGACTTTGTTGTCTTTCTCTGAGTTGGTTTTGATCTTTCCTGTCAGCAACTTTCTGTAGTCAGGATCTTTTTCTGCTGTTTGCTCATTTTCCCAGACTATTTCTTGACTTTTAGCTCTCTGTTAAAGAGGGGCTCTGTTTCCCAAATGAAGGGGTTACTGTCCCAAGTTTTATGTTTTTGTGCAGATTTTTTGGAGAAAATTTTGGGGATCTATAAGTTTTTGGTTCTTCGAAGGCGGCATGATCTAGGGAGATCTCTCCCTAGAGAGATTTACTACTCTCCTATACTTTATACTGGTTTGCAAATGACCAGAAGCATTCTCTTCCACTGTAGAACTGTGACCATAGTCCCAGCTTCTCTGTAGCCACAAATTTCTGGTATGCTGGTCCTTTTCCTTATCCTGAAACTGCCACCCAGGACTGTGACCCAGATCCAAATAAAAGTAATGCAACAAAGCCCTCCCTTTGATGTCAGCAAAAGGACACCTTTCATCTCCTTTGATCAGTTTTCTAACTCATCCACTCCTTATTATTAACTCCTTATCCTCATCCACCACTTATTATTTTGTGGATTGAGAAATCCACTGTTACTACTGATTCAGTTGCTTTCCATGTTCTACTGCTGGTTTGTTGGAGCACACTGGACATGCTCCACTCTTACTTCATTGCAACAGATTTTTCTTGCCAAAATTCCAAGTTGTCTTGGAAATTATTTTACCCCCATTCTTTTGTGGATTCTGCCACCGCAGAATTTGTTTTGCTACATTATTTTAAGTTGTTCTAAGGGGTTTGGAAAGAGCATAATTGAATCCCTTCTTTTTCTCTTTCATCTTAGCTTCATCCCCTGAGGTGCTAAAATAGGTGTTCATATTCTATCCTGATGGTTCTCAGGATCTTCAGTCTCTTCTCCAGCTGCCTATTGGTCTTCTGGAAGAAGACATCTTATAGACATCTTAAACTCAGTATGTCCAAAACTGAACTCTTTAGCTTTCCCTCCAAACCCTCCTCTTTTCTAAATATTCTTACTACTGTCAAGGACACTACCATCGTCCCAGTCACTCAGGCTAACAACCTAGATGTCAACTTCTATTCTTCATTCTCTTTCCTCTTCATAGCCAACCAGTTTCCAAGGACTGTCAAGTTTACCTTTATAACATCTTTCACATACACCCACTTCTCTCCTTTGACATTACCCTGATATAGGCTGTCATTATCTTATGACTTTATGCCTAGACTATTGCAATAGTTGCCATATCTAGTTGGTCTACCAGTGTCTCCCCATCCCACCTCATCCTCCAATCAGCTTTGAAAGTGATCTTCTTAAAGCACAGATCTGACTATGTCACCCCCACCATCCATTCCCAACTCTAAAGTGCAGTAGCTTTCTAACACCTTTAGGATCAAATATAAAATCTGCTTTTCAAAATCCTTCATACTCTGGCTTTTCCTTTCCAGGTTTCTTATAACTTCACACACTCTCATTCATGTCATGTATTCTTCAATCCAATGACCCCAGCCTTTTTGCTATTTATTATTAGCCAGACACATTATTTTGTGCATTTTCATTGGCTGTCCTCTATGCCTGGAACATCATCTCTACCTCTTAGCTTCTTTCAGCTAAAGTCCATGCTAAAATCCTCTCTCATCCCCTTTTCCCCTGCACTGGAAGCCTTTCCCAATCCCTCTTAATCCTAAGAGTCTTCCATCTGTTGATTATTTACACAGTCTATATCTTGTTTGTATATAGTTGTTTGTATATTGTCTCCTATTATAATGTGAGCTCTATAAGAGAAGAGACTGTCTTTTCCTCTCCATAGCTTTGCCTGCTGTTTATGACTGACTTACTGACCAAAAGGGCAGAGTGGATAAAGTTCTGAACTAGGAACCAGGAAGATTTGAATTCAATTACTGCCTCTTAAATTTCATAGCTGTATGGCTAATAGCAAGAATGTTAGATTTTGGTGAGTCTTTATACATTATGAGTGAGAGAGACAAAACTTCAGAGTGAAGCCTCTGGGTTATGGAATAGTGAAGTTTCAAGCCACATGAGAATTAGGGAATGCTGTTGACCTTTAGGTTCTGTTATATGAAAGCTTGCATGAAGGTTTCTTGTATGGAGTTTATGTAAAGATTTTGCCTTTGACAACACACTGCTTGAAAAGTCTCATTTATGTATAAAAATATTCAGCTTAGTGCTACCCTCTTGGACTCCTCAGACCTGGTGAGCCTTCTATCTTGTATGAACCACACCAGATACCATTTTGAGCATATATCCATGATAGATATTGTATTCTATATTGTATTGAAATCTGTTTTCATTCATGTTCATTTCCTCATGACCCTATTTGGAGGCAGAAATACTGAAGTGGCTTGCCATTTCCTTCTCCAGATCATTTTACAGATAAGGAAACTGAGGCAAACAGAGTTAAATTGATTTGATCAGGTTCACAGAGCTAATAATGTCTGAGGCTAATTTTCCTGATTCCAGGCTGTATCCTGTACTCTCTATCCACTGTACCATTTAGCTGCCCCATACCCAAGAAAATCAACATGTATCCTTGCCTTATTTTTGACAGCTGTATTCTTACAAGCTAAGTAAGCCTTTTTTATTCTCACTTCTGTCAGGTCTGTCATTTATTCTATTGCAATACTTGAGTATCATAATTGCCAACAGCCCACCTAAGACAATGTCATTTAAATTCTTTGAGCTTAAAGCAAAGATTGTAAAGTTATAAAGGACATTCTCATTTCAAGGAAATCATATATGTGTGTGTGCATACATATATATACACATAGAAAGATCTTTATACCCACACATGTACATGCATACACATACATACATATATATGGCCAATGTGGAAATTTATGTATGTTTGTACCAAAGGTTTTGTTTGTTTGTTTGTTTTTAATTGAGGTGAGGAGAGTGGAAGAGAAACACAGATTTTTGTTGAGAAAAAATAAGAAATGAAAAATCTTCCCAGAATCTAAAAATTATGCCAGTCAAAATATTGTGTTAGAGAGTGTTTGTATCTAAAATCAAAGGACCTGGTTCAAATTTTAAACCTTTTTTTTTTGTAATGTATGTGATTCTGGGCAAATAATTTAACCTTTTCAGGTTTCAGTTTCCTTATCTGTAATATGGGGACGATAATAGTACCTTTCTCACAGAAATGAGATTTTATATGTGTGTGTGTGTGTGTGTGTGTGTGTGTGTGAAAAATACACACACACACACACACACACACACATATATAGTCCTTTGACACTTTAAAGCACCTATATAAATACTAGTGATGATAATGATGATGATGTCAATGACGATGATGAAGATAAAAGGGTTGAACATGATGACTTCAAAATCCCTTCTATTGCTAAATCTATTTTTCTATGAAAATTTCATCCATATTGTCATTAGTATCTTTTAGGACCTAGCCTAATCAAATTTTTTTATTCTGTAAGATTTTTCTTTCTGAACATTGTTGTTGTTTTTCTCCTTAGCTTCCATAATAAGCTCTTAAGAAAAACTTAAACCCTAAGAATTTTCCCCTATTGGTCAGTGAAGGAGAAATGATTCACTGCCCCTTGCTGGCCAAACCTGGTAATGGCAGTCCATCTGTCAGTAATAAAAGTGAAGAATAATTAGGAAACTAGAAAAATTTATTAAAACCCTGAGGGATTTTCCCTAACAGAATGAAGAGGAGGAGTCAGTTTGGGGGGAAGAAAACAAGTTCAGTGTTTAGCCTAGAGTGAATAGCTAGAGAAGATGCTTTCAGTTTACTTAGCTATGTAATAGTGAATTGGGACTTGATTATTTCTAAATTCCAAATGGGCAGCTAGATGGTACAGTAGATCAGGAATCAGTAAGACTCATTTTCATTAATTCAAATCTAGCCTCAGATACATATTAGGTGTGTAACTCTGGGCAAGTCACTTAACTCTGTTTACCTCAGTTTCCTCATCTATGAATTGGGCTGGAAAGGGAAATAGCAAGACTCTTTAGCAAGAAAATCCCAGAATTGATTTTTAAAATGACTTTTTTTCAGTTAGTGTGCATGTTAAAATTGGAAACTTGACTATAAATTACATGAGATTCCTATCCTTTTTTGTGATTATGTTTATTTGGCTATCACTTATGAAAATTATGAGATTGCTAATTAAGTTATTTGGGGTTATTGTCATAATATTGAAACCTAAAATTGATAAATACTATTGAAGTAGATTATAATATTGGGCAAAGAGAAAGGAGTAGAATGTTGGGCACAGAGAGAGAAAAACAGGATTTGGGGCACAGAGAAAGTAATGGAATGTTGGGCACAAAGAGAGGAATGGGATGTTGGGCTGACACCAAATAATGTGTTTTGAGGACCCAAAATGATGTGGTTATGAAGGGGGAGGGAACTGTTTTCTTTACTAAAGTTGTGTTCCCTTTAAGAAACTATATTTTTGATCTGTGATTCCTTTCAGTCACAGCCCCTCCTGGGGAAGGCATATTCCTCCCAGATAAATTATCTTTCTGGAATGCCAGAGCCCTTGATTCAATTAGAAATCCTGGTCAAAAAACCTCTCCTTTGAAGTGTTGTTAATTCCAATAGAAGATCTGAGCTGAAAACTGATAAGAATCTAAATCTGAGAACCTGGATCCTGAAGCCCCAAGACTCCTTTAAAAAGGCAGTATCTGGACTCATTCTTTGCACATGGCTAAGACCCTGCCCACTGATTCTCTCAGCATAAAATTCCATTCCTAGTAGATTTTTGCCACTATAGAAGTCAGTCCCTTAACAAACTGATTTCTATCCAACAATAAACTTTCATTTTGCAACTAATAATTAGGGAATAAGTGAATTCTTTCACTCTAAATCTGTAGCTGATCTAAAGGGGATATTAACAGCTCTCTTATTGCCACTAACCTCATGACCACCAGGAATTAAGAGTATTCAAACTGCATCAGTTATGTAGATACCAGATGATAGGCACCAAAAGTTCAGTCATGTTAGAAATACACTATTGATACTGAAAAATCAGATATCAAGGAAAATTTGTTAAAGAAGAATCTTAAGGAATCATCTTAAAGTTTCTGGCCAGAAATGGGCCCCACTCCTCTTCAGAAAGAGGAAGCACTGAGCACAGAAGTGGGAGAACCTTTATACTTGCTAGTATAGTGGTGCAGCCCCTCCTGTTCGGAGAAGAGATTGATCTGTTCTTCCGGGTTACAATCTTTCTGATACCCCACTACATGTTTCTCCTTAATATGTATAAAATATGTCTCCCACATCATATTTCCCATGTTCAAAAATGGTGAAAAACTCCTACAGGGTGTGTTATTTAATATTCAACTAGCCTATTAAGCAAGTACAGTAGTGATTTGATCAAGTCAGATCACTGACCCCAACTCATTTAGGTTGGATCAGCTATTACCTTAAGTTTGTGGTTTTCTCAAAACTACAAGACTTTCTGATTGGCTAACTCCACCTGTGTCTTCCTAGCCCTCCAATTTCTTGTTTGCTCAAGGCTTCTATTGAACACTTAATTGTTTTGTGGAATCGTCTTTAATCTCTCACATTCTGAAAAACCTCTTGGTCAGTGGTACCCACTATCCCACATTACATAGAAACTTGCAACACTGGAAGCCCAACTTTTCAGCATTTCTTCATTTCCTTTTTAATAAGGATTTGGTTTCCATATCTTGTCTATTGTCCCTTCTTCAAACCTTTTAAACATCATCTCACATTCCTTATCTATATTTTGATCTTCCTTAAAAGTAATCCTCATAATTTCACATTTCTCTTCAAACTAAAAACTTGTAACCTAAAAGGAATAAGACTAACAAAGGAATACAACAAAATAAGACTAACAAAGGAATACAATAAACCTGGCCCAAACAGGAAGATAATAAAACAATAATATGTTCTACATTCCTTAGCTAGGTTCACAGCTTTGAGTAGATCCTTAGCTTGAACCCATCATCCCCCCGCTTCTGACTTTGGGGAGATGGAATTCTGGGAACAAAGAACGGAGACCTCAGTCTTCCACAGGAATCATGACTACTTCAAACTGAAAAGGGGCATAGAGTTTTTACCTATAGAGGGTTTCCCATGGGAATTACCTCCCAGTTATAATTTGTTTGTATAATTTGATTGTTCTGGTTCAGAAACAGGTTCCCTAACTTTGGTGTAATGAGTCCAATCTCATTTAGTAGTTCTTACAGCAGTTTCAGTGGTTAGCAGAATCTGGAATGGCCCATCCCAATTAGGAAGTTTTCCAAGATTTTATCAGTACCCAGTCACCTGTTTTGAATGGATGTACTGTGAATTCAAGAGATGGAGTCTGAGTAAAGAGTCCTTTCGATTGAAGTTCTGAAAGAACATATGCTGCCAGTACATAGTCTATTAGAAATCTATTCTTAACTGAAAGGATGGGACTTCTCCTTCCTACCCTGGGTAAGGCATTCCATACAGCAAAAGAGTGATTAACCTATATCCCACCTAGGGGTTATTCTGACTCTGAGAAGTGCTAGTGGCAAACATTTCATCCAAAGTGTAACCTCGTTTCAATGCCCAGTTTATTGATCTGTTGTTTCAAAGTTTGATTTATTCGCTCTACTCTTTCTGAGAAAGGTGGCTTCCTAGGGGTTGGAATTCCCATTTAATTCCTAAACACATTATGACATTCTGTAATATCCTAGCAGTAAAATGGGTTCTATTGTCTGAGTCAGTCCTTTCAACTAACCCAAATGATCTGTTCAAGAAGGATTTTGCTGACCTCAGCGACTGCGGCTGAGCTCTGGGAGGCTTCCATCCATCCACTTAAGTGATCTACAATTACCAGTCAATGTTTAAGTCTCCCAAATAGTGGCATTTTAGTAAAATCCACATGAATGCTTTGGAATGGTCTTAGCAAGAGTTCCCTTCTCCCCTTCATTTGTTTCCTCAGAATCTTTTTGTTACCCTGCAATATGATATATCTTTCTGTGATTTGTTTTGCCATGGTATAAATCCTAATACACCCAAACTGTTTAAGAATCTTATCCAACAGTGCCTGGGTTTCCATGACTCTGCCTATGGAGAATTCCCATCAATTCTCTTCTTTATCCCTTTGCTTAGCAGTTTTCTCCCATCTGGGAGTATTCACCATCCTTTCTCATCTTTATTAGCCTCTAATTTAGACAACTCTTCTGTTTCCCTTTGGTTAAAGGCAGGGATCACTTTGGGATACTCTATTTGAGGTATTAAAACTAACATGGGGTTTTCCCTGTCACTTAGCCCAATTCTTTTTGCTTCTTCATCTGCAAGCCTATTTCCCCTCACTTCTAGCAAGCTTCCCTTTTGGTGCCCTTTGACATGTATCACTGCTATTTTTGATGGCAATATTAAATTTTCTAACATTTGTTTGATTAGTTGTGAACCAAATCCTTTCCCTTTACTATTTGTGAGGCCCTGTTCCTCCCATCCCCTAAAGATGGGATCAAGTAATTTGGATAAGAAGGCAACTGGTTATCTTAGTTTGGTCCATAATGGAGATAAAACCCCCAAAGCAGTTCCTTTATTTATAGTAACAAATAGATGGAAAGGTTTATTAAGGGTAGGCAGGGCCAATACTGGGACCAATACCAGAGCCTGCTTTTACCTGTTGAAATATTTCCTTCTCTTTTAACCAAACTGCTCTGGCTCTTCCCCTAATAGTTGATCAATAATCAGCTGTAGCCTTTTCCTTCCTTCTATTGGGATAGGAGACTGCCTAACACAAGCTACAGCCTGAGGATTTTTTAGTTTAATTTCTATTGGACCAACTTTCATCCCCCCACCGTTCCCTTCTCCTACCCAAACTTCAAGTCTAATATCTTTATAGGTTTTAGTACTTAACAAATATTGTCTAACAGTCAATCATTCCTATACCACTTTTATCTCTAAATCTAATTTTAAAATGAAGTCTCTTCCCAAAAGGTTTATTCCAGCTTCTGGGACAAATAAAAATTTGGCAGGATTTTGTTTATTTCCACACCAAATAGTTGTTTCATTATCAGATTTATTAGTCTCTCCCAATCCATATTTAGGTTCAATTTGTTCTGCAATTACACATATCCCTGCTGTAATATGATTTTGTGGTCCCCTGAATTTAGGAAAGCTTCTATTCTAATAATAAGTAAGTAAATTCTAAATCTTCTGGTTTTGGAGTCTGAATCAGGAAACTTCCATGCCCAATCTGTCTGATTCTGAATAGACTGCTCCTCAATTCATTGCTGACTGACAATCTTGTTAGTGGGAACCAAGTTCTGGAGCCACTCTCAGTTCATTGCTGATTGGCAAATAGATAATATGTTGGTCAGTGATAATCAAAGTTTGGAAACCACTTCTTTGGGCCATAGAATTAGCATATCAATGATTGAAAGCTAGATAAAGGGATCTCCTCTCTCTTAGAATTTTGCTAATTTCTTTCAGAATTCAGCCTGCTTGTAATTGGCATTACAATTACAATAAAACTTTGCCCCCTGACAAGGAAATGGGTTCAAGCCTGCAAATTCTTTTGAGACACCTTGTGACACCAATCTGTGACCCCAAACTTTTGGGTCCCCTGCTCAACCTCAACATCCCTATGTGCCAAATTTTCTTGCTTTTGTTTCTTTGCTAAGGGGAGAAAACAAGACAAATCTGAAAGATTAATATTCCAAATAAATAAATTCTAAATAATATTCTACAAAAAAAAAAAGTTTGTGAAACCAAATTTCACAAAATTTGTGCCACATATCCAGCAGAGCTGACAAAATGTTAAAGCATAGCTCATAGAATTTTTGCAAATTACTCAATATACAATTTAGAAAGTAACACAGTTCAATTAGGAGATACAATATGTGACTTTTTTAGATTGCCAGAAAATTTTGTTTCAATACCCAATTTTTGAAAATTTCAAATCGAATATAGATTTAAATTTCTAGTAGCAATACTTCAATATTAATACATATTTCTAAAATATAAAACCAGAGTAAACAATTTCACAAACATACATGACCCCAAAATTTAAGGTGGCAGAAAACTGCCCTTGCAAGTCTCTCTACAGGGGTTTAAGAAATTGGCAGACTTTAGGATCTTGGAAGAGGGGTCAGAGAAATTTGGACCCAGGTGCCCAGCTGCGGGTCTGAAGACTCATCCTCCATGCCAGAATTGTGGTAAAGAGGGACTGTCAAAGATGTTAGGGCACCAGTGAAAACTCCAAAAGAATCCAGGCCAGCATGGGATACCAGCTTAGCTAGGATAGATTTCACAACCCTCTCCCAGAGAGGGTATTTTTCCCCCCTTTTGCAGTTTCTTTGTAAGCCTCAGGTTCAGGTCCTCAGAAGGCTTACAGTCATATAAATTAGGCCTACTTAAAAATACAATAGACTAACTCCAGTTAGCTGATTGAGAGACAGTGCCAAGCAACTTAATGATTAGTCTGAAAAACTCCAGAATCTGCTGAAGTGTTTTTTTCCATTTTTCATTTTTATCTATCTATCTATCTCTGAAATGTTTTGACAATTCTATAACATTAACTATTTCTGCAGAATCAGATTGGTCAGTCCTATATCCACAGATATATATATCACGTTTTTTTTCTCTTTTATTTTTGATGCAGCAGTTAAAACTTTCCCTTTCTCAGAACTAATCCTTCTTCTCTGTAATTAAAAGTTATTTGCATAAATTCAATTATGAACAAAACAAATGCTGTTAAATCTCAAAGTCCAGATCTCTTTTCCTTTATAATTTAGCTGACTGAGAGAAACAAAGAAGATAAAACACAGAGTCACTCAGACACAAAAAAATTACACAAACACAAACTGAAACACACAAATGCAAACTGCTTTTAAATTCCTATTCCTTCTCTCTAGTACAGAGTTGTCATTTCTTTTCCAGGGCCTCACTTCTTTATTCCTTCCTTGCCCCTACTACTGAGAGTGTCCTCCGAATCCCTTCCTGAGGATTCCTCCCCTTTCCTTAGGCCCAGAACCTGTTCCTCCCATTTGCAAATCCAGTAAGTTTTGGCACAGCCCAAAACTGCCTGCTCAAGACTTCCACATGGATTTCTACTAGATGGTTTCTGCAAGATTTCCAACCACTCTGGCCTTCTGTTGGAAAGAAACATTCTCAACCAACAAAGGGTGTTTCTTACCATTGTTTGATATATCAACTTGCATGGTCTGCAGGCTGGCTACCTGATCATTAAGATTCTTTAGGCTACCTCAAGGCTTGTGATTTGAAGTCACCAGTTCAAAAGGAATGGGGTTCAACTTTCAGCACCACTGAAATCAATGGATGTGTTCTTCCCAAGTAGTCTTACCGTGCTCCTTTTAAGGTTTGCAAATCAATCCCCATTTTGGGCGCCAAAATTGTTGGAACTACACTCAACACTGAAAATCAGATATTGAGGAAAATTTATTAAAGAAGAATCTTAAGGAATCATCTTAACATTTCTGGCCAAAAATGGGTCCCACTCTTCTTTGAGAAGAGGGAGCACTGAACATACAAGTGGAAGAACATTTATATTTATTAATGTGGCTCAGCCCCTCCTGTTCAGAGAAATGGATTGATCCATTTCTTCCAGGTTACAATCTTTCTGATACCCCACTACATGTTTCCCCTTAATATATATAAAACATGATCTTCTTTCGTCCCCATCATATATCCCATGTTCAAAAATGATGAAAAACTCTTCCTACAGGATGTGTTGTTTAATATTCAATTAGTCTAGTAAGCATGAGCAGTAGTGATTTGGTCAAGTCAGGTCATTGACCCCAACTAGTTTGGGCTGGATCTGCTATTATCTTTTGCTAAGTTATGAAATTCTTCCGAGAGGGAGTACTGAGGCCATCTTGACCTTTGATGAACAATAAGTTTTCTGCCATGTTGCAGAAACGCCCTTGTTAAGTAAGGAGCATTGATTTGTGATCATGGGAACAAGTAAACTGAGGGTCACAGCTAATTGCTCATGAGAAGGGACACCTTGACAGGGCCTCCCACCTGTGAGTGACTTGCTAAATTGCTAGATTGGCTCTCCTCTCATTGATAGATGTCATGCATATGCAAAACTTAGGAGCTGCTTTTCTGAATGGTGATTGGGGATTTCATACTGTTAATGTGCTGATAATGCCTGCAAAAATGTATATCAATAAGGCTATATGGCATAATTAATTGAAGTTCTTTTCACATCCTATGAGTCTCCTGCCTCATTCATCTTGCCTCTGAGACCAAAAGGCTCATATGCTTTGAGCTCTTAAAAGACATCAGCAATAATCTTTGTTTGTGGTTTTCTCAAAACTACAAGATTCTTTCTGATTGGCTAGATCTACCTGTGCCTTCCTGGTCCTCCAATTCCTTATTTGTTCAAGGTTTCTATTGATCACTTAAATGTTCTGTAGAACCTTCCTTAACCTCTCACATTCTGAAATGTTCAGTCTTGGTCTTGTGGTACCCACTATCCCATACTACCTAGAAGCTTGCAACACTTTGTGGAAGCCCAATATTTGCCACTCTTTGCCACCTACTATCATTCTGCTTAAATCACAACATAGGTTGTCACCACCCCCTGACTTCTCAGAAAGGTCAAGAGGGGGAAGCTGAGGGAAACTTCCTTAGGGAAGTTTGGGGAGCTGAACAAGACCTTGTTAGTAGATTTCCTTTGGACTGAAGGGTCTTATATCTTATCTAGAGTTTCCCTACTGTCTGTGACCCTCTACAATTAAAAAAGTCAATTTTATTTAAGTTTGTAACTAATGTGGGAATAACATTTCTTTGTATAGTATGTCCTATGCCACACACATGTTTTCTTTTGAATAATTTATATGAAAAGACCTGTGAAGAAAGGATTTTGTGAATACTTTGGTTGTTCTGATAAGATTCTCCCTTTCTCAAAATTGCTTTTAGGTTATAAAATGTAGTCCCTATTAAAAGAGATGATGCCTAACTAGCTATTTATGAAATCTTCAGGAAACCTTTAAGCACACCTCCCAAGGATGAGGCTTCCACTCTTTGTACTTGCTCTCCCAGTTCTCTTATGTTTGTTTTCCATAGGCTTTGAGCAATTCACCTTCACAGCATTAGACAGCTGTATTGACCAACATTCAGGGATCTGACTCAACCCACTGGATTTTCAATCAGCTCAAACCTCTCCCAATGGGGCTCTGTAGGATTACCCAGCTCAACACCTATTCTCAGCAAGAAGTAATTTCAGAAGATGAGATCATTGCCCCTTACCCCAAAGGACTTTGGACCCCATTTGTTTGAGAAGGAACTGGAAAATGGTGAATGAGCCCCAAACTACCCAGGGTCTGAGTGGGTTTCCTGTAAAGAATTCATTGATCCTGTGAAGGGGGCATGTTATAGAGCATTAATGGTGCTGTACTGTAATGTAATGTAATAATATTTGGGACTCAGGAAGGAGGAAATTGGGTTAAGATTTGGGTTAATATTACTGAGAAAGATAGCCCACAAACAATTCAGTTTGATATTTGTCAAAATACAGAATTGTAGAGGCTTGAGACAATAAGTATTTGTGTCCTATTAGGAAAAGAAAAAGAGGAATTTTATGGAATTGACTGTTCAATTTGGAATAATGTTTGGTTTGCTATAAGGGCTGGATATTTAGAAAATGCAAATCAAAGAATTAGTTAGTAATAAGTATAAATTTCCTAGGAAGATTTGGAATCAAATTAGGGATTTAAGGCAAGTGATAGATACCAATGTCTGGGTAGAATTGGTGAAGTAAAGAGCCTGGACAAAAAGCAGTTTCTATGTTTGTGCTATGGGTTGAGCCATGCCCAGATCGTACCATTCCTTTGGGTATGGAAAAACATAAGTCAATTCTTCCTGTTCCCAAAATAATATTCTTGGGGAGAATTGCAGTGCTTTATATTAGCTCCTTAACTGTGGAGATCAATCAGCTTGCCTCTCATGGCAAGATGAAAGATTCCCAAATCTAAGGATTGTACTAGTATGTAGCTGAGTCTGGAATGTAATTGAGGGTAGCTCTGGCAATTATTCATAGTTGAGCATATTCCAAGCAAACCTTGGGTAGTGTTGTGGATGCAGCAATCTTAAGTCTGCTTTGCCTGGGAACTGAGCGGGCACCTGTGCACTAACTCAATTAGCTATTCCTTTTATCCTGGCATTTGATGAAGAAAGTAAGCTTGAATCAGGAAGAATTAAATCAAAAACAGTAACTGATAAATTCAAGGCTAGGATCCAGCTCTGGATTTGGGTCATTCCTATTCTGGGTAAGTAAATATTTTTGGATAAATTACACCAGAGAAGCAGTGAAGGCAATGACCAAGTAATTAGATGCCACTAGTAGAATAGCATGGAAAATAGAATTACTCTAGAAAGGTTATTGATAAAAAGAAGGAAACATGTTATAATTGGAGATAGTTTCACTCCCAGTACAATCCTATCAGAAAAATTAGCAGAGAATTCAGGGATTAATTATCCATCCTGTGTAAGAAGATCTGTGTAGAGGTTAATAGACTTTTATGAAGTGGCATGAAAAAAATCAGCCAAATTTGAGGGGTTTAAGGATGTGGAAATCAAATTATTAAAAAAGAAAAAAGGTAGAAATTGTGAGAAATGGATGAGCATTTGGTTTCCATAGTTATGAAAATTAAATTGCAGAAATGAAACTTAAATTAGAAAACTGAAACCCACAAGGACATCAAGGAATAATCAAGGATAGTTTGTCTTCCCCCAAAAGAATTTAAGTTCCTTGGGGATAGGGACTGACTTTTGTGGTGGGGGGTGGGGGGGGGTGGATCTGAGTTTTGAAGAGTCTTTTATTATTCTTTGCCTTAAGCCCTTTTCTGTTACCTTCCCCCTTCTAGAATGGAAGCTCCTTTGGGGCAGGGACTAGCTATATAATGAGGGTGGTCTGTAATATCCACTTAATGGGAATCCAGGGAGAAACTTGTGCTTCAAGATAAGAAATAAAATCCTGCCTTTGGAGTTTCAAAGGTGTATCTACTAACCTAGGCACCCATTTTTGCAAGAATGTAAAATAAATTTTTCCTGCATTAATACACTCAGGAAAGATCTTGGTAAGATATTTTGTTTCTTATACTATGTAAAGGGGATAAGTGAGATTTGTACATCTAGAGACAAATATATTGATAGCCCCAATGCCAGAGAACACCCCATTTGGAATTAGAAAGTAGAACAACCATCAAGGGGAACATAAGTATCCACTTCTTTCTAAACTATGCTTTTAAGCTTGGGCATAGTGGTGTTCCATTGTAATTTCTGCTACTGGAGGAAACTGAAGATGGTAGAATGCTTGAGCTGGGGAGTTCTGAGTGGATAGAAGATCATTAAGCTAAATCTGCCACAAATATGATTGATGAGATTTAGATTTGGGGAACCCAAATGAAATTAGGGTTTCTGGTGGTCAGGGAGTTAAATGAGGTCTAGTGGCAGGTTCGGGGTTCAGGGAATCAAATGGAGCTCCCCTGAAACCCCTTGGGATTTGACACAAGGATAGGGAGTTTTGGGGACTCCCTTCTGGCTGCGCAGAGGTTCTCTGTAAAGGAATTTACAGATCTGAAAATCTAGATTGATAAAAGAGGTTTATTATGGGGATTGGAAGTAAGGTTAATCTAGTTAGGGAAATAGGTGAAGGTAAAGAGAGGATGGCACTGGAAAGAGTATTCCAGTGGACAGATCAATGGAAAGTGGAGTTTTGCACTGAGAATGCAGTTCTCAGTGGGCAGAAGGTCCTGGCAATAAAGGAAACTTCCAAAGTCCATCTGCAAAGACCTTAGTTGATGGAAGCTCATTATATTGCTTGTCTTGGTGGGGGTTGGGAAACCCAAGCAGTTCATAAGAATGGGGGCTGGGAGACCCTAAGTTGTCTCAGATCCAATGGGGCTGGGACAAATCCAGATCTCCTATTGGAATTCAAAGGGGTGCTTTTGACCAGGATTTGTGAATCAAAGGTCCTGGCATCCTGGACCTGCATCAGCTAAGAGGATCTGGGAATATGAAAGGAATCACAGATCAATCTGAAAGGAATCACAAATACAGTTTCTGAAAGGGACCACAATTTGCTTCATGATGAGCCCCTAGGCGCAGAGATCTTAAAGGCTTATTAGAATGAGAAGAATTAGTCTGGTAAGAAAAATAGAGCAGGTTAAAGTTGTTTATCTGACTCCTTTTAGAAATGGCATTCCCTATTATTGTTCTGTAAGAAATGACCAACAGGATGATTTCAGAAAGGCCTGGAGAGACTTACACAAACTGATGCTGAGTGAAATGAGCAGGACCAGGAGATCATTATAACCCCCCCCAATATATATGATGACCAGTTCTGATGGACCAGGGCCATCCTGCAACAAGATCAACCAAACTTTTCCAATGGAGCAGTAATGAACTGAACTAGCACCCCAGAGAAAGAACCTGGGTGAGACCAAAAAAACCATTGAATTTAATCCCTATATTTATGCCCACCTGCATTTTTGATTTCCTTCACAAGCTAATTGTACAATATTTCAGAGTCTGATTCTTTTTGTACAACAAAATAATGGTTTGTGGGACACTGATTCATTGTTGGTGGAGTTGTGAACGAATCCAACCATTTTGGAGAGTAGTTTGGAACTATGCTCAAAAAGTTATCAAACTGTGCATACCCTTTGATCCAGCAGTGTTACTACTGGGATTATATCCCAAAGAGATTATAAAGAAGGGAAAGGGACCTGTATGTGCAGAATGTTTTGGGCAGCCCTTTTGTAGTGGTTAGAAATGAAACTGAATGGATGTCCACGTTGGAAATTTGGGAATAAATTGTGGTTATGAAAAATTATGGAATATTACTGTTCTGTAAGAAATGCCAACAGGATGATTTCGAAAGGCCTGAGAGACTTAACAACTGATGCTAATGAAATGAGAGGACCAGGAGATCATTTATACTTAACAACAATATAGATGATGACCAGTCCTGATGGATCAGGCCATCCTCAGCAACGGATCAACCAAATCATTTCTAATGGAGCAAAATGAACTGAACTAGTATACCCAGAAAAAAAGAACCTGGGAGATGACTAAAACCATTACATTGAACCCCAGTCCCATATTTATGCACACCTGCATCTTTATTTCCCTTCACAAGCTAATTGTACAATAATTCAGAGTCTGATTTTTTTGTAACAAAAATAATGTTTTGCTGTATACTTATTGTGTATCTAAGTTATATTTTAATATATTTAACATCTACTGGTCATCCTGCCATTTAGGGAGGGGGTGGGGGGGTAAGAGGTGAAAATTGAACAAGAGGTTTTAAAATTGTTAATGCTGTAAAGTTACCCATGTTTATCCTGTAAATTAAAGGCTATTAAATAAAATTAAAAAAAAAAAAAAAAAAAAAGCAAAATAATGGTTTGGTCATGTATACTTATTGTGTATCTAATTTATATTTTAATATATTTAAACTACTGGTCATCCTGCCATCTGGGGGGGGTGGGGGAGTAAAGGTGAAAAATTGAACAAGAGGTTTGGCAATTGTTAATGCTGTAAAGTTACCTGATATAACCAAAAAAAAGGCTAAAAAAAAAAAAAAAAAAAAAAGACCTCACAGCTAAAAAAAAAAAAAAGAAATGGCATTCCCAAGTATCCTTAATTTAAATTGGAGAACCCAGCCTGAAAACAATTCTTCCCTGACAAATTATATCAATGTCAGTCTACTCTTTCCCTTCAGTATTCTCATTTTTTTTTTTTTAAAGACTGCACTTCTAGCCATGCTGAGATAGGGTTATCCAGGAAAGAAAGGAAGAAAGGAAGGAAGGAAGGAAGGGAAAGAAAGAAAGAAAGAAAGAAAGAAAGAAAGAAAGAAAAGAAAGAAAGAAAGAAAGAAAGAAAGAAAGAAAGAAAGAAAGAAAGAAAGAAAGAAAAGAAAGAAAGAAAAGAAAGGAAGGAAGGAAGGAAGGAAGGAAGGAAGGAAGGAAGGAAGGAAGGAAGGAAGGAAGGAAGGAAGGAAGGAAGGAAGAAAGGAAGAAAGGAAGGAAAGAAGAAAGGAAGAAAGAAAAAGTGATGAGGTTAGTGGTAGCTGTGAGGAGGTGCAAGAATTGGGGTGGGAAATCCTCTCTGGTCTGAGGCACAGGTCCTATTAGAAAAAATTCACAAATCCAAAATCTGTGTGGCAAAAAGGGATTTACTGGCACAGAGAAGCCAGCTCCTTAGTGGACACAAAGGTTCTATTAGGAAGATAGCAAAGATTAACACTGAGAAGAGAATATCTTCACCAGTGGGCAAAAGTCCTGGCAGGGCAGCTTGCCAAGACAGCTTCCTTGGCAAATATAATCCTGTTTAGGACTTCTGTAAAAATTTGAGGTTCAGAGTTGTCTTTTATTAGCCATCTGAGGCTTGGGCTTCCATTCAAAATTGAAAGAGATTCACTCAATTGTTGATAATGCCCCAGGCTTAGATCTCTAACTGAAAAGAGATTTATCTTGGGATTTATTTATCTTGAGGGTGGTTTCTGACTAATCATCAACTCAATAGAGGATGCAATCACACCTGAATGAGATCACTTAACTGCCCTGAAGGGTGGGTCTCTTTCAGAGGAGAGTTTGGACAGTTTCAGGATTCACCCCCATCAAAAGAAAGAGAGGGAAGGATGGAGGAAGGGAGGAATGAAGGAAGAAGAAAGAAAGAAAAAGAAAAAAACAAAAAACCCCAACTCTATGCTTTTGTTCACTTTATTCTCTCAGAGACCATTTGAGCTAGCCCTCTTGATGTGATCTATGGTGTGGGGCTTTTCACCAAATGATGGCAGGCACCATCATTGGTAGAGCATATGAAAGACAAGTCTCTCAGTGGAACTGACAGGGGTGAAAGTGTGTCCCCTTTAATCTGTAAAATAATCACTCTGAAATTGTGTCCCCTTTGATTCCTGGCTTTCCAGACTCCAGAGAGTATGAGAAGGCATATTTTCCAAACTGGACCTTTCTAAGGCAACCCCCCCCACACACACACATACACATACACCCACACCCATACCCACACCCAAATTGATCTTTTGAGAAGCTGGATCTCCCTTCAGGAAGTCTCCAAAATGATTTTCATTCAATTGGGAGATCTGGATCTGATATTGAGTAGCTTGAAATTCCACATATCTAGGTCATTGGCTTTCTTTTTAACTGGGAACCTTAGCCTCAGACTTCTATAAAGGACAATTCTAAACTCCATATTTTTGCAGAAAAGTCCGGAGTACTATGCTTTGCCAAGGGATTTCTCTCTTGTCTTGGCACAGCTGCCTACCAGGACTCTTGCCTGCTGTAAAGACATTCTCTTCTCAGTAATAACCCCTTTTTATTTCTCTGCCAGGATTTCTCTATTAGGACCTCTATTTCCCTACCAGGACTTTGCCACTGAGAAAGTCTGCCTCCCTAGCAAAGCTGACTTCTGAGTGCCAGTAAAACTTCCTTTTTGCCACTAATATTTGGGGTTTGTGAATTCTTTCACGTTGGACCTGCGCCTCCAACCAAAAGGGGACTCTCACAACTCTCTGCACTGCCATTAACAGCATCAGAACTCATAATTACCCATTAGAAAGGGAATGAAGGAAGTAAAGTTCTAGGGGAAACTTCAGTGATGAGGCCCCTGACCCTAGAGTGCTTTTGTTCTTATAATCTGTACATCAATGATTCTAAAGTTTTCTGGCCTTAGGGTAGTCCTACAAATATTGTTGACTGTCTCATAGAAAATCTGCTAGAAAATCAGTGAAAACCACATTCCTGAGACAATAGTAAATAGACAAACCAGTCCTTAGTTCTACCTCTGGATCAGTAAAATTAGCATATCAGTGATTTGAAGAACTGGATAATTTGTCTCCTTGCTCCTTGTTCTTTGCTAAATCTTTTTGGAACTGAGTGGGACAGTATTGATCACAAAAACAATCAGACTCTCAGAGTAAGAAAAAGCAAAGAGGGGTTTTTTATAATCTTGTGAGACAGTGCATCTCCCATCTGACAAGGTGTTTGTCAATAAAGAAGTGCAAAGCATAAACTGAAAAACACAAGAGTAAATATCCTGAATGCAGAAGCCACCACCCCAAACTGGCCTTTTCTTCCATTGTTGGGGGAGTATGGTTTTACATTCTAATCAAGGAAATTTAAGCCAGAAAAAAATAATTATCTTTAAAAGAGGTACTTAAATGCCTATTAATAAGAGGTAGTGAGAAATAGGAGGGTACAAATACCTGCCACTTTTAGCTATAGCTCTATTTGTTATTATAAATTCACAATTAAGATATAGTTTAAGGCTATATTACCATGAGAGTATCTTCACTCAGTTAATTCCATACAGAATTTAGCTCACTTCAATTGGTGTTAATAATAAACTTTGCCCCTTGACTTGGAAATGTGTTCAAGCCAACAAATTCTTTTTGAGACACCTCAGGACACCAATCTGTGACCCCAACCTATTGAGGTCTCCTTTTGAAGATCAACAAGAGCATCCCATTAGGTTGGGGCATGCCCTTAGCTGGCAGACTAAATCCTGAAAGAGATTTCACACCCTAAAAGAATTAGCTGTAAGGAGGACATGTGGGACTGGGAATTAGTGGAGTTAGGGGAGATACCATGTAGCATGGGGGTGAGGTGTAAAGAGAAAGACATCATCAGTCAGAATGCTGTGGCAAATTGACCAAAAAGGAAAGTAGCCCCAATGGGATGGCCCACAAGTAGGTTTTATAAAGAAAATTTAACCTCCGGGACATCACTGGGATTTCTATAAAGGGTGTCAGGAGTTTGGCATGACTTGGATTTGAATCACCTCCCCAAAGGATGGGACCATGGAGCTAAATTGATCTCTATTAGAGCCTTCTGCCTGCTTGTCTCAGGGATCAATGCTTTAATTTCTCTTGGTCTAAAACGCCATTCAGGATCTCATCATTTTACAAATAAGAAAACTAATTCCCAGTGAAGTCACATCACTTTCCCAAGGTCACACAAGTAGGAAGCCTCAATAAATGTTTAATAAATAATTATGAAGGAAGGAAAAGCAGAGGGAAGAAGAGGAAGAAAGATCTCTCTCCTTTAGGATGTGGACTGTTGAGGTTTGAAGATCCCCAATATTTGGGGTTTCAGACCAATGTTTCGAGGTGTCTCAAAAGAATTTGCCGGCTCAAACTCATCTCCAAGTCAAGGGGCAAAGTTTATTATAATTGTAACACCAATTGAAGTAGGCTAAGTCCCAAAAGAATTTAGTGAAGAACAAAGAATTTATAGAAAAAAAAAAGACAGAGATGTCATTGATATGCTAATTTTATGGCTTAGAGGTAAAACTGAGGAGTGGTCTTAGAGACAGAGCTGAAGAGTGATTTGGTCTGCACTTCTTTATTGAATTTTATGGCTTGGAGGTGGAGTTGAGTAGTCTACTATGTACCTCATCATTGTCTCAGAAACTTTGTTACTACTAACCAGCAGATAGTTATCTGACAGCTAGCATTATTTGTGGAACTACAGCACTCCCAAAGCCAGGTGACCTTAGGACTACTGCCACATCACCCCTACAAGCTGTACCCTATCATATTTCTTCCTTTTTCTTCATCATCTATGATCTAAACTTTTTTAGAAGCTTTCCCAACCTCTGGGAAATTATAACCATCTTCTCCCCACCTGGCAACAGTAGCAAAAAATGTGGAGCAAGAAGGGAATGAATTTTGCTCTGATAAGGTTTCCTGTGTTGGTCAGCAGGGGTCACTGTAAGGTTGCTCTGCAAAGATTATTCTCAGCTAGAGATGCTAAAAAGAAAAACAAACTTTCCCTTCCTCTCTCATTTTTATCTCTAATCCCAAGGACACTTGGAGGAGCCTGGTCAGATTCAAAGGCAGTGTTGGTCCAGATCCCCTTGGATCCTTTTCCATCTGATCCCAGACACAGTTAGTTTAGGCAAATACTCAGTTCTCTTCTATCCATTGTGAAAATATATGGGAACAATGGCACACTGCACCCATCCTCCTTTTCTGTGCAGAAGCAGAGCAGCTTCTGTTTGACTCCTTTCAAAACTGGAATCCCCAATTATCTTTTTTTTTTTTTTTGTAGTCATGCAAAAAATGTCCATAATTGTCAGGTTGTGAAATAAAACATAGACCATAACAAACAAACAAACAAAAATCCCTACAACCACACCTTCAAAAAAAATTTTTTTTAATGTTTTAAAACATATGCTTCTCATATGTAATGGTGATAAACTGGAACTATTCCCAATAAAATCAGAAGTGAAACAAGGTTTCCCACTATCACCATTACTATTCAATATTGCATTAGAAATGCTAGCTTCAGCAATAAGAGATGAAAAAGAAATTAAAGGAATTAGAGTAGATAATGAGGAAACCAAATTATCACTCTTTGTAGACGATGTGATGGTATATACTTAGAGAACCCCAGAGATTGTACTAAAAAGCTATTAGAAAAAATCCACAACTTTAGCAAAGTTGTAGGATACTAAATAAATCCACATAAAAACATATGCTTCAATTTATATTCAGACATTAACATTAAGTTCTTTCTGTGGAGATAAATAATATTTTTCATCGTAAGTCCCTCAGAGTTTTCTTGGATCGTTGTATTGCTGAAAATAGTTATGTCATTCACAGCTGATCATATTACAGTATTGCTGTTGTACATGTTACATTTCACTTTCCACGAGCTCATCATTTTCAAGTGTCTTAACTTTCCTTTGGAGAACCCAGCCCAAAATAATTCTTGCTTGATTTTTCTGACAAATTGTGTCAATGTCAGCTCTCTCTTATCACTCCTATTTTTAAAGATTTCTAGATCATAGATTCTACTACAAGTCACTCTGAATGCCCATGAATCAGAGAATGGCTGAACAAATTAAGGCATATGAAAATAACAAAAAATCTATTACATTATGAAATTATGAAAATGATGACTTCAGAGAAACCTGGAAGGACGAATATGGACTGATACAGAGTAAAATGAGCAGAAACAGAAGAAAAAAAAATTATCCATTAACTGCAACATTGTATGGGGAAAAAAAAACAAAAAACACTTAATGTAATGATTACCACAATTCCAGAGAACTGATAATGAAACATCTTTCTTCCTTCTGACAAAGATACGAGATGAAAAATACATTTTCAGAAATGATCAGTATACAAATATGTCTGGTTTGACTATACTCATTTATTAAAAGGGAGAGTTTTTCTTTTGGGGGAGAGAAAAGAGGAAATGAAGTGAGAGTTGGTGTAAAAATAAATAAATAAAAGGATGCATATGAATAAGGAATTTTTAAAAGTGTATAGAAGAGAACAGAAAAAGGTTAAACAGAAAATAGAGAAGTGGGGGGCACTTGGATTGCAATGAATAAAGTACCTGAAGTCAGGAGGACCTGAGTTCAAAACTTGTCTTAGACACTTACTGACGGTATGATTCTGGGCAAGTCACTTACCCCTGGTTGCCTCAAAAGAAAAAAAAAAGGAAAATAGACAAATGAGATGGTTTTGGAACTAACATACTGAATTTATTATTACATATATTAAAGAAATGTATGTGTTATATCATAATAAATTTATTGTATATGTTTTTAATAATCATACTTGTTTATTATACTGTATTACATATATTTATTACAATATAAATGCATGGTATACATTAAATGAAAAAGGGTCAACTGTACATGGTGGAGATTCATTGTATAATACAATATTAATTTTTTATTTTTTACATTATGAATACACTTATGTTTACTGGTGTTTGTCAAGTTCAGAAAAGTTTTAAAAATCAACTTTAAAAAGATTTTTTGAGTTAATTTGCATTTTCTTTGGCAAATATGTGTTATCTATTCCTTCAGCTTGTGCAGCATGTTAAGTATTAGGTTTATGTGTGTGACTATTTGATGGCAGCCAATCCCCTTCAGGATTTTGGCCCCAGGAAACTTCTACCTTCAATCTTTCTTTAAATGGGGGGGAAGGGGAAAGGAAGATTGGAAGAAATGAAGACAGACTTGGTGAATTTAAAGGGTTAAAGGGTACCAACCTTTTCAGGGGACTGTGGGGCTTGCCCAGATAACAGTTCCCTCACCCCCAGCCTAAGAAGAAAAATTTAGGAAGTCTAACTTACAGGGATCACTGTACTTGGTGTGAGAAATACTAAAAAGTTTGATTTTCCCAGAATGTTGCAAGCTTGCAGGTAGTGTAGGATGGTAGGTACCACTGACTAAAAGGCTTTCAGAATGTGAAAGGTTAACAATTAAATTATCAATAGAAGCCTTGAGCAAATAAGGAACTGGGAAACTAGGAAGCCACAAGTAGATTCAGTCAATCAGAAAGAGTCTTGTGATTTTAAGAAAACCATCCAGTCCAAACTAGTTGGGGTCAATGACCTGACTTGACTAAATCACAGCCTGCTTAATATGTTAATTGAATATTAAACAACACATCTCATAGGAGGAGTTTTCCGCCATTTTTGAACATGGGATGTATGTGAGGGAGGGGAAACATGCTTATACATATTTAGGGGAAAACATGTAGTGGGTGTATCAGAAAGATTGTAACCTGAAAGGGAACAGACCAATCCAATCTCTGAAGAGAGGGACTGCACCAAACTAATAATGTGCTCAGGGCTCTCTCTTCCTGAAAAGGAGCGGAGCCCACTTCTGGCCAGAAATGCTAAAACAATTCCTTATGATTCTTCTTCAATACATTTTCCTTGATATCTGATTTTCAGAGTCAGGAGTGTGTTTCTAATATTGGCATACAGAAAGAGCTTAATAAATGGTTGTTGATTGATTGTCACCTTTGCTACTTCAGCCCCACATAGCCTGTTCTCACCTCTCCAATTTCTAATCCAGGGCTAGAGTGGATTGCTTATTTCTTTATATTTTATGTTTTGAAAAATAAACTTTTATTGTTGCATATATTATTTTACAGCTCTGCTAGTAAGGAGAAGGGGAAAGAGGAATTCTTTCACAAGAGGAATCACTGTACTTAACCCCAACTTAGCAATGACATTTTGGCCCACTTTAAGAAAGAAGGACAATCAATAATTCTCTAGAATTATTCTAATTTGGGCTAGATTCAGAGGTTCTTATATTCCTTAGAATAAAAATAGGCATAGATTCTTTCCCACCATTCAGGAACTTCCCTCCTCAATTCCCTTCATGTAGAGGCCTTCCTTACCAATCTTTGAAATCCTTCCAATTAAGTCTACATCAAGTCTACCTCTTTCTGTTCTGCTCCCTAGCCATTCTTAGGAGAGGGAAACAGTCACACTCAGCTTTGGTTTTGTCCAGAATAATCCCTTTACATCCAAGGCTCCTCTAGGTTATTATAGTTTATTGTCTTTCATCTTTCAATTATTTCTGACTCTACATGACCCCATGAATGATGTCCATGGGATTTTCTTGGTAAAGATACTGGAGTGATTTTACAGATGAGGAATTGGAGTTAAAAGGGATTAAATGACAAGTGTCTCATAGCTAATATCTGGGGCTAGAATTGAACTCAGATCTTCCTGACTCCAGGCCTGGTGCTCCATCCATTGTACCATCTAGCTGTCTGCTATACTCCACATCCCTCAAACCCAACCTTCTCCCTCTCAAAGATACTGAAGTAGTTTGCTATTTTCTTCACCAGTGAGTTAATTCAGAGGTTAAATGAATTGCCCAGGATCACAGAGAACCACATAGGTGCCTCTTTTTTTCAGACTATCCTGAACTTCTACCCCATTTTTTAAACTCCTCTGATCTTTCCTTATTGTCTTCCTCATTAGATTGTGATCTCCTGGAGAGAAGAGCTTTTATCTTTCTTTATATCCCCAATGTTTGACCCTTTGCCTAGTATATGGTAGATGCTTAGTAAATGTTAATTGACTGATATCTGTTGATTGATAGATCAGCTAAACATCGTTTGATAGTATTCTTTTTAAAAATCTTATTTAATATTTTATTTCTTCCCAATTACATGTAAAAAATTTTTTTTCAAATTTTGAAATTTAAATTCTCTCTATTCTTCCCCTTCTCCCATTGAGAAAGCAAGTTTTATATAGGCTATCCATATGTAATCATGAAAAACACATTTCCATGTAAGCCATTCTACAGGGGGAAAAGCACAGAGGGGAAAAAAAAAAAACAAGAAAAATTATGAAAGTAAAGAAAAAGTATCTTTGATCTGTATTTAGGTTCTACCAGCTCTTTCTCTGAAGATAAGCAGTATCTTTCATCATAAGTCCTATATAATTGTTTTGGATCATTGTATGGCTAAGAGTAGTTAAATTATTTATAGTCTATCATCATACAATATTGCTGTTATTGGGTACAAGGTTCTCATTCTGTTTACCTCACTTTGTATCAGTTCATGTAAGTCTTTCCAGGTTTTTCTGAGTTTATTCATCTCATCCCTTCTTAAAGCACAATAGTATTCCATCTTTGTTTATCCTTCTTTCTCAAAGAAGACCATGACATCAGGGAGGTGATGCCATGACATGCAAGTGAATTGGATTTAAGTGAAATAGGACTGTGCAAGGTTAGTTGTCTCACTGTCTCTTCCAGAGTCATCTGGGTCCAGTAGCCAGATATAGATTAAGACTATTGGAGGGCAGGTAGGTGGTGCAGTGGATAGAGCACCAGCCCTGAAATCAGGAGGACCTGAGTTCAAATCTGACCGCAGACACTTACCGTGTCCTAGCTGTGTGATCTGGGCAAGTCACTTAACCCCAATTGCCTCAGGAAAAAAAAAAAGATATTGGAGATGGCCCTGGATGAAATGGGAGACCTTGACCATTTTAAGCTAAGGTCTTCAACAGGTCTCAGTTTGACTAAGGCCGCACACATTTAGTGATTAAGGATAGATAGCAATTGAGACAAAGAATTTCCTCTTTCACTTAATCAAAAAAAGATTAAATAAGTGAATGAATGAATGAACCTGGATGGGGAAGATTTCCAGGGTTTCTGGCCACAGCAGAAATGACTGCTATTTATATTCAATCTGAGTCAATCAGGACCTAAATAATAACCAAATAAGGTTTGGCCTAGGACTTATTGGTAGCCAATTAGAATCAGATTGGTTTTGGTTTAAGGCTTGATCCTTAAGAAAGAAATCTAGTTGGTAAATTCCAAGATATCTATCTTGGAAGGATTCAGAGGTACAAAAACAGCATCTGTAGGTAAGAATATGATAACTTATGTGGATAGAGGGAGGAAAGGAAAGGAAGGAAGGAGGGAAGAAGGAAAGAAAGGAGGGAAGGAGGAAAGGAATGAAGGAAGAAGGTGTTATCAAAGAACTCCATGGAGCTCAGCAGGATTGGGGAGTGAGCCTGGAACGAGCTGCCACTGCCCACTGCTTTCCCAGTTGCAAGCTGATCCAGGAGAAGTGTTATAACTAGTGTTCTTTAGAGTGAGAGAAGAATCCTTTATTCAGCGATTCTCATGAGAAGCTGGTGTACTCATAGATAAACCACACTGAATACTTTGAGGGAGCAAACTTTATACTGGTAGCTCTGCTCTTTATTCCTCCCTTCAAGGTTTAGATTGGTCAGATTTCCAATCAGGATTGATTATAATTGGTCAGATTTACTACCTGAATAGCAATTAGGTTGGATTACAATTCCCTCAAGAAGTCTTAGGCCTTGTCACTGACCACATAGCTGGTTTGGGCTGATTTAATCTTAAACTCCCTTTATTAGGAACTCAGTTGTCTGACCAGTTCCTCAACTCACAAATGACTGGAGACATATCAACAACACTTTTTCCTCCCCTTATCCTGTTCTAACAATATTTGTGGAAACCCAACTTCTCTCATACTTTTCACAGAGGGAAGGAGGGAAGAAAGGAGTAAAGAAAGGAATCTTACAACTGACCAATTCTAGGCCAGTTTTATTCACAGAGGCTGTTGTTTGTTGTTTGTCCTTCATTCTCAAAAAGAACCATGATGATGCTATGACATACAAGAGAACTGGATTTAAGGGAGGGCTGTGCAAAGTCACTTTCCTCACTTTCCCCTCCAGAGCCATCTGGATCCAGTGGCCAGATATAGATAAGTACTAGTAGAGATGGCTCTAGATGATTGATAGCTCAGAGGGTTGCATGGTTTTATAGCTCTTTGTTTATAGCTTTTAACTGCTCTACAAAATGGTTAAATCAGCATGCAGCTTCACCAACTGTGTATCAATGTCTCAATTTATCAGTTTCCTTTTTTTGTCATATTAGCCAATCTGATAAGTATGACCAATGCAGAGCTTTTTTTTTTTTTTTTTTTTTTCAATTAATAGGGTACAGCTTCTAGGAGAAATATGGCAGTAATCCTGAGACTTCCAGATTTTAGGAATGCTATTGTTCTAACAATTTGTTTTTCAATGATGCTAAAAGTCTCCTGACTTTAGGAATACTATATTATAGTCATATAAACATTGCTGACTGCCAGATATCAATATGTTGGTTAGTGATTACAGGATTTCTGAGACAAATGGTGAGGTGTATATCAGACTACTCCTCAATCCCATCTCTAAACCATAAAATTCAATATTGAGGTACATATCAGATTACTCCTCAATTCTACCTCTAAGTCATAAAATTAGCATATCAGTTTCATTAAGAATTAGATCTCTTGTCTTGTCCTATAAATTTATCTTCTTGCTTTTGGTTCTTTGTGAAAATCCTTTTGGAACTTAGTCTGCTTCAATTGACATTACAATTATAATAAACTTTGCCCCTTGACTTGGAGATGGTTCAAGCCTGCAAATTCTTTTGAGACACTTCATGACACTGGCCTGTAAACCCAACCTTTTAGGGTCTCCTTTTGAACCTGAACAATATGATTATAGATAGCTTTGATTACTTTGTCTAAGAACTGCCTGTTTATATCTCTTGATTATTTATCAGTTGAGGAATGACTTTTATTTCTATAAATTTGATTGTTTTCTATGTTTAGAAATGAAGTCTTTATTAGAAAAACTCACTGTAAATTTTTTTCATAGTAATGATTATCAACAATATTTTTCCTTCTACCCTATTTCTTTCCTGTTTATCTTATTCTCTCTCATCTTTTACCAGTCCATTCTCAAAAGTGTTTTTCTTCTGACTTCTATCTCCCCCAAGCTGCATTCTCTTCTATCAGCTCCCCCCAACCTTTTCTCTTATTTCCTTCTCTTCCTACTTTCCTGTATAATAACAGATTTCTATACTCAACTGTGTATAATATTTTCTTTGAAACAATTCTATTTCCCCCTTCCTTCTCCCCCCATTTTCCCCTCCACTGTAAAACCTCTTTCAAGCCTCTATTACGTCAGATAATTTATCCCATTCTATTTCTCTTTCCCATTCTCCCCATGCATTCTTCTTTCTTATCCCTTACTTTTATTTTTTTAGATAATCATATCATCACATTGAATTCATACCTCTGCGTGTTATGATACTCCTTCTAATTGCCCTAATAATGAGAAAGTTTTTAGGAATTATAAATATCACCTTTCCTTGTAGTAATATAGTTTATATCAAATCCTTTATAATTTTTCATTCCTGTTCAACCTTTTCATGATGCTTTTGCATCTTATATTTGAAAGTCAAATTTCCTAATCAGCATTCATCTGTTAATATCATAAATATCAGTATTGTGCTGATCTTTTCATCAGGAAAGCTGACTTTCCCCCCCATTATTTTCTTGTATCTCTCTCATTTTTTTTCCAAATTTTTCCTCTATTTCTCTTACTTGATGTGGAAAGTCCTTTTTAAGCTCATGGCCTGAGTTCAATTCATACTTTTCTTCAGAAGTTTTGACTTTGTTGTCTTCTTCTTAGTCTTTATTTTGATCTTCTTTATCATAATAAATAATTTTCTATGGCGAGAATTTTTTTCTGTTGTTTGCTCATTTTTCCAGTTTATTTCTTGATTTTTAAACTTTATGCTAAAGTATGACTCAGCTTCCCGAGTGAAGGGAGCACCGTTCCGAGGTTCAGGTTTTTTGTGCAGCTGTTTTCAGAGGTGTTTCTGGCTCCTATAAGGTTTTTTTTTTTTTTTTCCATCAAGGTGGTATGATCTAGAGAGAGGTATTTTTTAATACTCCCTTATGCTGTGCACTGGTCTGTGAGTAACCACAAACACTCTTTTCAACTCTAGAATTATGACCAGGGTCCTTGCTTCCCTACAATCTCAAACTCTGCTGTGCTTGTGTTCTTCCTTGCACTGTGACCTTGCACTAAAACCTAGAGCTGAGACCCAGACCTAAGTATAGACAATGCATGAGTCCTACTGCTGGTTCCAGCAAAAGGACCCCTGTAAATCTCCTTCTGACTTGTGGTCTGATTCTCTTGTTATCTGTGGACTGACAAGTCTGGAAATTGCCACTGCTGCCACTGATTCTGTAACCTTCAGGCCTACTCATGGTTTCTTGGGGCTGCCCATGTTGGACTGTGTTTCTCTCTCATGACATTTTCTGCCAATCTTCTAAATAGCATTGTGCTGGAAATTTGTTTTACCCCACCTTTTTATGGGTTATACCACTTTAGAATTTATTTAGTCATTATTCAAAAATATTTGGAAGAGTTTGGGGGAAGGGTTTGAGTCCCTGCCTTTATGCTATCATCTTGACTCCTTTCTTCTTTGTTTCAGAAAGTCTTCCCTTATAAATTTCACCTTATTATGATTGAAACTCCACTATATCTGTCTATTCATTTGTTGATTTGGTTTTATTTACATTTTATTTTCAAATATTCTTTTTAGTTGTTACTGATAACATTTGTTTTTACATCACCTTCATTTCCAAATATATCTCTCTCTTTCATGTTACACTCTAATAGCTGTTAGTTAATAGTCAGAGCTAATAGTTCTCAGTTTGACTGAGGCAATGCTTAATCAGTGATCAAGGATAGATAAGAAATGAAGCAAAAATGGTCTCTTTTATTTTGGATAGTTGCAGAGAACTGCTCTGCTCAAGGAAACTAATAGTTCCAACATCTCCAGAAAAAAAGAAATGACCTTGGCATGGCAATCAACTTCAGGTCCAGTGGGAGAATGTGGGAGTAAGCCAGAAACGGAAATGGTTTACAAATTCATGGAGCCATTGGGGGAGGAGCAGAGACAGAGATGTGGTTTCTTCAGAGGTCATGGCTAATGAAAAGAAAGTAGCTTCATTAGGGAGGCCAGACAAGAAGATATCTTTAAAGCTTAGGGTTTTCTGAACCCAGAGCTAAAAGCTAGGAAAGTGAGTTCCAGAAGATCTGAGACAGCCTTAACTTTGCAAAACCAAATCTATCAATTAGACACTGAGAATTGGTATATTCTTCAGCCCAAGCAATCCTACTCTGACTCTAGGACTAGATTGAAAGAAAAACTGAGTCAGTGGAGAATAAAGAAGTAGGCAGTTCATTCAAGACTAATGTAACCAGCAGATGTCACTGTGGAGCAAAGTCTAAGATGAACACACAAAATCCCCCCACAAAAACAATTCTTTCCTTCTGTAGGAATTTGGCAGAGACTGGGAGATTTGTCTAATGCTCCTACTCTCTGAGAAGCCATATCTGGTTATATCAATGGCTCACCTTTTAGTCAAGGGACACAAGGAAAGCCCCAATTCCAGTTTAAATTTTTTTGAGAAGTTTATTAAAGACTATTAATAAAATTTTCTCATGCATCTAGATCTGGAGACCCCAGATTGGAATTGATTCTTAGTTGCCAGGACAGGGTCTCTTGACCTATTTTTCTGTGGATCCTAACTAGTCACTTGAGTCCTCCATTTTTCCCTTGCTTGGCACAGATTATGCAGACATATATAGAGAGAGGATTCATGATCAGCTATGGATTTTTATAAAATAAAAAACCAACAAAATCAAGATAAAGAAAACTTAAAGAAATAGTAAGAAAAAAACATACACAAGTTTCCATTAGCAAAAAGGCATTGGGAAGCAGGGAGGTCATTTAAAGAATAAAATCTTTTGGAATTTTCTTTCATTCTTAAAGTGGTGGTGGCAATAGGCAGCTTCAATCAAAGTCTCTGCTCCATTGATTGGAAGCTATGTCCTAAAGCTAGCCTTTTTCACTTAGTCCTTGATTCTGAAGCAGATACTTCAAGATACCTGCAGGAACCTGATCACCATGGTGCTGTTGCTTCTATTTCTTTGTCTGCACTCCTCTCTCCCACTGGCAGATTGTTCTCCCCCTCTGCTTCATTTCAGAGTGATTCTAGGTTCAAAAGCTCCCAGTTTGGCAGAATTCCACTGCTCTGGCTTCAAGATAGTTCAGGTTTTTCAGGGAGTGAATACTATCTCTCTAAAACAGGAATTCTTAAAGTGTGTGTGTGTGTGTGTGTGTGTGTGTGTGTGTGTGTGTGTGATGGATCCCTCTGGCAGTCTTATGAAGATTATGGACCCCTTCTTAGGATGTTGGTAAATGGAAAGAAATGCTAAATTTCAATTAGAGATAAGTGAAAATAAAGGTGTAGGTTTTTTTCCCCATCCAAGTTCGTATTCTTGTGAAATTTATCCATGGACCCCTTTGTAGACTTCAGATTAAGAATCCCTGCTCTAGAATAATGCCCTAATAAAAGTTCATAATTCTTTGTTCATGGAGAAATTAGACTAAAAACACAAGTAAGTATCCTGATATGCCTGCATTAGTTGAAAAGATCCCCACATAATTTTAGAAACTGACCCTTTGCTTATTTTTTTCATTTTGGAATTCCGCTTGTGATTTATGAAAGGTTTTTATTATGGAGTTTGGAAAACCAAAGACAAAGGGCATGTGATCAAAGGGAACAAGACCAACATCGAGGGATTTGAGATTAATTTGTTTCCTTTGTCTCTATTTTCCTCTTGTTGGTAAATGATGTACTATGGTTTAGGGCAGGGGTCCTCAAACTTTTTAAATAGGGGACCAGTTCACTGTCCCTCAGACTGTTGGAGGGCCAGACTATAGTAAAAACAAAAACTTAGTTTTGTGGGCCTTTAAATAAAGAAATTTCATAGCCCTGGATGAGGGGATAAATGTCTTCAGCTGCTGCATTTGGACCGAGGGTGGTAGTTTGAAGACCCCTGGTTTAGGGTGTCAAATACCAATTCTCCACAGCAATCAGGAAACCAAACACAAATGAGAATCTCTTCCTCTATATCTCTATAAGTTTCTTTAGGGAAGGGGCTAGGCATTTCTCCTAAGAGGGAAAGTAATTGTATGTTAAGTATTTGTTGTATGGTATCCTGCCTTTCTTCCTTCTTTGAAATGAGACTGAATCATTCCAACTGCATCAAGTGATTGATGCAAACTCAGAAGTTAGCATTCTCTTTTAGACTCCAAACATTCCAATCCAGATGAAATACTAGCTGTTCTCTGAAGCCCCCTTTCCATTCTAGCCTTCTACATTTGTACAAGCCAGGCTCTATGTTCCTATTTTCCTTGAAGACTTGAATCTGGTACCACCTTCTATGAAGTCTTCCTTAAACCTATCCCATACCCAGTAATTAGTGCTCTGTCTTTCCTTGAATTACACAGTATCAATTTACCTAAGGACATTATATCCTTTCCTAGCATCCTCCCCAATGGAATGGAAGCTCCTTGAATTTAGGGACTGCATTTTTTGTCTTTGCAATTCCAGTACCTTCTATGGCACATAGAAGACACTTAACAAATACTTGTTGAATTCTATAGGGATACATGACAAACTACAAAAACCCACATCCTTTTTCAGTTCAAGTTGCCCTGATTTTGGACTAAGTTCTTATCCTAGGGTGTAGGGACCCCTTGGGCCTCCTTGGTCAGATTTCATTTAATTTGTGTATTTGGATGGGAAAAAAAATCACACACTGATTTTTTACTAACTTCTAATTGAAAGTTATTATTATTCAATTATTTTAAAAAAATATAATCTGAGAAAAAGTCCATAGGTTTTGCCAAATAGGTCCAATGTACATAAATAAAACAAATTAAGAACTCTTGCTCAATGATGCATGCATTCTTGGTGATATAGTATGCTGCGGTACATATGTGTATGGGTATGATATGAAATTTATGACTTCTGCCTGGGAAATGAGAAAAGGCGTCCAAGACTGTCTGGAGCTGAGGAGAGTTTTGCAATATTCTGGAACTGGAAGTGAGGTGTGGAGTTGATAGGGGGAAGGCCAGAGTCCAGTAGAAGCTGGAGAAAAATGACCATGAGACACGCACAGGATGAGCAAGAACATCTCTGTTTAATGATACAGTTGGGTCTGGTTACAAACATCAGAAACCTACAAAAAGACAGGCAGTTTACAGAAATGATCACAGGAGTCTGGGACACAGGTATAGCAGCTACAGTAGCAAGGTTTCCTTTGGGGTTGATACGGGAGATACAAATTACCAAGGGTGAAACACAGGGATCCCAAGGCAACACTAGCCTAGGAAGACAGACAGAGTCATAGAACCTTATACTGAAAAGGAACATTGGATCATCTCATTACAACAGGTATATGGGGAGAGGGGGTCACTCAGGCTTCCTCTCTCCTCCTTGGCTGAACTTTAGATCTAAAGGAAAAATCTAAGAATATAAATGGAAGGAAACCCCATCAATCTCAGATGGTTTCATATCCTACTTTCATTTGAAAGCCAGGTATTGAGGCTTCTGGTCTGTTTTCATAGTGATAACTAGCCCATTTAGGGTAACCTTCAAATGTACCTTCATTGTCATTTCATTTTGTTGGAGATGGGAACTAGGCTGGGATAGATATCCCATCATCTGATCTTTTAGGACTTGGGTAATTAAATTCCTGGAGCTCACTATACCCCTAGGGCAGTCTAGCTCAACTAGGTAGTCCCTTATTTCTGATACCATCTGTCCTGAGCTTCTCAATGCTGATTATAAGCAAAACCATTGACTCAGCTTGACTAGAAAGGAAAGTCAAAAAGTTGCCAAGTCCTTATTGGAGAGTTTTGTTTATGCATAAAAGTTCAAAGGAAAAAGTTGGGGATCAAACTCAGGGCAAATATCAGATCTCCTTGCCCTTCTCCTGAAGATGGGGCTACTTTTTACCTCACTTCTTCCATCTTTGAAATGAGCTTGAATTCATCTCACCTTCTCAAGGGTAATGAGCCTTCTATGCTCTTCTATGCTAACTTAGAGCCTCTACTTCCATGGAATATTTCTCCTTAGCTATCCCCTGAGCCTGGCCACGAACCTCTCCCCTCAGGAGACATATATGGACAGAAAAAAAAGAAGAAACAGAGGCTTTAGTATGTGCCCCTAGGCCCAAGGGCCTGCAGCTGCAGGTACAGGTTATATATATATAAATATATATATAATGTATATATATACTGTATATATAATATATTTTTATATGCGGTAGATGTGCGTGTATGATACTATAGATATGTCACATTGAGACCTACATGCTGGTCAGGCAGATAGAAACAGTGGCTGGTTTATTCCTGGATAGGAATTATTACAAACCTTGCCCTGCCTGTCCACCAGTCCCTCAGCCTGGTCTCTCTCTAACAGAGGATAGAAAAGCTACAAATAGTGGGCCCAGCTCTGTAGGGAGGTCCCCTACAACTCTCCCCAATAGTTCCCACCAGATGGGCCCCAGAGCTGCACTCAGAATCCAGATGGCTAGGGTCACCTGCCAGCAGCTCTCGGAATAGCCAGAGTGGTAGCCTTACTCTCTGGAGATGATTCCATTCTTCCAGCTTCTTCAGCACCAAGGTACGAAGGGACAAGTTGGTCCTTGGAGCTTGGCCTTCTGTTCAAGGTGCTGCCAGGGAGTGGGAGAGGAGGGAGTGGGACATTATGACCTAGAAGAGGGCAGCGTGGCTTCTGGGCTGTGGATAAGATGAAAAAGAGATAGAGAGAGAAAGAGAGAGAGAGAGAGAGAGAGAGAGAGAGAGAGAGGGGGGGGGGAGACAAGGTTATAGATATACATGGGATTTAGCCTTACAGTTTTGGAAAGGAGACCTCTGCAGACACACATTCCCTTAATAAAGAACTACTTTATATACACATACATACATACTCTCTCTATGTATATGAGTTTATGGGCATATGATATCTACAGGCCCAATACCCACACAATATCAGTATATTCACATATCTCTCACTTACATATTTATTTATTTATGAATATTTATATTATTCATTCAATAAAATGAATTAATTAATTCATTTTCTTCTTCTTCTTTTTCTTCTTCTTCTTCTTTTTGGAGACAATCAGGTTTAAGGGACTTGCTCAGGGTCACACAATTGGTAAGTGTCTAAGGCCAGACTCAGGTCCTCCTGAATCCAGAATCAATGATCTCTCCACTGTGCTACCTAGCTGCCTCTCATCCACATAATTAAATACTTAATATACAGATTGACTGCTGTATAAACAAGACACTTCATTGCTTGGCTCCACGCATTCTCTCAGATTGCCTCTCATGCCTATAATATTCTCTTTTTTCCTTAGTTGCTCCTTACTGATCTCTCTGACTTCCTTTTAAGCCTCAACTACAATCCCACCTTCTATAGGACATCTTCTCCAAACACTCTTAATTCTATTGCCTTTCCGCTATTAATTATTTCCTATTTATCCTGAGTGTGATTTGCTTTGTATACATTTGTTGGAATATCTCAGGTTCCTTGAGGGTAGGTATTGGAGCAGCCTGGCCTCTTTCTGTATCTTAAGAGCATAGCACAGTGTGTGGCCCATAAAAATATTTGGTGATTGATTGATTACCATGATGGCAGACCACCCAAAAAAGTTGGGTTTCTAACTTAGTACTGCTTCCTTTCTGACAGAAAATGGGAAAAATACTTTCTATCTGCTCTAATGTCTGTCCTTTAGTTCCCTGGCTCCAACCCAACAATTTAAGAATTTCAGACCAACCTTAGGTCTCAACAGGAGTTTAGGAACCTCTCCCGTCAACATATACACCTAACCTTCAAGGATCAAGGGGATACATGACAAGGTAGATCTAGGAAGTCGTGACCTAGGAGTTAACCTATGACATTCCCAGACCAGATCTCCCAGTTAAGGACAAAAAGCATGTGAAGACTTGAAAGGACTGTCTAGCTCTCTGATATTCTTTGATCTACATAGCTGATGCATTCAAGTTTGAGCCAGGAGAGAGAACATTGAGATGGCTAGGGGAGCAGCAATGGGAAAGAAGAGGTCTTGTAGATAATTCTCACCTATTTCCTTTCTCTTGTTTAGAAGTAGAGAAGGAAGATTTTAGCTCTCCAAAATATTTCTCAGATTATTTGGGATTTGGCAAAACAGGAGTCCCTTGGGATGGCTGGGGTGAAGGGAGCTGACGATGCAGGGTGTTAGGAAAATGTCCTCCATATGTTTCTGATTCACTGGTACTGCACAACAGCCTGTTTAGCCAGCTCTGGTTATGGAATCCAAAAGCTCTCTCCAGGCTCCTGTAAAAATCTTTTTTTTTTTTTTTTTTTTTTTTTTTTTTTTTTCTGGAAGCAGGAAGTCTCATATCCTATCTGTAAACAAACTGCTGCCTGGAGATCCTGCATGAGTATAGAGTCAACTGGAGGACAAGCTCCCATCTGCTCCAAATGACCTTCTTTGGGGGGGGGGTCCCCAACCTTTTCCTCTTCCTCAGGTTACTACAACTATCCTTGTGTCAGGGCAGTTCCTATTTTCCCCAAGTAGGTAAAAATACCCTTGTTTTCCCATTCCTCCCCAGAGACTGATGGACAGGCACAAGGGCCAGATGTGCACATCTGCAATCTGCAGTCAGCTTTGCTATGGCCGAGTCCAGGTTTCACTCCAGAAATGATGTCAGGAAAAAGGGTAGTGGGGGAGGGGGGAGTAGAAAGAAAAATTCACTGCAGCCTCTCATTCAGTCAGAGACAGGAAGGCTGGAAGATGAGGGTCAGAAGGCTTAGACTCTGTTTTTGGACTCCAGGGACCTCCCCAACAGCAACATCAGGGAGGCAACTTATGGAGTAGGAGTTTAGCAGGCTCTCCACAATGGTGGAAAGCAGGAAGGGGGGTGGGGGGGGGGAGGTAGAGAAGCTGTGTTTTCCATGGGAAACTCCTGGGAATGTTTCCTCAAAATGTGGATCTTGAATTGTTCCCTGACCTCAGGCTAGCTCTTTCCCTGCTTCTACTTTCTCTTGTTCATATTTTTTCCTGTCTCCTCAGCTCCCAGGATCAGCCTTCTCACTGGGCCTGTGCTCGTCAGGTTGTTCTGATTTCTGTATGTCTCTAAGCCCTCTTCACTGGTCAATTCCTTGCTTCCCCTTCTTTTCTTCCCTCTTCATTCTCTTCCTTAGAGTAATTATGGCCAGTTCTGGAAAGGAGCCTGTTATCCTTCTTGAACTAGCCACAGAGACTCTCACAGTAAGCCAATTATCTATTTCAACCATACAGACTTTAAACCTTCTCTGTCACCTGCCAGCTAGTGTATGGGGGCAAATTGTGTGTGTGTGTGTGTGTGTGTGTGTGTGTGTGTGTATGTGTGTGTAAGTTGGGGAAAAAATATCTGTGTATATATATGTAGGCTTGTAAGTGTGCCTGTGTGGTCTCCACATGATTTTTACTGGCTTCAGCCCATGTCAAAGCAGAAGTTGGGAGTACTGGATTAAAAAAAAACACATATCCCCATGTGATTTGTGTCAGGGGAGGAAGCAGCCTTTGCTGGCTTGGTCTGAACTGGCTCCAGTTCTGATGAGCTACATTCCTGTTGGGATTCAAAGAGGCGTCTCTGTCCTTTGGCTATCCATAGCCTCAGGAAGGTTCTATACTCCTCAGGGAAAGAACTTTCTAGTCCAGAGATCTCTCTGAGGGGCACTGTACTGGGCCTCATTGGAGGCTCAGTGGAGGGGGAAGAGCCTGGGAAACATGACTAGTTGAATTAGTTTACAAAATGAGGAAAAACAAAATCCCAGGTCTCCCTTTCCTGCTACTAACCCAATCAAATTCCCAGCCCAACTACCCTGAAAATAGCTCTTTAATTTTCTCCATGTCTTTGTGCCATAACTAAGGAAAATCTGGAACCTGGAGAGATCTAGAGGCAATAAAAGACAACAAATGTGTGTGTGTGTGTGTGTGTGTGTGTGTGTGTGTGTGTGTGTGTTGGAAAGGGGGTGTTATGGTAGTGGTTTCTTTGCCCACACTCTTGCCAGTCTGCTCACATGTTGGTGGTGGGGAGCTGCTGCACCCAGCCCACTTCCTTGTAGGCAGCAGTCACGTGGCTGTAGATGACGGTACGCAACTTGGACCAAGCTCTCTGTGTCTCAGATGGGAAGTCATTAGCACATTCCTCAGCAATCACCTCCAGAATGACTCCAGAGAGGATCTGGGGATTGAGGAAGGAAGGGTCGGAGTGAATAATTGTCTCTACTCTATGCTTCCCTTCATCCCCTTCAGTATATAGCAGGCTCTTCTATCCCACAATGAACATATATAAGCTAACAAAATTCTTTAAGAGCTCCAGGTTTAATACAATCAGGCATCAGGCTGAGGGAAACTTAAAGTGGTACAGGAAGCAGAGTGGTATACGGGAAAGTATGGTCTTTGAGCCAGAAGACCTATACTTGAATTCCAACTCTTGATGACTCTATAACTCTAGAAAAGTAACTTCTTTGAGTCTCAGTTCTCCCAATGAAAAAATGAGGAATTTGGAATAGGTGGGTCTCCAAGGTCTTTCCCAGCTCGAGTTGTCTATGATTACAGGATTCTGGGAAGACAGTGAGTCTTCCACCCCATGGGAATGGGATGAAAAAGTCCTGGCCTTCAATCCCAGTACACTTTGTTTTTCCCAGTGACCTTTTCTGATCCACAGCTGGCTTGTACCATTTCTCTTAATCTTCAGTGAACTGCCTCTACCCTTGGGTTGGTAGTCACAGAATCTTATCAACTCAGTGAATAGCATAGCTATGGACAGGACAGGGATGAAAAGTCCAGAGTGATGATAACAGCTCCCCTTAATCACTCAGAGACTCTTTTCATAGACGCAGTGAGACTGCTAGGCAGCTCTGGTTTGCAAGAGACTGGGCACAGCCTATTGGCTCCAGGTGACTCTAAGAGCTTTGGGTAGCAATAGCTTCCCTGTGTTTATCTGAAGATTGGGACATACCTTGAAATAGACGGGTTCCACCTTGTGCTTCAGAGCATGGGCTTTGCCCACCAGGGCCAACACAGAGGACACTTTGTCAGGGTCATGCAGATTTTCCACCACAGTGTTGAGGGCACCCATGACCCGAAGGGCATGTTTGCGCAACTGTGGGCTTTGCTCCATTTCCAATGGCTCTTCTAGGTGCTGGAACTGACTGAAATATTGTTTGGCAGAGGGAAAGTTCACAAAGAACCTAGAGAGGAGAGAGGAGAAAGGAGAAGGAGTCAGAGGGTGTGAGAGAGTGGGTTCAGTTCAGTCATCATTCCATTTGCCCCGAGGCCCTATTTCAGTAGCTCCTTTAACTGGCCCTTTAAGGAGGGATGAGGAAAGGGTAAAGGACATTCCTTCCTCTCCTCTCCTCTCCCCTCCCTCTCTTCACTTTCTTTCTTTTTCTTTCTTTCTTTCTTTCTTTCTTTCTTTCTTTCTTTCTTTCTTTCTTTCTTTCTTTCTTTCTTTTCTTCCTTTTTCTTTTTCTTTCTGTGTTTCTTTCTTTGTTTCTTTCTTTCTTTCTTTCTTTCTTTCTTTCTTTCTTTCTTTCTTTCTTCCTTCCTTCCTTCCTTTCTTTCTTTTCTTCTTCCTTTCTTCCTTTCCAAAAATTTTTTATTAACAGGATTTTGTGGGAGATTAAAAATGGCAATAACAGCAAAAAGGAAAATGAGAGATGGCTGTCCCAGAAGCCCTGTCTCATCCCTGTTCTATTCCCCCATTTCAGTGTCTCCTCTCCTTCCCTTTCCAGTTATATTGAAGGACATTCCTTCCTGTCTGCTGATTGCAAGAAGGAATTCTTTCACTCTTGGCATTTGCAAACCCAGACCTAGCACAGTACCTAGTACAAAGCCGGTAAATGCTTACTGATTGATAGATTGCCTTCTCACTTTCTCATAGGAGAAAATTATTTGAATTCTTCAAGAGAAGAACACCTTCATCAAGGTCCCCCATAATCTTTTCTATTTTATGTAGAGAATGTTATCCTCTTCTAATGAAATTTCAAACTCCATAATGACAAGAATCTTAGTTCTTCTCTGAACTTTTTACTCTAACCCAGTGCCTAGAAGAGTGTCCTATTGACATACATTATCCAGGTCAGTTTCATATTCATCTCTCCTTCCTGCTGTGCTTCAAGTTAATTCTCTAACGTCACACACCCAATGGCTATCCTTTTCTATCTGATCCATTCTTCATAACCCATATCAAGCCCATAATAGTTATCAGTTGATTAGTTGGTTTATTTTCATTATCTTCAATGTGTTATTATATATTATCACTAAACTGGAAACTCCCTAATGGGCAGCTATCTATTCTGCTCCCAGTCTCAGCCCTTTTCAATATATCCCACAGCTTTTAATTTTCCTAAAATACCTTCTTTCTATGCACCATACCTAGTTCAAAAAAATACTTAAATGACCTTCCATTACTGCCTATGGCATATTGTATAAATGTATTAGCTTGACATTCAAGGCGTTCTACAATCTTGCCTCTACTTACTCTACAATCTCTCCTTTCCACAAGGCTTTCCACTCAAATCAAATTGGTTTGCTTTTATTCCCCAAACTGGATACATCACATGCCTGCCTCTTTGAATTTCCCTTTGCTTGAAACGCCTTTCCTCCTCTCTCCTTGTTTTGCCCTTCAATGCCCTCTTACATAAAATTTTCTCCAAATGCACCTGCCCATAAGAATCCTTTCCCTGGAATACTGCAGTAGTTATCTATCTGTTCCATTTATATGGTATTGTCATTTGCTACCTAGTTTTATTTCTTACTATGAATGTATCCTTTCTATCTAATTAGATTATAGATTCTTTGAGAACAGGTTTCTTGGTACATAATACAGAGAGCCTTATCTAAAGGACAATTGTAAATGTTTGTTACAATGATACAAATTCCAGTTATTTATAGAAATTACTTTGTATCAACTCTTTAATCTTTTGTATCTAACTTATTTTCATGTTACTTCCCTCCCACTTCCTCCCTTCAGTAAAAAAAAAAAAGTTTTTAAGGGCATGGACCATTTTGTTTCATTTTTTTTTTTTTGGTCTCCAAGGCATAGTAAGGTACCTGGCACATAATAGGTGCTTAATAAATAACGGAATTCTTGATATAAATGCTTGATGAATATTTGTTGAAAATTATGTGATCCCATGAATAGAGGGAGAAGGCATAAATGAATTGCAATCCATATAGAGGCAAAAGATTAAAGTATTTATTAAATTAAGCCTCTAGAAACTCTAATATTGTTAATTTAGGCTTTAGTTAATTGTGATAATATATCTTAACCTTTCTCATTGTTAGTGGGAAATAAAACTGGGGATACATATAAAGCTTTTTCCTACTGCCTTGTAGACTGCTTTGGAGAAATGAATTTATATCTAGGATCTCTCTCTTTCTCTCTCTCTCTCTCTCTCTCTCTCTCTCTCTCTCTCTCTCTCGTGCATGTGTTGGTGGAGAAGGGGCATTGGAATAGATAGTAACATGAAAACAGAAAACTAAATATAAAAGACATAAAATTTCTACTAAATAACTTGAATGATATTATCAACAAACAATGAATCTCTTTTCAAAGAATTCTCAAGCTAATTGGAAAGGACGCATTCATAATAATAATAATAATAATAATAGAAGGTAGCAAAGAGTGAGTACCAAATATGAGTTAGGACTAAGGAAAGCAGAAAAAGCCAAAGCTTTGAGCCCAAAAGTAGGGGGAGCAAGGGGCATAGTTTGGGCAGTGACTTAGAATTTAGAAGAGTACATCTTTGCTGCTGACTGTGGACAAAAATTGCATTTTGTACATTAAAAATAAAGGAGAATATTCCCTACACCAAAGATATGTAGGAAGGACAAATATGAGGATAGATATAAGAATGCCTGGAATGTATTAGCAGTATCTTCATTTGAGCTAAGGATAGGGTCTCATTTTTTTTTAAGAAAATATGTATCATAATTTATTATTATTATTGGATCATAACTACCAAAGCCCTGGTGTAACAGTGTCCTAGGGATCTGCCTACTTCTATATAGTTAATAGAGACTGGGCTGGTCAGACATATTTTGATCCCAATTCCCAATACCCCTTCCCCAATTACTCTTGTCCCCTCACTCTTATGAGGAAAAAAAGCTAGCACAAATAGGTCCATTGGAGCTGTCATCTCCCTGAGACAGCTGGGCCTCCCAAGAGAGCCCAAAATAGGTTTCTCTGAATGTGAGGGGGAAGGTGTCAGAGTTACAACCCAGAGGGGAGCCTCTGAATAGTACTGGGTGTTCCCTCACTGCTTTGCTTATAGAGTGTGTAGAACCCTAACTTGGGGGGTGGGGGAAAAGAAACAGTCCTAATGTATGATTCTTTACCCATAACTACCTTAGTTGTGAGGATAGAGAATTCTTGTTTTCTCTATCTCACTCTATCCCATGACAGATAATAGTGAAAGCTGAGGGTTCAGGGAAGAGTTAATGCCCTTTTTTCACTCAGGAGTCACTGACTGGGAAAACGGCAGAAGGTGGTGAGTGTGGAGAGCAGACGGGACTTCTGTCTTTGCATTTTCTCCAGCTGAGAAGCAATAGCTCCCAAAGCTCCACAATGAGTTACATTTGTGTAACTTTTTAAGGGGTATACCTGTGAGAGGTAGAAAGATAGCGGTGCAGGGTGACCTTAGCTAGAGGGTTTTAAGAGATGTGACATAAATCTTGTCCCTAGTCAGTAGTCATGTTCCAAATGACTCAACTTTTGACATATCCAACTCAGACAAAGGGATCAGAGACTGTGAAGCCAAGAAATAGGGTAGCTGATTGGGAAATAGGGAAAATGAGGCAATGAAACAGAAGACTGGGTTGAAAAAATTTGTAACTCATTTAATTCCTCCCTGGTTCTGGGACTGCTTGGTTTCCCCTTGGCAAAGCTTTCTATAAATTTGAACTTCCTAAGGTTTTACCCTGTAGAGTAGCTACCATCTGTAACCAGCTAGATAGTGTGGTGGCTAGAATTCTGGATCTGGAGTCAGATAGTCCTGAGTTCACATCCTGACTAGGATGCTTAGTAGTCATGTGACCCTTGGTCACTCCTCATCTTTAAAATGGGGGTAATAATAGCATTTACTGAACAGGGTGGTTATGAGTTTTAAACTGGAATAATATGCCACTATTTAGGTATTAACTATTAGCTGTGTGTTACCTTTTATGTTCTGTTCTCTCCCACTCCTTGGAGCAAAAGGGCCTTTCTCTGCTATGGAGCCCCATATCAAGGATGTGGCTGACATCAAAATGAATTAAGGATTCTCACTGTAGAGCTATGAGCATCCAACCAGGCCATTGTCCCATGTACCCAGACCAGTACTGAAACCCATCCAATAGAAATAAATCCCATAGAACAACCATCTAGTTATCTAAGAAATACTTTTGTGGGAAGAAGGAAAGGAAGAAATGAAATGTGCATTTATTAAGCACCTATTAAGTGTGTCAAGCACTGGGCTAAATTTTTTTTTAGAAATTATAGTATCTCATTTGATTCTTAAAATGACCTTGGGAGATGAGTGCTATCATTATTCCTATTTGCAGTAGAGGAAATTGAGGCCAAAAGAGGTTAAATAACTTGCTCAGGATCACTCAGCCAGCAGGTCCCTGAGGCCAAATATAATTTAGATGTGCTTAGTTCCAGGTTCAGACTCTAGACACTAAACTACCCAATTGCCCAATCATTGCCTTCATTATCTATGCAACTGTCATTATTGACCCTAAAGTAGTGGTTAAGTACCATAATAGGGATGGAATTAGAAGAATTGGGATTTTTTTGTTTCTTTTTTTCTGTTTTTTTGAGTCTTGAAATGCCTAGGCATTTAACTTCATTCTTTTTTCCTCTTTATTGCTTTCTCTCCTCAAATCCATGGGGTGATTTCCTTCCTCCTTCGGGGAAGTCTGATTCCCCCAAACTCTTGCTCTCCCATTAGTTTCAGTTATCTGTTGCTAAATTGTGGGCTCAGGTGCAAGTATATGCATATGTAGTTAAGAACAGAGTTTTAGATTATAATCTGTGGCATTATGAATATATCCTGTAGATTAATAATCTATTTGTATGGGTTCAGACATAAGTATATCTGTTTCTATGAAAGTCTGTAGGTCCACTGTACCTGAAATTGTTCCTTTGTGGTTTCTGGGCTGGACTTAGAACTCCCTCCATAATTTTTTTTTTTTTTCCCTTCCTCAAGAGACCGCCTCAAATTTTATCAGTAGAGTTCTTTTTTTTTTTTTTACCCAGAAGTTTAAGTTGGCATTTTATGTAGTAGCTGAGTCTGTATGAGGTAACTCCTGTATGTGAGAAAGGGTTGTGATCTTAACATGTGGTAGTGTCTGTCACCTCATGTGTGGGTCTAGGAGACCCTAGATGAGTAAGGGCGTTATTATATCTATGTCTGAGAAGAAGATTGTACCCGAGAAGGTGTGGGAATTGTACAACTAGATAAGAGACCTCCACTCAAAGAGTGCAGGGTGGAGTCCTTCTGGACAGTAGCTTTTTTTCTTTCTCTTTTCTTTCCTTCCTTCCTTCCTTCCTTCCTTCCTTCCTTCCTTCTTTCCTCTCCTCTTTCTTTCTTTCTTTCTTTCTTTCTTTCTTTCTTTCTTTCTTTCTTTCTTTCTTTCTTTCTTTCTCTAGCAGAAGACAATAGAAAGGAGAAAGAAGATAAGGAATTTCCTCCTGAAGCTCCTTCCTTACTCTGTAAAACCTAACTAGGACTGTATCCTTGGAGAGAAGGTGATTTTTTTGTGTTTGGGAATTTTTGTCTTGGGAAAGCAAATCCATCAGAAGGGTCATCTTTTTCAGTTCTTGGTTCTGTTCATTTGGTATAAGGATGTTAGAACTGAGATTAAGAGGCCTGAGGAGGGGAAGAGATGGAGAAGAGAGGGGAAGAGGGAGAAGAGCAAGGTATATATGAGAATATAGGAAGGAAATCAGGGTCACTAGGCCTGAATCAGAATTAGATATGCCCTCTGATCTACTTTCTTATTCTTTTTTTCATCTCAATCAAGTGGTTTTTGATCAGACAGGAGATGCAAACTCCTTTTCCATTCCTTTCCCTCCATGATTCTCAGTTTTCCCATTTCCAGAATGGGGAGAACATAGCCTTTGTCCTCATATGAGATGGAGCAAAATTAAGGCTTGTCAAATCTTTGCTAAAATATTGACTGTGATGTTTAGAAAAGGAAGAAGGTAAGATGGGATGGGGGGGAGGGCACTGTTTTGGAATGGAGGTTCATTTGCAAAGGTCTGGGTGGAGAGTCCTGAAACAGCAGAGATGGCATGCCTAGCTGGCACAAGCATTCTTGTGCCTTTCTTTCCTTGCTGATCCCCAGTCCTAGGGAAATCACCTCTGGTGCTTAGTCCTGTCTACCTAGAAGCCTACTGGAGGCCAGGGCCTCCTCCTCAAACTGCATTGGGGTGTTTAGAGCCAGAGACTGACCCTAGCTAGCTCCTCACCAAATGCCTTCTTTTAGGGCTCCAGGTTGGAGTCAGGGAGTAGTGACCGGGGTGTTATCCGGCTTGGGTCAAGGACCGGGAATGACACTCACCTCACTAGGATGGCCACCCCCACGTCCTCGCAGTTGGCATATACCCGGGCCCACGTATCCTGAACCGCCTTCCTCTCAGTCTCGGACAGCTCCTCGCTCCGCTCTCTCCGCTCAATCTCCATCTCGCCCGGCACTTTCTCCATGAGCAGTGGGGCTGAGGAAAGCAGCAGCGGCACCTCTGCAGAGAGTCAGAGAGATGCCGAGACCCCAGGGTACCGGGGTACCTTGGTGCGTGCGCTTTGCCTGTGTCAGAGACAGTGTCTTTCTCTTCCTCCGTGTCTCTCTCTCTCTCTCTCTCTCTCTCTCTCTCTCTCTCTCTCTCTCCTCTCTTCTCTCTCCTCTCTCCTCTCTCCTCTCTCTCCTCCCTCCCTCTGCGTGCGTGTATATGTATATGGAGCAGGGGGCGGGAGATGGGGTGGGTGGGGGGACCTCGGGGGCGGGGATGTGGTCTGCGGGAGGGGGATAAATTTTCCAGCACCACCAACCACAGAAGTGTACGGGCTGAGATTGGAGCTGAGGAGTGGGAGATCTGACTCCCGCCCTCTAAGCTCTCTCCTCAGCCCAGAGTGTGCGTGTGTTTGGTAGGTGTGCGTTGGTATGTCTGGGCGACTTAGGATGGATGTCACTCTGCGTGGCTTGTCAGTGGCAATGCATGTGTGTGCAAGCGCACGCATGTCTCGGTGTGTCCAAATCTGTGTCTGTGCGCGTGTATCTCCCTGCGTGGCGGAATCGGGATGTGTGTGTGTGTGTGTGTGTGTGTGGACTCGTGTGCGCGCACGCCCTCGCGCGTCCGTGCGCGCGTCCCTCGCACCGCGGGTGAACTGACTCAAAGTCCAACATCCACCACTGGCATTTTCCGACTCCTACCTCCGCCCAGGGTCTGGAGAATGGAAAGCGCCTCCTGCGCCAGCACCGGCGCCGGGACGCGCTACTGCGACGGGTTTGCGCTGCTAGATGGGTTCCCTCTCCTTCCTCCCCATCTTACCAGCGGGCAGCAAGAACTCTTCCCCCGCTCCGCCCCTCCCCTCAGACAGCTGAGCAGCTTTTATGACTCAGGGATTTTCTCAGTTTTTTCACTGCCCTTTGGGTGCGGGGGGTAACTCAGTTGTGACCGTCGGATCTGGGGCCAGACTCAGGCAAATAGAAGGTTCGGCTTGCAACAGCACCGGACACTCTCCTCCTGCCTTAACCTCCCACCTCTCCACAGTCCTCAGCCAACGCATACACAGAATGATGCTGATAAGCTCCTGCTGGGTTTCTTTAGGAGGCTGGGTTAGGGGAGACAAGGAAAAAGCAGAAATGTGGAAAAACACCAAGAATGAGGCCCTCTCTGGAGGCCCAGCTGTGGGACTAGGGTTCGGGGCAGAGCAAAGTCCTGTGGAAGTTGGGAGAGAGCAATAGCAGAAGAGGATCTTCATAGTTGGAGAGTGGTTGGAGACTGACAGATATTTGCAAGTGGATCAAAGGGTCAAGATCAGGACCCCATGGCCCCTCCAGGAGATTGATCCTTTCTCCAATCCGATCCAATTCAATTCAGCAAATATTTCTCAATTATCATCTATGTAAGTGTGGGGAAAGAAACAGTTTTTCTCTTCTGTTAAATTCAGTAAACTTATCAAGTGTGCTACTAAGGATACACTAAGGATACAAAAAGAGGCAAAAGACAATTCCTGTCTTTGAGGAGCTTGTAGTCTACTGAGGTGATCGAATACAAATAATCTGAAACATGAACACTATAAATATGCAAGAGGGCAAAGAGACTTTTGGGAAGGAAAGATCATGTCTAGTTTAGGAAGATAAGGAGGAGCTGAGGATAGAATAAGGCGGGAACTCGTCTTTCTACTATCTTTGAAGGCTCCTTGAGGGAGGGGGTCTAGTTCTCCGACATGAACTATTTCCAGCTATCTGGGCCTCTTCCACTCAGTGTCTAATTGCAAAACCCCTCTCTGCTTCTGCTGCTATCTTTTTTGAGTGGGGATGATTTATGGAAGAGCTTGGGCTTCCAACTCTAAATCATCCAGAGGATCAAACAAAAGAGAGATTGCAGGAGATAGATTTCAGGCCTATACTACTTAATTGTATCTATGTGGCTCTCCCTGAATCTCCAGTCTTCTGATGTCTGAGCCTCCACTTGGTAGAGGTTAGCTCAAACTCCAAATACAGGACTTTCCTTCAAATTACCCTCAAGTTCCTTTGTGGAGAAATAGCAGCAATATTTAATAACTGGGATGGGACTATATAGCAGTTCTCACTTCTTTCTGGCTACCTCCAGTCCTCTTAAAAGTCTCTTTCCAACCTAGCTCTTTGGTTCAGACAGCTCTCTGTCTTTGCTTCTGTGCCTCTGTGACTTTCCAATATATCAAGCATCTTTGGTAAATAATGCTGTGCAAAGCATGCAAAGGTTAATAAGACATAACCATCATTTTTCTTCTTTCTTCAATGACCTTTCACTCCTTCCATAGCATCAGATGAGATTTCAGACTACTTAACTGTTGGCAAATTGAAGTCTCAAAAAGATTCCCTGTTCCAATGAACTCCTTCCTTCTCCCCAAAGGTACTGAAAACAGAGATAATTTGAGTCAAAGAATAAGTGAATCTTGGGCCTTTACAGAAGTAGTTTGATATAGTGGAAATAAATCCTAGATATAGTGGAAATAAATCCTAGACTTGGACTCAAAGGAATCTAGTTATACATCCTGGATATGCTGCTTTTATGTAAGTCACATAATTTCTCTCAGTCTTAGCATCCTTATTTGTTAAAAGAAAAAGGTTGGAGTAAATGGGTTCCAAAGTCCTTTCCAGTTCCAATATACTCTAAGGTTGGAGTTCTTTACCCAGAACTCCAGTTATCATTTCCTCCGAGTCCTGGGCTATGGAAGCTCTCTGTCTTGCCTCCTGCTTCTGCAGGGAATGTACCTTGTATTGAAGGAACTTCTGTTGAGGGGGAAAAAAGGATGAGATGAGTTGATTCCTTGCCTCCTCTTCTTTCCATTTCTCCCTCTATCTCTTTCTCTGAGTCTTAGGTTTAGGTCAGTTGAGTGAGACCAGCTAATGAATCTGATATTTATTGTCCCCCCTGAAGGATTGCCACTGCGTGTTCCACTCCTCTTCTCTAAAGAGCTCAACCAGATTAATCAGTCCCACCAAGGTCGATTTTGCTGACACAGCTAATCAGCCTTATCCTCCTAATCCAGCCCTGGGAACAATCAAGGGAGCCTCAGGACAAAGCATTACTGAACTAGTAGGAGAAAACACGGCTTGTCCTGGCTCCATCACTGTGGGGCCCCTTCCCACTCTTATTTTGGACTGGGAATGGGGGCAGCTGAGGCATGTGTACTACGTTCCTTTTGCTCAGCACTTTGGTCATGCTCTGGCGGAGGCACTTCGGCAATCAGGTCCATCCGTAAGCAATGGGTAAAGGTTGGATTTGGGTGGGACTTGAAGTCAGGTGGGGAGCTAACTAGAAACCTGGGAGGGAACCTGAGAGTGTTTGGAGAATACCTTTCTCCCTCTCTCCCTGTGGAAGGAACTGCGGTCCTCATTTAAATTCCTATAAATATATAGGTCAGGATGATGAAAATTCTTTCTGGGATAATTTGGAGACCTTGGACCATAGTTCTCACAGTCTTATTCCATCCCTTGGGGATAGGTTTGTGGAAGGGAGGAGGTGGAAGAAAGGAACCTGATATACCACTCTCCAATTTGCCACTATTACTTCTTGTGACCTTTCCATTTTCCTTCTCCCTGTGCTAACCCCAGAAAGGAAGATGGACCAGAGGAGACAGCTGCCAGCAGCTTAGACAAGGGACAAGGGATCTCTGGCAGGTGAGATTCAAGTGGTGACATGGGAAGACTTTGTAAGGTGGTTCAGGAAGAAGTAGGCTGTGAAGGAAGTTTTCTTTATTTGTGGGAAAGGAGAGAGTCTACATATTTCCTCTAGTTTCACATATATCCAAATGCCTGTCCTGGCTGTTTGGTTGCTCAAATTTGGATTCTAGCAGTTTTGATTTTTCTCCTTCTTCCCCTTTGCCCCAGTGCACCCCCCTCCCTCCACTCCCTTCCTGTTTTGGAAAGAGGCTGCCCAAAGATCTTCCATCATGCTTGATTTGTCTCTTCTGGAATAACCCTTGTGTCCAAAGCCTACTGTGATAATGTAGACTAGCTGAGACTAAAGCTTTTCGTGCCTTCCTTTTCCCCTCTAACCTCCCCCCTCAGTCCTAGCAGCTTGTAGCTCTCTCTTGTCTGAACTCTCCAGTAGGATTCGATGCCATGTCCCCAATAGAAGGAGCTGAAGGAATATGACATCATCAGTACTTAGTCCCATTGGCTGGACAGCCCCTGTGGGTAGGACACCACCCCGTGTGGCTATCAGATATTAACTCTTCCTTAGGCTGGGGCCACTTATCCTACTGAGGACTGAATATGTCTGAAAACTTGGTGACTTCTCTATCCTTGATCTTATTCTTGTCCTCCAAAGCATGGTGAAATAGTTCTGGTCAAAAAGCTCCTCTGCATGTGGATGATTATCTATTAATCCACACATATTGCTCGATGATTAAAGCAAGGTGCTTTTGTACATAATAAGCACTTAATAAATGCCTTTTAGTTAATTCACTCTTCACTCACTATGTGTAAGGCCATTCTCTGTATATGCTCCTTGCATATAGATTTTGGGAAGATCTTCCTAAAGTAGACCATACAATCACAGAATCGCAGGTTTAAAACTAGAAAGAACCTTCATAGATCATGTTGTCTCTGAATTATCTCTTCTGGAATAACCCTTGTGTCCAAAGCCTACTGGGATAATGGAGAATAGCTGAGTCCAAAGCTTTTCATGCCTTCCTTTCCCCCTCTAACCTCCCCACTCAGTCTTAGCAGCTTGTAGTTCTCTCTTATCATTTTACATATTAGCAAACTGAGACCTAGAGAGATTTAAGTTATTTGCCAAGGACAAATAGGTAGTAATTGGCAGTGCCAAGATTCAAGCCCAGGTCCTGGACCATCACGATTATAATACCAGGTCAATTAGAGAGAATTTGTAAAGGCCTAATCCACTATTCTTCCTTTTCCTACTGACCAAGTCATTATCAGTAGTTATTGAGCATATATCATATGCCAGGCACAAGAATGGTTATCCTATACTCCCTAAGGACAATATACCTTATTGCTGTCTGAATATTCTCCCTCTGAGTGAATAAGGGCTTTGGTAGTAGCTACTGCTTTTATAGGGCAGTTAGGTGATACATGAATTGAGTGCTAGGCCTGGAGTCAGGAAGACAATTTTTTCGGAATCCAATTCTGGTCTCTGACACTTAATAACTGTGTGTCCTTGGGCAAGTCACTTAATCCTGTTCGTCTACGTTTCTCATCTGTAAAAAGATCCTGCTAAGGGGTTAGTAAAAGTCAGACATGACAACAACCAAAACTGCTTTAATCTGTTTGTGGATAACCCACTTCTCTTTCCAGAGTCAGTCTGATGAATAGATTGGCACAAGGATGTACCAATGGAAAAGGGAAAATGTTGTGGAGAGTTCTTGTTTTAAAGTTAGAGAATTTAGTTTTCAATGCTGGCTCTGCCACTTATTGTCTGTGTGACTACTGGCAGATCACTTTCCTCATCTGTCAAATGAGAGAGTTGGACAACGTGACCTTGAAGGTGCCTTCCAATTCTAAATCTATACTATATGAACACAGCAAGCTGTGAAAAGCTGTTCCCCCATCCCCCCTTTTTTGCCTCCTGTTTTCCTACTTCTCAGCTCATCATTTTCCCCCCAGTGATTCAATCTTTCAGTCAGAAAGCACCAAAGTGATTCAAAGTGTTAAATAGTTCAAAATTACAAGATTTCAAAGGAGGACCAAACCATTCATTGATTCAACAAACTATCTGCACAGGACTAGTCAGGCAGGTTGGAGAATAAAAAAAAAATGAATGAATAAATGAAAACAACATTAAAACACTGTCAGATTCAAATTTGGGTCAATTGCAGTAGCTATTCCTAGTCCCAGAGAAAAGAGGAGGAAATATTCCTCTTCTCTCCATGAGAGTGAGAAACTAAAGATACGGAATATCTCCTATGCTATCAGAAGTAATGTCAGAACTCTGCTTGCTCAAATTTTTCTTTGTTACTAGAGGGGATTCGTTGATGGAAGGTATCGGAAAATTACTCTGTTAAAAAGACATGGTTATCATAGGGAACATATATAAACAAGAACAAGGATTTGGTTTCAGATGACAGTTGTTTATTTAAAATAGTTTTAAATTCCAGAATCTCAGATTTGGATAGGATCTCATGTAATCCAAATACAGAACTAAACAAGAATTCATTTCAGAGTATTCTTGACTAATTATCATCCAAACTTCATTTAAAGACCTCTAGTTAGGGAGAATTTACTACTTATCTATATTTTTGGAGTCCCTTTAAAATAATTTTAATAACTGGAAAGTTTGTTCTTATAGGGAACCTAAATATAAAGTATTATGCCTCTTCAAGAAGACATCTGGAAATCTCTGCTTCAAAGATGTAAATAATACATTCATTTGTGACTCTAAATCTTGATACAAGGGACCTAGCTTTGAGGGGGTATGGAATGGAATTTGTTAGAATGAAGAGGGGAACAGGGTTGAGGAAGAGGGGAACATTCAGAAATGCAGCATTATCATAAGTTTGGAAACATTTACATTTTGGTCTTCCATTTCAGCTCAAGCCCTGGTCCTCCTCCTTCTTGAGGATCCTGATATATGTTGGAGGAATAATCAGCCATGAAAATGAGCACCAATGGATGCATACTTTCTGTTATTTTTTCCCCCTTAGATGGACTGCTTTTCATGAAGGCAGGTGTTGGACTGATGAAACTGCTAAAAAATCCCAAGTTTCTAGAACCTATCCCCTTTTCTCAGAAACTGTCCACAATTCGACAAGGCCTGGTGGGAAGAGGCCTTAGGGCTAAGTCAATCCAAAGTTCTTTGGGCTGTTGTCAAATTCAGAAGTGGAGGTGGGTGGGATAAGATCCCAGAACTTCCAAACATCCTTGGGATCTTTAACATAAGAACTGTCCTTTGAGTGAGGGATGACTGGAAATTTTGGCTGAGTCTACTTGAGTTATTTGTCTACTTGAGAACAATATTAAATCTCATTTTTCTGTCAAGAGGAGTGTTGATTACAATTTAACATGGTTGTCGCTCACTTCAGACAGCATCTTTCTCTCTCTAGTCCTCAGAGCTCATTGTGTCTCTGGCTGTTTTGCTGAGATGATCTGTGAAAAAAAAATGTCAGTAGCATCTGTGACATGTCTGCCTGAGACTGAATGAGGACAGCTAACAAATACCTCTTTTGAATGTACTCTGTCTAGGAGTGTGATTGCTGAAAGGTGTGTGTGTGTGTGTGTGTGTGTGTGTGTTTTGGGGAAGTGGAAATGAAAGGCATATGTATATTGGGAATATAATATGTGCTATGAAGCATATAGGTCTGTATTTATGCTGGGAGGTGTATATATGTGTGAGTATGTATCTGGGAGATAAGACAAAAAGTGGTTATGATTTTTTGTATGTTTTGTTTTGTTTTTGATACATATATCTTCTAATTGACTGAATAGCCAGTAAGGGAAGGAAGAGAGGATACTTTGGGTGACAATTTTCTCACTGCTCAGTAACTTCAGCTTTTTCTTCCTCTTTTCCACCCCCTCAGCTGTTTTGTCATTTTTTTCTCTGTATAATCCTTCACGACCCTGTGCAGAGGTAAAAACACATTTCTGTTTCTGCTTGGAAATTCAGACATGAGCCATCCTGGCGGCTGCTCCTGATTTTCTCGTGACCATTAATCTTCAAAAGAATGCTGGCATATATTCCTGTCCCTAAACCTCCCTCCTTCCCCAATTCTTGCCACTGCCTGAATTGGGAGTGTATGGATCTTTGTATTTGGCTTCTCCCCATTGTAGCCATTCTTGTGGTTCATAAAAATGGAGGTAGTAACAGAATTTCTTGAGGCAGAACCCTTTGGCTCAGGAGAGAAGAGGAGAGCAGATGGAGGGCAGAGCAGAGATAGAGAGGAAGTCTGCTTTGGAGGGATGGGGAAAGAAGCAGATCCCTAGGGAAAGGCTCCTCACACTAAAAGAGAAATAAAGCAGTAGCATTTGGAAAATCAGTTCTAAGGTGCTGAAAAGAAAAGCTTTTTTTTTTTTTTTAACTTCAGTTCAGGACTTGTTTATGGCTGCCTGCTTCTGTCTGTCATCTAGTCATCTTCCTGGGTGGCAGGCAGCTCCCTCATTAATGACAGCATTATGGCAGAAGGATAGCATTCCTTGGCTGGGTCTTGGGATACTATGATCTCATCTCTCTTGCTTGATTTCTTCACCATGTTCCTGTCATTTCATTACAGTCTCCACTGCTCATTCCCTCCTGGGATGTAGCTGGGTCAGGACCCAAAAATGGATGGATCTACAAGGATGACTTCCCAATGAGACATCATTATAAGGTCAAGTTCTAGGGGAGTGGTCTTCCCTGCTCCACCCCTGAGAAGACTCCTAGGGAAGGGGAGGGTGGTGAAATTGGTTGCCTGGATTTAGGAGACTGCCTAGCCCCTAGGCAGCTGGGAGGACATGTGTACTGGGCAGGATGAGAGTTTTCCCTCAGCAAGCAGGCTGGCTGTGGTGGGAGCAGATTGTGTTTACACCTTCCCCCTACACCCATCCCACGCTTGCGTGTTATTCCTGGGGCCTCTCCCACCTCAGGTTCTCAACACAATCTGCACAATTGCCTCTCCTGCTACAGAAAGCTGGGTCTCCTTCAGCCAGAAGGGCTTCTCCACAAAAACTGTGCCTGGGGCCCTCTAGGTTTCCTCCATCCTAACTCCCACCCTTGATCACTTTGGAAAAGTATATGTGCTCTCCCTCCCTCCCTCCGTCCTTCCCTCTGTCCTTCCCTCCCTCGCTTTCTCTGTCTGTGTGTGTGTGTGTCTCTGTCTCTGTCTGTCTCTCTCTCTCTCTCTGTCTCTTTGTCTCTCTCTCTGTGTCTCTGTCTCTCTCCTCCCTCTATCCTTATTCCTTGTATCTATATGGAATGTGTGTGTGTATACACACATACACACACACACACACACACACACACACACACACACCCCTTCCCATTATCTGCCATCCATTCCTCTTCTGTGTTTTATTTTATTTTTCCTGTTGCATGTAAAAAAATTTCTAACATTTGTTTTTTAATTGTTCCAAATTCTCTTCCTTCCCCCTTCTCTATCATTTCCCTCATTGAAAAGAAATGTGAAGTTATGCAAAACAACCCATCCCTCTTATATATATATATATGACCTTTAATAAGATGCTTGGGATTGGGAAATCCATCTTGACTTGTTGCGAGTGTCCCTATAGACATTTTCCTTCCCTATAGAAGAGAAAGACCTAAAGTAATGAGAAGTTTTGAAAAGATCCCCCTTCAATGGGCGCTAAGGACAGCAATATAGACAGAACTGGGAAGACTGCCTGGGTTGCTAACCTCTCCTCTGGGTGTTATTGGGTGATCCTGCCCCTGCCCACTGTGTGGTGTGGTTCTTTCCATTTCCTAACCTCTTCATGTAAAAATATGACCAAATTACTTTTACCTTACAATTCCAAGACAGAATGACAAGGAATAGCTGAGGCTGAGGGTAAAGTCAGGCATATAGAGACATATAGAGACAAGGGTAATGAAATGGTAAGGATGGGAAAAGAAAAAGGAGTTAGAAGCTCCTTCTCTTCCCCCACAACTTCCCTGCTGATAAAACTCTATTCTTTGTCACCATCCTTATGGCCAATAAACTGATCCACATCCTCCCAGGGACCTTGAGCAAGGAGGGCATCACGAGTCCTGCCCAAGCCAAGAAATCAAATTCTCTCCATGTGTCCTGTCCTCATATCACTGAATTCTACCCTCTCTTCCCCCTCCCCCTTCCCCCCTGCATCCTGGCTCAGAAAGCAGACAGGAGGTAGCTGACCTGATATGTTTTTTATCCTCCATCTGAATACTAATCTCTCTACTGCTAGGAGCCTGAGTGACAGCAAAAAGGCTGATCTGAGCTGCAGGGAGGCAGGGGGCATCAGCTGGGAGCAAGGAAGGTGTTGTCCTCAGTTGCTTCTGTTGCTGAGACCCAGAGCTAATTGTGTGTGTGTGTGTGTGTGTGTGTGTGTGTGTGTGTGTGTGTGTGTTTGTTTGAGGAGGCATGAAGGGAACTGCTGTACGAAGCAGCAATAGCCTCACTCTGAGTACGATGGTTTATTGGAGAAAACACTTCCCATTTTGAGGTGCATGCACCCCTACGTTTGTGCAGTGCCAACACACACACATATATATGCATGCTTACAGATAAGTCCTTCATAAAAATCAATGTATGCCTGTGTATATTTTCTGTAGCCATCCTAGATTGGATGGCTTATTGGAAATATTATCAATTCATTGGTCTGATCAGCCCTGCATACAGGTCTCAGTAAGCAACAGGATTTATTCTATATATGAGAGAAAAGCATTTTGTAGTGCCTTTGATATATGTGGAATATGCAGGTATCCAGGTACCCAGACTGTGTAGTCTGTGTATGAAAAGATCTTTAATAATGCTCTGTTGGTGCTGTAAGGAGCATCATTGGGATACCCTAAAATAATCCCTAAGGAGAGATTAAGGAGAGGAGGAAAAAACATTTCTCAGTGAGCCTTGAAATGAGAAGGAGATACAGTGGGAAAGCCAGGAAAATTGTATCCTCGGTAAAGATCTGGAGGAAGCAGCTGCCTATCCCTAATAGCCGGTGATTGGGGAGTAGGATTGGATCTCTAATCTGTGGGTTTGGGGATATGAGCAACTTTAGGTCTGGACTAATCCCCTTCAAGGTGACAATAACACAAGAATTATTCTATGAGCAAGATCATCCCAATCAAGGATTCAGTCTCCTGCCAGTTGCTAGGGGTGCTTAGCCAAGGTTATCCATCCTGCTTTTCAGGAATTCATTATTCAAGAATGCAGCTGACTCTAAATATAAAGTGCCACTCTCTTCTTGCCAAATGAAAGAGCATAAGTCCTGTCTGCCTAAGAGATGTCTTTTCTGTTCCATTCTCCCTCAGTTGGAAAGAAGGAAGAACTGGTAGGAGACAATTCATTAAAATCAACAACAAAAAACAAAACAAAACAAAACAAAACACTGACAGCCTTCTCTGTAAGCTCCATTCCCAAAAGATAGATGTGGGACTCTAAGAAGATATGAGAGAGGGCAGGCAACCTAGATGAAGGGATAGGAAAAGAGAAAGAAGAGGATCTTATTAGATGGTGAGTGGTAGGGAGAGGGTGAGCTCATAGAAGGATAAACTTAGGAGGGAGTGCTAATAAAGGAAGGGAAATAGAGTGTCCTGCTGCCAGAAACTGGAACTCATTGTGAAGATTGCAGATTCTATCTGTGGGAAATATCTGCCCTCTAGTGGAAGTGTAAGGAGAGAGAGAGAGAGAGAGAGAGAGAGAGAGAGAGAGAGAGAGAGAGAGAGAGAGAGAGAAGCTGGGAGAGGGAGGAAAAGGGAGGGAGAGAGGAAGGAAGGAAAGAAGGAGGGAGGGAGGGAGAGAGAGGAAGGAAGGAAGGAAGGAAGGAAGGAAGGAAGGAAGGAAGGAAGGAAGGAAGGAAGGAAGGAAGGAAGGAAGGGAGGGAAGGAGGGAAGAAGAAAGAAAGAAAAACGAAGGAAAGGAGGGAGGGAGGGAGAAAGAAAGAAAAAGAAAGAAAAAAGAAAGAGAGAGAGAAAGAGAGAGAGAAAGAGGGAGTAAGGGAAAGGAGGGAGGGAAGGAGGGAAGAAGAAAAAATAAATTTGAGGGCATTGTAATAGAATTTGATAGATTCATATACACATATATATATAGATCACAGCAACTATTCATATGGGGCTCATATTTTCCTAGCTCCAAATTGAGATGTGAGGTTTGACAAAAACTTATTTGCTTTTTAATTCATGGATTTATTTACATAGCAAGTCTTAGGAAAATATTAAACTATATAACAAACATTTTTTAAAAATTTAAAATAATAAAGTGACAAGAAAAGAAATATAACTTTGAACCACAGACAAAATAGCTACTTATATTAGTGCCTGAAAGTATTCATTGTTTTAGCACACCCTTAGCAGCCAAATCAATTTTGTCCCGCTGCCAGAAGTGGGAAAAGGAAGAGCAAAGGGGTATTTTAAGACAAGAAATATGGTGCTGGAAGATTTCCTCTGTTGTCTGCACTATGCCAAATGCCATATGTATCCGTACTACATGCCTAACCATAGACAAAGCTCATGTTTTAATTTAATTTAAATCATGTTTTAATGTAAATGAATTTCAATTTTTTAAAATCTGGAATATATATCTATATTGTAATACTTGTTGACTTGATTTCTTCGGTAACTGTTTACTGAAGAAACTAATGTTTCTGAAACATTTAATGGTTTAAGAGGACAAGAGGCCAGAATATCTGAAATTGGAATGGTTGTAGAAAATCTGGCTCCTTCTGCATACTGGCTAAAAGGCTGACCCTAGATTCAGAAAGACTTGATTCAGTCAAGCCCTCTCTCTGATACAAACTATAATTGCAAGTCACTTAAATTTGAAGTGATTCAGGCAGTTTTCCAAGAGCATAAGTTACAGAGGAGTTGCCTGTATACTTCTTCCCAACATTGCTTCCAATTAGCATGAAGAATACCTTACAGTCAAACCCTATTCATCAGCCCTCTCCTGTTACATCTTGGCTAACTGCTCATTCATAACCCATAAAACTGATTGTTCGCTATAATTTTGTTTCACCTACAGTCATGTTTTCCGGGAACCAATTAATGATATTAGACAGGATGTGTCTGTTTATCCTTGCTATTGAGATACTTACAGCTGATTAGGGGAGACAGGACAGAGATATGAGAATATTAGATGTAAGAGCACAGAATTACAGCTGCACAGAACTAAGCACTATATGCTCTATATAGTGGGGTTTCTGGAATGAGAAACATAATTTCCTTTATATATAAGATGAGTAGTTTGCATGTGAGGATTTCTAAAGTAGTCCCCTTTGATGCTAAGATTTTTACAGTTACTTGTTTGGAGTAATGGGGAAACTGGTGGATCTATTCTGGAAATATTCAATTAAATACTGTTGACTATATATATATATATATATATATATATATATATATACATATCCATCCATTCATTCATCCATCCATCTATCTATCCATCCATCCATATCTCACAATCTTTCTGTGTCCAGTGTCATGCGGGACACTTTGGAGAATATCAAGGATATATAAGACACAGAGTTAGCTTTGTTGATATTTCAGGGGCTGCAAGAAGGGTTCATTACCCAAATATCTCTCATGTCAGATAAACTCATTTTTTAAAAATTTAATAGCTTTTTATTTACCAGTTATATGTATGGGTAACTTTACAGCATTAACAATTGCCAAACCTCTTGTTCCAATTTTTCACCTCTTACCCCCCACCCCCTCCCCCAGATGGCAGGATGACCAGTAGATGTTAAATATATTTAAATATAAATTAGATACACAATAAGTATACATGACCAAACCGTTATTTTGCTGTACAAAAAGAATCAGACTCTGAAATATTATACAATTAGCTTGTGAAGGAAATAAAAAATGCAGGTGGGCATAAATATGGGGATTGGGAATTCAATGTAATGGTTTTTAGTCAGTCAGATAAACTCATTACTGAAATTTCAAAGTAAAATACCCCTAGAAAAAATACCCCTTAGAAATCCTCACATGCAAAATTTGTGATTCAGTGGAAAGAATGCTGGATGGATTTGGCATATTAACAATTGTTTCAAATCCCAGTTTTTCTACAGGAGTGTTGGACAAGTCCTTCTCTGGGATTCAGTTTCTCCAACTATAAAATGAGGGAGATAAAGTTGGTGACCGAAGATATCTACTATCTTTAAGTTTATATTCTTGTAATAATGTTCTTATTTTACTAATCCATACACAGTCTAAACCCAGAGTATGGTTGGCTACATCTCTTTCTCAGGGTCTTAGGAGTACTCCTGAGGGGCATTAGAGTTTTCTAATATTGTCAGGGTGAGTCCTCATTTGTTGTGTTTCCCCTTCCCACCCCAATAGAACTCGTTGGTAATTGCTGCCTCAGTATTATTTAACATAATTATATCTCCTTGATATGACTGATAAGCAATTCATATCTTTTTGTCATTAAATATACTTCTAAATTTATAATTTCAATCTACAAATTTATTTAACTAGCAGTTTTTAAAAGGATATTTACTGGGAAGATAACGCAAGAACAGCAGTAAAAGCACATTCTCACTCCCCTAAAAGAAATCCCAAAAATCAACAACCAAAAAACTCTAAGGCACATTCTCTCTTTCCTACCTTACTCCTTATGAAGAGTGACTACTCTTAATAAAGTTGATCCTACAAATATTCATCCTATCATATTCACTTCTAATTGTGCTATCAATCAATCAACATTTATTAAATGCCTATTATGTGCCACACACTGTGCTAAGCTTTGGGGATACAAAAAGAGCCAAAAGACAGTGCCTGCCCTCAAGTTGCTTACAATGAAGTGGACAGAGTCACTCCACTGCTTGCAAGGTAAGTTAATCTTGTTGGGGATGGTCAATCAGTCTGTTCCTCAAGGCTGTGCTGTCTCACCAGCAGAAACTCTGCTGCTAGCAGACTCTGGTTTGGACTCTGGTTTCTGAATCTCTGATGGCATTTCTGACCTTTTAGTCTCCCAAGGCCAAAGCTAGTCTGTTCCGTCTCTTATATTTACCCAAGAACAGAAAGAATAAACACAAAAATGCAAAGAAAGCAAGATGCCACCTGTTCAAGGCCACATTGGGACCACATCTCTCCACCTAGGCTAAGAGTTCTTATCTCATTGGTCTGTTGTTGCTGTCACTCACTAGTCTAGTTTTGTCTGACTCTTCATGATCTCATGGACTATAACACACCAAATCCTTCTATTCCCTACCACCTCTTGAAGTCTTAGTTCACTTTCATTGTTTCTGTGAACTTTTACACTTTTCTTCTTCTTGTTTTTCTTGTTCTCATTCTTGTTCACGTTCTTGTTCTCCTTGTTCTCATTCTTGTTCTCGTTCTTATTCTTGTTCTTCTTGTTCTCATTCTCGTTCTTGTTCTTCTTATTCTTATTTTTATTCTCCTTCTTGTTCTCATTCTCGTTCTTGTTCTTCTACTTTCTTTCTATTTCATCCTCTGCTATTCTCTTCTTTTTTGCCTTCAATCTTTCCCAATTTCAGGGGCTTTTTTCCAATGAGTCCTGTATTCTTATTATGTGGTCAAAGTATTCAAGCTTTAGCTTCAGTATTTGACCTTCCAGTGAATGACCTGAATTAATTTATTTAAATATTGACTGTTTAACCTTCTTACTATCCAAGGGACTCTCAAAAGACTTCTCCAGTACCACAGGATGAAAGTGTTCTGCTTTGCTCTGCTTTTCTTATAATCCATCTCTCACAGCCAGACATTGCTGCTGGAAAAACTATAGTTTTGATACTCACTTGTACGAAAGAACAATTTGGCTGGTTATTGCTTTTTATATGCACACTCAATTCCAGCTCAGGAGCCAAGTAAAAGTTTTCAAAAAATGTAGCAAGCATAAAGGAAAAAGTTATGTACCTAGCACATGCTTTGAAGTGGAGGATTGGATCCTTCATTATGCATATCTAGAAACAGGCTCTCCAAGCATCTATTAGGATAGCACCAGAGCAGAACAGATTATACATGTTCAAAGGATTGGGAAGTTACTGCTATATTCCTAGGATCCCAAACCTCATTAGTAATATAATACAATAAAGCCCAAATGCAACAATAGGTTTTATTTATTTCTGCACAGAGATGGAAAGATTAGATACTAACATCTTCAAGGAGTCCATAGTCTTGTAAAGGCTAAAAAATGAAGATAAACACAATTCATAATATTATGTGATAAGTGGATTAGAAGGTTATAAAACAAAGGGAGTTCAACATTTATTCTCAACATTCATGGAAGGCTTCTTGGAGAAAATGACATTTGAATTGAGCTTTAAATAATGGTTAGTAAGAAGATCAAAATATTTTCTTAAGTTTCTGTAATGATTCTATAATATAATTTATTTTATTTTTTATTGATTTTCATAATTGAGTTTACAACTGCCTAAAACTATTGTTCTATATTCTTGAGTTGATCGCAAGAATTGATCTTTCCCTCTGAATTAGTTTAAAGATGTTAAAAGAAAAGTTGTCATTTCTCACACTAGTAGCCCTTGGACTTCTGTTATTTTTAAGCCCCACAAGTTAAGGTATCCAAAAGATACCTCATGTGTCCTTGCCTATTCTTGTGCAACTAAGGGAACTTAAAAAAAAAATCTCTTTCAAGAAGATAGCAAATCTGGTAGTTTTGATCCCCAGCAAAGATTACAAGATACAGATGTCTCATAAAAAATTAACATTTCTTAATGACAGAGAGGATAGTTACTAGTCTCACATTGTTGCTAGCCACCAGTCATGTTGTTGCCATTTCCATGATGCTATTTGCCCTGAATTCATTTATATCTTCTTCCTCTATTACCCAACTGTGTTCTTCATTCTCTTGTACTTCCCAAAACTATATGAAGACTAATAAGCACTTCTTCATGGTCTTTGGTAATTGAGAGAATCATTCCTCCAATTTATTGGTTACTGCCAGCCTAATTAATAAATTGATAATGCTTGGACCTTTGTCTCTCAGTTTTCCTTAATTTTCAAATGTAACATTAGAAATTCAATAGGTAAAAAAGGGGTACTGGAAGCATTCCAAGCACAGACAATACCCAGAGTCAAGGCCATATACACTATATTTAGGGGATAGAAAATGGTTCAATTTGGGTGCAGCATACAATTCATTGAGGGAAGGAATATGAGTTAAGAGAAGCTGATGGCACCAAATCATAGAGGGTCTTGAATGACAGGCCGCACAGTTTGAACTTTATTTTAAATAATTAAATAGAAAAGGAATGTTATATCAGAATCAGGAAGATCTAAATTCAAATCCTGCCTTAGACATTTATTAGCTGAATGACCCTGTGAAAGTAACAATCTCTCTCTGTTTCCTCATCAGTAAAATAGAGATAATAATAATATTTAACTCACAGGCTTGTTGGGAGAATCAAATGAAATAATATATGTAAAGTACTTTGTAAACCTTAAAGTGCCATACAAATACTAGCTATTATTATTTCAACAGTCTAAAAATTCCTTGCACCAAAGTGGATTTCAAGTGTACTATGCAATAGGAGGTTTCAAGAATTGTTGTGGTCAAGAAATTCATCTTTCTACAACAAACCTGGTGCTGAGTAGAATGGTCAAGGGAAGTCTTCTTTAAGATTTGGAGAGACTGAGAATGCTTTTTAATAAATGACAGTGACCCAGTGGCAAAGGAGAGATTGAAGATGTTTGACAGAGAGGATAATTGTTGAAGCAAATTTTTGGAAAAGATCAGATAATATGGAGTCAAGGAGGCAGATAAAAGGGTAAAATATTTCTAATTTTCTGACCAAAGGGAAGAAGAGAGAGAATGCTGATAGAATTGAGAAATTTCTCCTGGATTACTTTAACTCTCAGGGAAGTATAAGGTCAGGTCTTCTGCTATAAATATGAAGGGATATGGTATATGTGTGCATGTGTATTTGTGTGTGTGTGGATAAGCAGTACATTAATATTGATAAGCTAGAAGGAAAGACAGCTAAGTAGGTAATGAAGTAGATAGAGTTGGAAAGATGTGAATTCAAATCCAGTCTCATATATTCTTAGTAGGTATGTGATCTAATCTTACTTAGTCTCATTTAATTTGTGCCTTCCTTAGTTTTCTCAACTGTAAAATGAAGATAATAATAGTACCTACTCCTTTAGGGTAGTTGTGAATATCTTATGTAATAATATTTGTAAAGTACTTTGCAGATCTTAAAACATTATATAAATGCTAACTATTATTATTAGTTATTATTAAAAGTTTGTGAAATAGTTACTGTAGGAATGGAAAAAAGGAATCAGTAATTGAAGTAATATTGAGTAGCAATTAGTTCCCACCTAAGGTTGCAGGAAACAAAATTTGTAGAGGATGAATGAATGGATCTTGAAAACTTCTATAGTGATAGGCTCCCTGAAGTACAAATAAAAAAACTGAATGATGAGGGTAAATGAAGATTTATAGGTCAGGGATGGCAAAAGGGTTAGGGGGGTAGTTAGTGCAATTTTTTTTTTCCATTTTCAATTACATTTTTTAAAAAGCTAATCAACATTTATTTTTTCCCTTTGCAGTCCCTCTCCCCACTGAGAAGGAAAAAAAAGAAAAACAAAATCTTTTTTTACAAATATTCATAGTCAAGAAATCCAAAATGTGTATCTCATTCTGCCTCTTGTTTCTATTATCTCTCCATCAGGAAATGGGTGGCATTCATTACAGGTCCTCTGAAATCATGATTGGTCATTGCATTAATCAGAGTTCTTAAGACTTACAAAGTCACTCATTTTTACAATTTGTTATTCTATAATTTGTCCTTCTGGTTTTGCTTACTTTGTTGTTATTTAATCATCACAGTCGTATCTTGACAATTCATGACATTTAGGGTTTTCTTGAAAAAGTTACTAAGTGGTTTGCCATTTTCTTCTCCTATGGATTAAGGCAAACAGGATTAAGTGACTTGCCCAGGATCACACAACTAATAAGTGTCTGAGGTCAAATTTAAACTCAGGACTTTCTGAATCTAGACTAGTGTTCTATGCACTATGCCATTTAACTGTCCTAGCTGTTCACTTTATTCTACATTATGACATTTAAAAAGTTCTAGAGACATAATTTCTGGATAGTCATTTTACCAATAATGTTAGCATGTTTATTAATAAAAAGAAGTCAATGATACTCTCAAATGTCAAAGATCCCTTATGGTGATGAGCTCACATTTTATATATATGCTCTTGGAAAAGTAGGTATTTGGAAGGGTGGCAATTAATTTTGATTGGTTAACAATTAGTGAGATAATAAATATTATAATGAGAGGTGGGCTCTATTACTATAAAGGTCTTGGGTCACTTAAATCTTGGTCAAAGAGACCTCAGTTTCCACATCACAGGTCTGACAAAATGTGACTCCACATTTTCCCAGACCTGTCTGAGTAAATGCAATGATCAGAAATCCATAGCTTATGCTCAAGATTTCTCATGCTGGTTGATTTCAGATAAGGAAGTAAAAAGAGGGGAAAATCCTTGGCCCTGATTCAGTAATTAGCTTATTAAACTAAAATAATCATTTCTTTCATCAATTTTTACAAGTCTTCCTGGTTCCTCTGAAATTATCATTTCTTTGTGTTTGATAGCCTGGCACAGAATTGAAGTGGCAAACCATGGGGTCAACGCTTGATAAACAAGTGTGCTAAGACTACAGCTGCCCTTACTTTGACACAGTGTTCTTTCCACAAATAACTCTCACACAGCTGCCTTCAGCTCCAGTTTCCCTTTCTCTGGTGAAGTTTCTTTCCCCCCAGGAAAGGTGATTGATCCCAATTTCTCTGACACAGCTTGCTGATCTCAGGCCAATAAAAAGCCCAATCCATGTGGTTTAGGTGCCTCTTAGACATGGGGGGTGCAGAGACCAAAAGAATCTCTATATCATGATAACTTGACTGACCAGATATTTCCAGATGGAGGAAAGGGAGGGGCATTCAGAGATGCTATATATTGGCTGTATATCCTTGCAAATTACTTGGCTGTTTTAAGGGTACATAAACTGCCTTTTTTGTTAAATGTTCAGCAATTCACAAGTATCTCATTTCAGACCAACATTGAACTTGAACTAAAAGAATGACAGTGGAGGGGGAAATAATTCAATGAAAATATGACAAAATATCTTAACATCACAGTTCCAGATGTGCTAAAAGAAGAATTAGAAAAAGAACATGGAATTTGAAAGAGAGGAAGAGTATTGAAAAAAACTCTTCAATCTTCTTAATACCAAAAAAACCTATGAAAGCAATAACAGTTACCAATCTATGTGTCTACTTTCCCATTTATACAAATTCTATGAGTTATCTATACACAAATTGATTATATTAATAAATTATAAGTATTAAAGTATGTAAGAATTATGAGCATTAAAATAACTGTCAAAACTATAAAATATTATATAATTATACAATTATATAAAATAATTATCAAGATAATAATATTAATAGTAGCTACAAGAGATATGCAACAATGATCCACATCTTTACCATTTGACAATTAATTATGACATATAGAAAATAAAAGATCCCAATATGCTAATTAGTTGTTGGCTATGAAAAACCATTTGATTTGGTAGAACAAAGCACTGCCTCACCCATTCTTTTACAACAAAGGATCTTCCATCCAACCGTTAACATCACTCAAGATTTCTTGGAAGATAGAATAACACTGAACACCTGGTTCAAAGACCTTCTGAGAGTACCCATCAAGTATATACTCTTGTGATATCAGGAGAAATCTAGGCCCCTAGAATGTTGGAAAGATTCCCTCTGGCCAAATTATGGAAAGATATAGATTGTGATCTTCATCACTGGATGGAAAATTTCTGAACCAATAAGACCGTGGCTCCATGTAAGTACTGGTTTGTTTAAAAATCATTTGGAGGCAGAGTGAAAGGGAAGACCATAAGTCAAATACTAAAGTGAATGAAAAATTTGGGAAAATTATCCAGGAGGTTGTAGATAACAGAAGCAAAGATGGAGGAAAAGTGGCACAAGCATGGGGGGGAAAAGGGGAGGAGTTGTTGGTTTTTTTTTTTTTAATTCTTAAAAGGACTTTGTTGTTTGCTATACAAATGTAAATTTCAACATTTGTTTCAATCTGCTTTACTTTTCTATACAGAAGGGATAATAGATCAACAATACAATTCTCTGGCTTTGAGGATGCTGTTATTTTGGCAAAAATGCCCTCTGAAATCAGTGAGACAGAAAAACATGCTTATTGGGGAAGATTACAAATAGAAAAGAGCTTCTGATGAGCTAGCATATAATTTTCCACATTTCAGTGAATGCATGGCCTCCTTTTGAATACAAGTTTAATACAGCTATTCTTATTAGCGGAACATCCAATGCGGCATGTTTTATAATAAAATTCCTTTTAGTAAATGTTGCCTGCAGTTTAGTTTCAAAGGTCTGAAAGTATGATTAGAAGTTGATCAAAGCATTCCTTATCAATTGACTTCCATCTCCTTCTACCCTGTACCCCAACTCTTCCCAGATGGTGAAACCATAGAAAGCAAGGAGGTAGATAGGAAAAAAAAGGAATGTTGAGGTTTTTAAATAAGAAAAATTTACATTTTTTGCTATCTCCTTTATAGAAGGGTGCAAAGGTCTTCAACGAAGCTTGATGGAATTAGAACTTGCTGGGTAGCCTTTAAACAACTAACTTGTCAATTTCTGAAGACAAATTCTAGGAGGGAGAATTTTATAAGATGTGACCCTCTTCTAGTTTAGAGTAAGAATTCTTTATTTGGGGTCCTGTGAAATTTAGAAAAATTAGTTTTTATATGATGATCAATTCTGACAGATGTGGCTTTTTTCAACAAAGAGATGATTCAGGCCAGTTCCAATGGTCTTGTGAGGAAAAGAGCCATCTGCACCCAGAGAGAGGACTGTGGGAACTGAGTCTGGGCCAAAGCATAATATTTTTATTGTTGTTTGCTTGAATTTTGTTTTCTTTTTCAGTTTTTTTCCTTCTTGATCTGATTTTTCTTGTGTAGTATGATAATTACGGAAATATGTACAGAAGAATTGCACATGGTTAACATATTGGATTACTTGTCATCTAGGGAAGGGGTAAGGGGGAAAGGTGGTGTGGGGAAAGCAAGGAGGAAAAAATTTGGAACACAAGGTTTTTCAAAGGTGAATATTGAAAATTATCAATGCATATGTTTTGAAAATAAAAAGCTTTAATCAAAAAAATTTTAAATAGTTTTTGATCAAGCTTTGTTTCAACATAACTGGTATCCTTTTTAATCCTATATATTTTACTTTATGCATTCAAAAATGTGATTCTGATAAAGGGTTCACAGGCTTTACCAGCCAGCCAAAGGGAACCATGGTATTAAAAAAAAAAAAAAAAAAAGTTTAGAATCTCTGATCCAGAGGAAAACTAGCTATGTAAAGAGTAATTTCCTCTCAGAGCTTCCTGCCTATCTCCAGTGCTTTGTAGTTAGCTTTTTTTTTTTTTTAAACATTTTTATTTAAAGTTTTGAGTTTCAAATTCTAATCTTCCTTCCCTCTCCTCACCCTTTCCTGAGAAGATAGGCAAACAGATATAGATTGATTATACATATGCAATTAAGTAAAACTTTTCATATTAGTCATTTTGTACAAGAATACTCAAAAGAAAAAAACAAACAAAAGTGAAAAGTAGCATGATTTAGTCTGTATTCAGTCAATATCAGTGTTTTCTATGAAGGCAGAAAATTTGCTTATCATTACTTTGGGATTGTCTTGGATTATTTTATTACTAAGAATAACTAAGTCATCCAGAACTTCTCATCAATCAATATTTCTGTAACCTGTTACTGTGTACAACATTCTCCTGTTTCTGTTCACTTCACTATATGTAGAGTTCATGTAAGTCTTTTCAGTTTTTCTGAAATCATTCTGCTTGTCATTTCTTATAGCACAATAATATTCCGTTACAATCATCTACCTCAGATTGGTTAGCTATTCCCCAATTGATGGTTATCCCTTTTGTGTCCGATTCTTAGCTACCACAAAGAGAGCTGCTATAAATATTTTTGCGCAAATAAGTCCTTTTCCCTTTTGGGAGCATTTTTGGATATAGACCTAGCTAGGATCAAAAGATATGCATGGTTTTAAAAGCCTATTGGCATAGTTCTGATTAGCTTCTTTTTAAAATTAAAACTTTATTTTTCAAAACATATGCATATTGCATTTTATTTTGCTTCTTTTTTTACTGGTTTGATTTGATTTTTCTTGTGCAGCACAATAATTGTATAAGTATATATGCATACATTAGATAATGTAATGCATACATTAATATTAGATATATTTCTACCATGTTTAACATATATTGGACTACTTGCCATCTAGGGAAGGGCATGGGGAAGGGAGAAAAAATTAGAACACAAGGTTTTGCAAGGGCTAATGTTGAAGAACTGTCCATGTATATGTTTTGAAAAATAAAAAGCTTTAATAAAAATTTTTTTTAAAATTAAAAAAAACATGCATAAATATTTCTGCAACATTAACCCTTGCAAAACCTTATGTTCCAATTCCTTCCCCCTTCACCCACTCCCTCCCCTAGATGACAAGTAGTCCAATATATATTAAACATGGTAGAAATATATGTTAAATCCATATTTATATAATTATCTGGCTGCACAAAAAAAATCAAATTAGACCTGGAAAAAAATGAGAAAGAAAATAAAATTCAAGCAAACAACAACAAAAAGAGTGAGAATGTTATGTTGTGATCTGAACTCAGTTCCCACAGTCCTCTCTCTGGGTGTAGGTGGCTTTCTTCATCACAAGATCATTAGAAATGGTCTGAATCATCTCATTGCTGAAGATGGCCACTTCCATTAGAATTGATCATCATATAGTATTGTTGTTGAAGTGTATAATGATCTCCTGGTCCTGCTCATTTCACTTAGCATCAGTTCATGTAAGTCTCTCCAAGCCTCTCTGTATTCATCCTGCTGGTTGTTTCTTACAGAACAATAATATTCCATAACATTCATATACCACAATTTATCCACCCATTCTCCAATTGATTGGGCATCCATTCATTTTCCAGCCTCTAGCTGCTACAAAAAGGGCTGTCACAAACATTTTGGCATATACAGGTTCCTTTCCCTTCTTTAGTATCTCTTTGGGATATAAGCCCAGTAGTAACATGCTGGATCAAAGGGGATGAAGAGTTTGATAACTTTTTGAGCTTAGTTCCAGATTGCTCTCCAGAATGGTTGGATCCATTCACAACTCCACCAACTTTGTATTAGTGTCCTAATTTTCCCACACCCCCTCCAATATTCATCATTATATTTTCCTGTCATCTTAACCGCTGATTAGCTTCTTAAAGGCCTCCTCTCCCCTTCTTCTTCTCCCTCATTAACTGGTCTGCTAGTTGATAATGGCAAACAGTTTTATAATTTCATCAAACTTGATTAGAGATTTTTTTTATATCTTGTAAAAGGGTAACAATGAGGATAAATAAATTCTTCCTTATACTTAAAGTAAAAACCTAAACTTTCTTTTTATGTTTTCTTCCCTTTATTTCCTATGTTTAGATCAAGGGGTGGAGTGAAAGTGGAAATGAGGGAACCAATAATTGATCAGGGATATTCTGAATAATTTGGTGTCACTGGCTACAAGTTTTGTTCTTGTTTTTTTTTTTTTTTTCCTGAGACAATTGGGGTAAAGTGACTTGCCCAGAGTCACACAGCTGATTAAGTGTCTGACACAGATTTTAACTCAGATCCTCCTGACTTCAGGATCGGTGCTCTGTCCACTGCATCATCTAGCTGACCCCAAGTTTTATTCTTTCTTAATTGCTGTCCAATTTTTTCCTCCCATCCAAGCAATAATTCCTGTCTAAACAATACTATGTCTTTCTTATTACAATGCCTTTCTTGCTGTCCTTCCCTATCAAGCTTTGAAGAAGCAGGATCCCAGGGATGAGGCTGAGTTCACTCATTGTTCATCATCCAGGCATGTGGTTAGACTGGATTCAATTCTGGAGGGAGTCTATATCTAATGAGATGGGTTTGGTTCCCATTTCTCAAAACCTTTGACTCATTAAGCAGCCCACCCTTGGCTTCTCCCCACTGTGTGGGACAGTGACCACTAATCCCAAATAATTCAAATAGACGTTTCCCAGAACCAGAGGAGAAAGCAGTTTATTCAATTCCTGCAGGAAAAGGGCATCCGTAGCCTTCACCAATAACTTAGTGAAGGGAGGCAAAGTACAGAGAACAAAGTAGGATTTTTATACCCTAAAACAACTTTACTACCTCTTGGGCCCCAGCTATTGCTGACTTAGTATCAAGGCTCACAGTCTCTGTCCTGGGAATTCATTCTACCTTTAGGGTATAAAAACACAGGGACTATAGATTACAAAGCAGTTTGTGCAAGATTAAGCAAGGGTACAAGCAAGGTGGATTTTCCAGGAACTATAGCCCTAAACTATGGCAGGGATCAGTTTTCTGAGAAGAGCTCATGTCTTCTCTATCCCACTTAATTCCTCCTCTTTTTGTGTCCATTTGAGAACTTTTCATATCAATCTGATAGAATTTTGCAACTTCTATATCTCTAGCATCTTTGGGATTTCTCCTATCTTCTTGATTTATTGGTTCCCATCCCTGGGAGCTAGGTGGCTCAGTGGATAGAGCGCAGGTCCTGAAGTCAGGAGGACCTGAGTTCAAATTTGACCTCAGACACTTAACATGTCCTAGCTCAATTGCCTCAACAAAAAAAAAAATAAATAAAAATAAAGGAGGTAACAGGGAACCCACCCAGTTTGGTAGTTTGGGGTCCATTCACTGACCAATTCCAGTTCCTTCCCCAACAAATGGGGCTCAATGCCCTTTAAGATATGGGACAATAATCTCATTTTCTGAAACTACTTCCTCCTGAGCATGGACACTGAGTTTATTGGGTGTTTCCTTTCTCCTAGCAAATGGAAAATTCTACTAAGGAATTTGCCCTTTCCATCATTAATTATTAAAACCCCTTTCTATGCTCTCCCACTCTGTTTCATATTTACTATTCCTGGTATTTATGTTATTTCTCCATTTTGGGGACCTGGAACCACATCTTTTGGTGCCAGCGAAAACATCCTGCTCTTCTCTATGCTCTCCAGCATCTGTTTCTCTCTCCAACAACTTTTTCACATCAATAATTGTTAACAATTTTAGGTTTCAGTCTTATGACAACAACCTCAAACAACTTAATAAGCAACTTCACAATTTTCATAAATGATACCTAGACATAATCAAGCCTATCATAAGAATGGATAGGAATCTCATGTAATTTGCAATCAAGTTTCCAATTTTGACATCCACACCGATTGAGAAAAAAAATTATTTATAAAAAAATACTTTAGTTTGTGAGATTCTAACTGGATGTTCCATTTAAACTATCAATTGCTTTTGCCAATTAATCTTTCTTGTCCTTTGCTTTTAAAACCACCCTTAAAAAAAAACAACTTTAAGATTCACAATATAGGTAATATCGAAAAAGCTTTGGATCAAATTTTATAAAATTTATACATTTGTCCAGCAGAGCTAACTAAATTTTAAAGCATAGCTCATAACTTTTACAAATTACCCCATATATATTTAGAAAACCTGTTTTATCTAATTAGGAGATAAAACATGTGACCTTTTTAGGTAAGTTACTAGAAGACTTTGTTTAATAACTATAATCAAATTGATGAGGTATGAGAAAAGAGGGTGAAAGATCCGCTCTAGTGGGTATAGCAGAGTTTTTTTTGCAACCCCAAGTCTTTGTGGCAAAAAGAGAAATTTTATTTTCACTAAGAAGGAAGCTTTCTTAGCTGGCAAAATTCCTGATTCGGAATTTAGCAAAGATGAGTTAACAGACCCTTGGTTATATCAGGTAAATCTTGACCTGGAGGCTGGGAAGCAGTTTGAGCCACTCAATAGAGGACTGTTGACTGTGCCTCAGGCCAAGATCTCCAATTGAATAAGACCACTTAATTTGGGAAAGGCTTGTCTGGGACAATTTAACAAGGAAGGGCGTTGTCTGGGAAAGGTGTGCTTTTCCCAGGGTTTGAGAGTCTCCCCAAAGGGGACTCAGTTTACATCTGCCTCCCCCCACCAAAGGTTAAAGAGAACACAATTTATATCATTTCCAAGATATGGAAAGATCTCAGTTTACATCAAAATCAAATACAAATTTAAACTTCTAGTAGCAATATGACAATATTCTTCTTCCTCAAAAACACTATTCTCCTAGATTGCCTGAAATCTCTGAAATGTCAGTAAACTATTTGAGAACTGAGATAGAGACACAAGCCTTTGGGAGAAAAATGTCAATGGTTCCTATCTCTCCCCCAAAATGTTATATTCTTCCTAATGTGGACTGCTGTCCTCAGACTATGTGGAGATAGATCACAGCCTTTTACAGAATCCAGAGTCTCCTGAAAAGTTGTGACTCTGAGGGAAAATAGCAACTCATCTAGAGAGAAACTGAGACTGACTGCAAAGCATGGGATTTTGGGGGAGTCCACAATTCTTTGGAGAGGCTGGACTGGATATAAATCTACATAGCTGGCCTGGTCATTCCCTATCCTTTCTAGGGAAAGCTTTAGGGAAAGTTTGAAAGCTTTAGAAAAATTCAAGTTGCTTTGCATCACTATGCACAAAACAAGCGCTTTTAAATCCTTTTGTGGAACAGTACTGACCACAAAAACAATTAGAGACTCTCAAGAGTTTATTACAATCTTGTGAGAAAGGGCATCTCTCATCTGACAAAGTGTTTGTCAGTAAAAGGAGCAAAGTAAAAACTGTAAAATACAAGATCAAATAGCCTGAACACAGAAGCCCCCAAAGCCCCCACTCCCACCTCAGGCTGGCCTTTTTTTCCCATTGTTTGGGGGAGTCCAGGTTTACATTCAAACAGGGAAATCTATCCCAGAAACCAAAAAATAAGTGACAATAATAATAATCTCTTAATTTTAATTTCTGTAGAAAACTACTATACAAGCAGCTGTCTTTGGACAAGGGAATTCAAAGCTATCATCACCTTGAAAAGAAGTACTTAAATGCTAATTAAGAGGTGGTGGGAAACAGGAGGAGACAAATACCTGGAACTTTTTTAGTTATAGCTCTATTATTATAAAGTGTCAAGTCACAATTAAAACAAATAGTTTAAGGCTATATTCCCATGAGTGTCTTCACTCAGTTAATTCCACATATCCCAAAATGACTATTTCTTTTACTTTGTCATTCATCTGAGAAAAACATAGAAGACAAAACACAGACTCACACTCATATACAAACACAAATTGCTTTTTAAATTCTTAAAGTGCTGCTTTCTTCTGGATTGAAAGACTCTTTAGCATTTACATATGAATTTAACTTTTGATATACCCAATCCTTGGAAGAGTCATACTTGGGCTTAGATTACATCCTCTCTAAATGGAGCAACAATATTTTATCATTTTCTTTTTCAATTTATTTTATTGTGCCACAGTTCCCTCTTAATGTCCTGACCTAGCTTCCCTAATTGTCCTATTCAGTTACTCTGCCTCAGGTTATAACCATTTCCTCTTACTGTTAGGATAAAGGTCATATCTTAGACCTTCGGCTATAATCATTCCCTCTTAAAGTTTGATGGTATAAAGGTCTTTATCCATTTTAGACATCATTAGAATATCAGGAGCCTCTCCAGTACACCCCATTATGTCATCCTCGGTACCTGCCCCCATTAGGTCATTCCCATCCAGGAATCTCCCCCATTATGTCATTGTTTTTGTTACCCTATAAAAGAATCTTGTATCTGACATTCACTGCTGGATTCTTGGGAACAACAGTCTTGCTCAGTCCTGGGATCAAATCATGGATCCAATTGATCCCAGTATATCTCTCCACCAGTTTTTCTGGTATTACAGTTTCACACTCCAGTACTAAATTTGGTACAGGCCAATTACAGAGGGGTTGTCCCCTTTCTTCAGTCCCCTGGATGGGCTTACTTGGTGCTGCCCCTTTTGCTTAGGGGTCCCTGTCAGCTTTTATCTGCAGACTATATGGATGTGTTTTGTATGACTGTTGTCCTCTCTAAGTTTGTTGGAGCTTCTAGTTTCTCCTCTGGCGAATCTGCTTTGGACTCCTACTTTCCCACAGAAGGATCTCCCCTGTCAATTCCAAAGACTTTTAGGGCTACTTCCCCTGAGAAGCACCTGCCTTTGGAAGTGATGAGAGAGACTTCACTTCATCAATGGGACTGGATTATATGACCTCTTATTCTTTTCAGTTTGGGGTTTATAATCCTAAATGCATTAGAAACAGCTTGATTTGTGCTCTAGATTTTCGGATGAGAGAAATTATTATTAATAACCAATGATTTGAGGAGATTCAGATTTCTCTTTTAAAAATCTTCATTTCAAAACCTCAGTCTCTGTAAGTTGACCTTTCTCCCTATCTAGATCCCACAGATAAGGCATCCATTAGTGTTCTGCTCAGGCATGGGTGGGGCATAAAGTCTTTGAACGATTGTCCAAGGTGGGGTGTGTGTGACATAATCAAAGTTTAGGTCTAGCCTCTCATTATAATATCCATTTAATTATCAACAAATAAGAGTTGATTGCCATCCTTTTCAATTCTCTCCTTCAAAAGAACATATAAGCTGTGAACCACTCTAGCCTCTCATTATAATATCCATTTAATTATCAACAAATAAGAATTGATTGCCATCCTTTTCAATTCTCTTCTTCAAAAGAACATATAAGCTGTAAACCACTATTGGTTTTTGGTCTAAGAGGGATATGGCCAAATGATTATTCTTAAAACTTCTTAATATTTCTTAAAATGCTGATGTTACTAATAAAATGCTACTCTCCCATTATATCTCTTAAGTCGTTTTAAATGCTACAAGGAGAATAGATTTGAAAGAACTCAGAAAAAAGATAAAAACTCATGACTTAAGACTCTAAAAAGAAAAGTTGTTTTTTTTTTTAAAAAGAAGAGAAAATTAACCTGAAAAGAATAATATGAAATAATTTAAGAATCATTTGACTTCCTGAAAACTATGACCAAAACAAACCCTATAGATACCATATTTCAAGAAATCATAAAAGAAAGTTACCTCTGACTACTAGAACTAGAAGACAAAATAAAAATAGAAAGAATTCACAAGTAAGTTACTCCTTACCTTAAAGAGATCTCATAACTTACAGTGCTTTTAGGTCAAAGAAAAAAAATGCTTCAAGTAGCAAGGAGAAATTAAAAGGATAGAAAAGAAAGGTAAGACCCAGTGATCTGGGTCTCTATTGAGTAAAAACAAAAAAGACAGAGTAGGATCAGACTCCTGTTCTAATTTCCAATTGTAAGTTACAAGTATTGATACTATATCTTTATTCCCCCTACTTTCTTTTTCATCCTAAAGGAGGGGGTGGAGAGTTAAAAAACAAAACAAAACAATAGGATATGATAAGAGGGGGAAATGCTGATTGATCCTATCTGTGAATGTGAATGTAATCAACCAAGTGATAAAATGAGAGACAATGAAAGAATGGATTGGAACTATAACCTAATGATTATTGTTTACACATGAAATATAAGGATTCATATTAGAAAGAGTTAAAAAAGAGCTGAAATAGAACTTATTAGTAAACCTCTGCTTATTAAAGTCAAATCAGGCATAAAATAGAGAGACCTATTTACTCCCCGGGGTTTTTGTCACTAATAATGAGTGATGTCCTGCATGATGTCTAAAATGAACAGAGATTCCATACAAATGATAAGGTTCTCCAGATGCTCCTCATTGTGGTTGATATGTGGTGTTTCAGAATTTTGTAAATGAGATCCACAGTCACACAAAAGAATTTGTAATAGTTTACACAGGAATAACAAATGGACAACAAATGTCTGTTTTCTAGATAAAGACATTCTCTAACTTTTGGGTCTCAAGATCCCTTTATACTCTTAAAAGTTATTGAGGACCCTGATCAGAGATTATTTAAGGTTATGTTTAATGATAGTTGCTGTATTAAACATCTGAATGTCTTTGTATTATTATAACAATAATTTTTGTTTTTGTTTTTATTTTGAAAAAAATTTCTTTACAACATTATCCCTTGCACTCACTTCTGTTCCGACTTTATCCCTCCCTCCCTCTACCCCCTCCCCCAGATGGCTATGACAATAATTTTGAACTAAAACTGTTTTGGGATATATTCCTAAATCACTCTTTGAGAACTATGAGTCTAGACTATAAAATGCAGTTGGATAGAAAGCCTACTGACTGAGAACCCCTGGTCTAAATTATAATATGCAGTTGGATATAAAACCCACTGAACTGATCCATCAGGACAGATACTGCAAATGGCAGACCCAGAACTGAATAGAAGGAAGACAACAACGTACACATAAGAAACTGAACAGTGATTTCAATAATTTCAAACTTCTGCCTACAACAAAACCCCATTTAAAAAAACACAATATTTTTTCATTGATATTCTATGGACACAAATCTTGGAAATACTATAATTTCCAATGAATTGTGTATATGTGTTGCAAAAAAGCAGTGGAGAAACATATGGCAGGCATAAATATAGTGTATCATATTATGAGTGATGAATCATGCAGAAGCAAGATATTCAAATAAATAATAAAAATAATAAATAAGTAAATGAACTAAAAAACAAAAGATGTTTAAAAAGATAATTGACCAGAAAAAATGAACCAGTTAAGATACTGTAATAAGAGTAGTACATACTAGATAGATATTTTGTATGTAGCACTGGTATCAACTTACTGTTAAAATACCTAGAAGAATGTCTCCAGTATCCTTTTTTCCCCCTGAAGCAATTGGGATTAAATGACTTGCCCAGGGTCACATAGCTAGGAAGTATTAAATGTCTGATTCTGGATTTGAACTCAAGTTCTTCTAACTTCAGGGCTGGCACTCTATCCACTGTGCCACTTAGCTGTGCCTCTCCTCCTGTTATCCTTTTGGAGGGACTATCATTGAGGAAAAATATTAATAATCTACCCTATATTTTAGGCACAAATCTTGCAGAAACAATTTTTATTTAGATTAGATTGCAAGATCTTTAAGGGCAGGTATTTTTTGTCTTTTTTGTTTTGTTATCTCCAGAACTTAACACAGTGTTGGCACATAGTAAGCTCTTAAAAATATTTATTAGAAGAATGAATTTAACATTATATTAACCCCAAGCACTTCTAGAAAGAGAAATTTCCAAAAATGGAATAGTATTACCATTGCCTTTCATTTCTCTCTTTCAAGATAGAGTGAGATAATCTTTATAGAAATCTTGAACGAGATCGTATATTTTAAAGTTAAATATAGTTTAGGGTTAATATTTCAGAATAATCATTTTACAAAAATCACTTAATCTTCAATTCTTTCTTGGCTATTTTCTTCAAGAATTGAAAAGAATCTCTTAGCTGTGCAGCCAAAATGGTGGAGTATAGACAAAGACTGAACCAAGTTTTCCCAAATTCTCTTCCAAACACTTTTGAAATAACACCTCAAAAATAACACCTGGAACAGCAGAACCCACAAAAGGATGGGGTGAAAGACTTTTCCAGAATAAAACAATTTAGAAGATTGATAAGAAAGATTTGTATCACTGGGATGAAAGTGGAGTACCCCAGCAAACAAGGAGCAGACATTGGATTGTTGTTTTTCTTCTTCATTCTTGAAGTGTACCAAAATGGCATCACTATGTTAGAGTCAAGTTAGTATGTCTGACTATAACTATCAGACCAATACCAACTTGGAATACTAAGCTATAGGTCAGATACGTAGTCCTTATGAACATTTGGGGTGGATTCTTAAATTTTGCACATCTTGTATTTCTTGTGAACCAATTTAATTGTTTTTCTAATAAAGCACAGCATCTTCTCGGATGAGGGCACATTATGTTGGATGGTCCTGTACCAGTTATACAACTGATTCTAAAGTTCTTGAGAGTTACCTTGTATTGCTTTTTCTTAACACCTTATGAGCACTTGCCCTGTGTGAGTTCTCCATGAAATAGTCTTTTGGGCAAATGTACATTAAGTATTAGAACAATGTGGCCAGCCCAAAGGAGTTGTGCTCTCTGAAATAGAGTTTAAAGGTTTGGCAGTTTAGTTCAAGAAAGGATCTCGGGCAATCTTCAGAATCTTCCTAAGACAATTCACACGGAAGCAGTTAAGTTTCCTGGCATGGTATTGGTATACTGTTGAGGTTTCACAGGCATACAATAATGAAGTGAGCCCAATGGCTCTGTAAACCTTTAGTTTGGTGGTCAGTCTAATACCTCTCCTCTCCCACATTTTTCTCAGAACTTCCCAGACCCTGAACTAGATCTGGCAATGCATGTATCAACCTCATCGTTAATGCGTTCATCCCTGGAAAATATACTACCAAGGTAAGTGAATTTATCCACAGCATTCAAAACTTCTCCGTTTTCTCTAATAGATGATTTCATATGTGGATGGTGTGGTGCTGGCTGATGGAGCTCCCGTGTTTTCTTGGCATTATTTGTTAGGCCAAAATTAGCACAAATTGCAGAGAATTGATCCATACTTAGTTGCATCTCAAATTGAGAGGTTGCATTAACTGTATGTGAATGAACAGCAGCACTTTTGGAGCTTTTAGCCTATAGAAAATAAAAGGAGTCAGGTCAAAAAAACATCCCAAACGACTCTTTGCTGAGACTGGGTGCATTTGGTGTTAATTGGAAACATCATTTGGAAAAGTAATTCTGAATTGGTCATAGTTTGAGGACAGAGATCTTGTGACCAATCACAAGGAAGCATGGATCCTGGTCTCAGTTCTAAGAGGAGTGCAGGAGAAAAGGAAACCTGAGCTCAGTTCCAAGGACTTGTGTCTGCAGGGAAAAAGGTAAACACCAGAGCATAGACTCGGAGGGTACTGACCACATCTCTCTCAGATCATACAACTGTGAAAGCCCCCAAACTTGCAGACCCCCAGAACTAGCTCTGAAAACAGCAGCACAAAAAAGTCTGGAGCACGGGATAGTGTTTCCCAACCCCCAGAAGAGCAGAGCCCAACTTAATGGAAATTTAGGGGATGCCTTTCAATTGGGATAGCTCAACAAGTTATGGCATATGACTGTGTTAGAAGTACTATAAAAAATGATGATGAGGGAGTGGTTTCAGGGGAAAAAATGTGGGAAGACCTACATGAACTGAGGCAAAAAGAAGAGAGAGAACTGGGGGTTCATTGTACCTGGGTACGATATTTGGGTACAAATTGCTGGCAATAGCAATATTGTAAAAGATGTTGTTACTCTGATCAATATAATGATCAGTTCTAAAATTATGATTCTCCACCAAGAGAGAGAAAGGATAAACTGAGTGTAAAATGAAATATAATTTTCTCACTTTATTATTATTAGTGATATGGCTAATATGAAAACGTTTTGTATGATTTACATGTATATAATTGATATTACACTCTATCTTCTCAGTAGGTGGGAAAGGGGTGAGAGGGAGGGAGGGAAAAAATCTAGAAGTTAAACATTTTTAAAAGAATGCTAAAAAATAAATAAATTTTTAAAAATTAAAAATTTAAATTAAAAAAATTTAAAATTAAAAAAAATTTAAAAACAACGTCACCTACTTTCTAGGGTTGTCGTGAAGATAAAATGAAATAATGCTCAAAAGGCGCTCTGCAAACCTTAAAACACGACATAAAAACTAGCTATTATTAATAACAATATTAGCCGTTGTTATTGATAAAACAATAACTGCTGACATTCTGCAGTCCTTGAAAGTTTGCAAAGTGCTTTGTCCAATTTTATTTTCCCCCAGGTCCTGGAAGGTAAGGGCTATTATCTCTATTTCACCGATGGGGAAACTGAGGCAGGCGGGCACACCTTCCGGCCAGGGTTACCCAGCTAGGAAGCGTCTTGAGGCTGGATTTGAACTCGGGTCTTCCGGACTCCGGTCTAGCCCCGTATCCATGACGTATGCTAAAAACGCGGATAACGATGGCGCAAGAGGAAGCGGTTTGGAAGAAGGTATGCTCTTGACACCGGCCTCAAAAGAAAAAAAAAGCGGATACTTCAATGAACGTATGTTTATATCTTTTCCTCTTAAGAGGCCTAGAAAAGAGCAGCCCTAAGTTTGTCACGTGACGGGCCGTTCCTGACTACATTTCCCAAAGTCCTTTGCCAGTCTCGCGACACTTCCTTCGAGACTGGTAGCCAAGACTTGCGAGATCACGGGAAGCGCGAGTCTTTTTGGTTTCCGGCCCTTCACCGGTGAGGACGGCGTGGATATGGTCGCTTCTTCTTGGCCTGCTGCGATGCGGAGGCCCAGGCGGCGGCTCATGGTGGGTATGACGGGCGCGACGAGAGAATGTAGAGGTCAGGCGCCTAAAAGAAGGCTCGGAGAGGCCTCATGCGGAACGCGGCTGCCCGGGCCCTCGCAGACGCTACCCCCCCCCCCCCCCCCCCCCCCGCAACGTGCTTCCGCTGGGCTGCCCTCCGCGGGCGCGTCCGAGGATGTTTGCGAATTGTCTGTTTTATTAGCTGGCAAGTACCGATATTTGGGTCAGAGACTGTCCTTGCCTTACGTCCTTGCGTTTGGCGTCGTGTCTGGCTCTGGGGCGGCGCTTGAAGACTAATAACCAGCATCCCCTCGGACCCTCCCGGGGGGACGCGGCCTCTGTGCCTCGGGCGTCCCGTGGGCGCGTGACGAGGGCGCCGACTCTCCCTTCCCCTTCTCCCCCATCCGCACCCCGAAAACTTCCCCGTTTGTCTTCCGCAGGCATTGCGTTTGCTTTGGGAAAAGGGGAGGCCGCGTGGATGGCAGAAGGGATTGGACGGGAAACAGAAATGGAAGAACAGAAAAGCCGTTTTCTCTTAAGTGATGGCGACGCGATCGAGTCCGTGCGAGGATGGGTGGGTGTCGTAGAATGAAATGTTTGCAATCGGAAGGCGTTTCAGAGATCAATGAGCACAACAATCCTTAGATTTTAGAGATGAGGAAACTGAAGTCCAGAGGTTTGACGTGGGTGTAAAGGTGTAAAAATTAGACATTTTAGGTCCAGTTCTGACCATTTCTCCTACCTGCCTCAGAACCAAGGGTTCATTCATTCAACTAACCAGACATACCTAATGTCTCTCTTTGTAGGAGGCGGGGAGACAAAATACAATTTAGGGCACGACCCTTCAATAAATCCTCAACAAATCTATTTGTAATTTAATCAAATCTTGCTTCGTCTTATATTGAAAAAGAAAAAACCATGTTCACAAAAGTATTAGAAGGTTCCACGTGGCAGCAATTGAAGTGGAGGGATCCATTTACTGCATTAATAGTCTGGCACTGTTCCTCAGTTTCCTTACCTGTACAATGAAGTTGAACTACATGACCTGAGTATGTTTCTTACTCTGATTTTTTTTTTTAAATCAATGATCCTTGCCACTGAAAATACCAATAACTTTCTTAGAATTGTGCTTTCTATTACAAAGCTAGCTAATGATAAAAGAATATTTGGAAAACTTGTCTTGGTTTGGCCTATGTTTTAGAAGTTTTGTGAGAGCTGAGCTAATGATGATTTTAAAGTTATCCCTGTCTGAATCTTTTGTGTGGATTCTGTCTCGCTGAGGCCCAGCTCTGCAAACTTAATTCGAGTAAATGCCCCTTGAAGTTGTATAAAGATTCTTATGTATACATCTTTTGTCTGCCAGGTGCTGTTTTTGGACCCTAAAAAAAAAAAAAGCAAATGAGAGACTTCTGGAAATGTTAAAGAATACAAATCTTCCAACTTCTGTATTCAAAGAGTAAGTATTTTAAATTGTCTTATTAAAGTATGGCGGGTTTCTTTAAGTACTGATTTTATTATTGGCCTTTTTGTTTGGGAGCCAATAACTAAGGACAATGGGATCAGTGTAAAGTATTGAATGATGAGTTAGTAGCCCTAGGTTTTCTAGTCTTATTTTCTCATTAAGTCGAATAAGTCACAACAAAGTAAAATTATAAGGGTCTTGCTAGATGTTTGCCAAGTCCATTCTACTTGTGATTTTATGACCTGTACAAAATTTGGGGTCTATTTTCTATAAAAGACTCATGCAGAAAAAGTGAAAGAACTCATGTCTTTCGCGGTGGAAAATTGCCTATAGGGATATATTTATTAAAGACAAACCCCTAGACCATATGTCTTTGAGAGGTCCCCTCTCCCACTGCAAACACACCTACTCCTCTATGAAAATGCTTTTCAGTGGCATTCCTGTCTCTTCCCTAATTTAAGGTGTGACTAATCTTACAGTCCCTTGGTCCCAATTCCCTTCCCTCAGCTCCATACCCTTATAGTTGTGTTTTCCCCCCTTTTGCAGTTAGGCAACAGGAATCACCATTTTTTTTTTCCCTTTTCATATAGACTATAACCTCTAAACATAAAATAATTTAATTACTTGGTGTTTTCTGAACAATTGTACTCAACTTTCTTGTGCTAATTTTTTGGGTGTTTGCAAAACAGTTCATTTGCCTGGCAGTCAGGCCTCTTTCCTTTATATTCTTAGAAAACTGTTAAAATAGAAAGTAACTGTTAATGCTAGTCTTAAGATTCATTACAATAGTTTTCCAGGGGGAAAGAAAAATGTAATATCTATTCCTGAAACACACTAGATTGATGCTTATTTTAAAAAAGGATTTTTGACTAGTTGTATTAAAACTTTTTATTTAAGGGGAGAGGTTTTTAGCCCTGTTTGTATTATGGTCGCTTTTTAACATTCTGAGGCTTATGGTGTCTTCAGCAAAGTGTTTTAAAAGGCATAAAATTCATAGGATAGCAAAGGGAGCCAATTGAAAATGATCAGATTTTCAAAATAAAAAGTTCACAGGCTGAAGGTTAAGAGCCCTGAAGTAAAGGTTGATGAGTTGATAACAGCTGAGCTGATGATGTTATGAAGTTATCCCAGTCTGAAAAAGAAAAATGTAGAATGAGAATTTCCTGAAGCTTGGCTTGTTTTTAAAATGCTATATTTAAAGGAATGGGATTTATCAATTTAAAGGTTAACTTAGATAAATGTTTTATTGTGCTAATTTTTTTGTAGCCTATACCCAAAACATAACCTTCTGTTCCTCATCTGCAGATGAGGAACAGAAGGTTATGGTTTGAGGATTCATTTTATTCCTAGATGGAAGATTTTACAACAACATAGATGGTAGAAGCATATTTATGCTAGGAGTAAAAAACTTGTTCTCCATTCTAAAGCAGGTAAATATGAAGCTTGGTGCTCTGCAGATTATCAAAAAGGCCTTAGTGGATTTATGTGGTACACTGGACATGGTTATGATCTGTTTTTGCCTTAAGGTAAGTTGAAATATGAGTTGTTGAATGTTTTGTTCCCAGAAAGCTCCAAAAGCCAATGATGTTTTGTTATCCCTGTCTGAAAACTTAACTGAAGGGAAAGCAAATCACTTCTGAGGCTTAGTAACTTGGTGCTGCCTTGTGTCTGTTTACATGTAAACTGTGAAGTTTACCTTTTTGTAAAGATTCTGAATTAATCAGAATAAAATTGTACTGCTTTGATTCTTGTCCATAATGTACATTTTGTATTGCCATTGTTGTTTAATGACCTATAACCAAATTCTACCCTAAATCAGGAAATCCAGTTCAAATGTACGTCTTAGAATCAGTAGGGTATGCATAGCTTTAATGCCCTTTGGACATAGTTCCAAATTGCTCTCCCAAAATCACTACTCTTACAATGCATTAATGTTTTATCTGAGGTTATCTCTTGCACCCCAAACCCCAACTTCTAAGCAGTTATCTGCCCTTTGAGTAAATTTTGCATTAGGTAAGATTCACCAATTTTGTCTTGCTTTATATCTAAAGCAGAAGTGGGTTATACAATCTTTAGATAGTTTTAAAGAAGTTCTGAGATCTTAAAACTAGAACTTTGAGGTTAGATTTCTTGAGCCCTTAATCAGTCTTAGTAAACACTGCCTCCCTCTAACCTGATTTTTCTCATTTCCCTCTCATTCCACCCTTCACATTAATTTTTGGGTCTATTTTCTATAGAATACCTATACGTCATTCTCCTTAAGATAATTACTTAGATGTTACTATTTTCTGCTTTAATACCATAGTCAAGAGTAAGAAAAAGATCTTGGTCAAATAGTATAGTAGTAAGAATGCCTTTTTACTGGGGAAGACCTAAATGTCAAGTTTTATGCCAGTTAAAAGTAGACAGTGCCCTGGAATGCTGAATCACTAACTGATCCTCTTTTGTCCATTTCCCTTAACTCAAGTTCCCTTGAACTGAACAGTAGGGTGGTACAATACTCAATTTCAGTTGCTTAGCTATTTGGCTCTGCATCCTTTTTGAATAGGACCTCTGGCATGTGGCAGTCTTCCAGGTAGCTTTAGAACCGAAGCACAGCAAGCAGCTTGTACGGGTGGTGCTTGTAGCTCCCTGGATTTTCTACATTTAATGTCTTTTCTTGAACTTTGTTAAGAGTCCACTGAAAGAAAAGAAGGTAATATAATAATAACTATAAAATGCCCACATTTTATAGTTAATGTCATATTTTTGCCACAGCCACTTTGATTTTAGTTTGGACATGAGAGTTGAACCCATTAACTTGTAAAACAGTGAAATAGGTTGATGACTAAAAAATAATATCCTAAATAGGATATTTTTCATCCTAATAGGATGATTTAGGATATTATTTGGATGTCCTAAATATTCTGTAATTATTCTCACATTTCTAATTTATATAGTGTCAATTTATAAAATACTATTTGTGACCTTGTGAGGTGGATAGTACAAGTCTTTCACCATAAAACATGGTGAAGGATACTGAAATTAAACTCAACACTTGAGCCTGCCACTCCAAGCTTGTCTCATGATAAAGTTGCCTATTTTGATTACAGTTCCAAGATTATGTAACTATTAAGTAGTTGTGCCAGAGCTCAAGTCTTGGTCTTGTGATAGTCTAGTACTCCCAGTAGTATGTAATCTACTTGAAAGATTCTGCCCATATAAATCATGTCTTCCTTGCACCCCTCATTTATATATTCTCAGATTCTGAGACATATAGAACATATAACATAGAAATATGTTAACCATTTAATTGACTTGACATTTCATTTTTTTTTTTTTTCCCTTTTGACAGGTATTATCTACTATTGAAGCTGGGTCTGGCCAACTTTACTATATTTTTATATTTTTTGCTTGTCCACTATATGTATATGTACTTGAAAAAATAAAATTACTTGAAAACCTGTTTCATTATAAGTACCCTAAGTTCCTAAATCTTTTTCACCTAAACACATTATTAACAGCAAAGTGGGAAATACTAGCATTATTAAGAAGGCTCAGTAAGATTTGTAACCATTTAGGTTAGTATGAGAAACTTTCCCATTCAACATAGACTTTCTGAATGTGCTTCTTAGATGCCAGTTATTGGAAGACACTCAGTTCTGACTGCCAATAATTATAATAGTTTTTGCTTTATGCAACAGGGTTGGCAGGCAAATAGTTATCCTTATAATTGGCTACCAAAAAAATCTAAAAATGAGAAACTTGAAAGGACTCTTGGATGCTAGTTGTGATTTTCACATTTCTAACTTCCACCCTCATTCCCCTTTTCCACCAGATTCTCTGTCTTCTTACACGATAGCAAAAAAGACAAAAGAAAAAGATTATTTAATATTTATGTAATTATAGTGGGAAAATGTTTCAAATTACAATTATCCACCCATTCTTCAGGTGGGAGTGCCTCCCCTCCCCTCCCTATTGGACAGAAATTAATCTTGCAGGAATTGATGTTATTCTTAGAGACCTGCTGTTAACTTATTGAATGATTCTTGAATTGTTCTTGAAATTTTGTATTTTAAGAAATTTTTTTATGGTTTTTGTATTATTGTGAGGGAAAGAGGGGTTTGATATGTCATTTTCTCATTTCCAAATGAGTATAGCACCTACTACCTGCTTTAAAATGCAGGAGAATCAGCAGCAAGGCATGGCAGTTGCCTAACTGTGGCTGCATGTTGTATATTTTTCATTTCCATTTTAGAGTAGGGCATTTTTCAATTTCAAGATAATGCTCCTGCAAACCATCTGTTAATTCTTAAGTGACTGTAAGGAAATGCTGATCTTGTTTGTTATTGCTTGACTTGGCTTGGCTTTGGATTCAGCGCTGATATAGATGCATAATGCCTGCCTCGTGCAAATTCTTCCACAGATTGCTTTCTAAGCGCAGATCATGATTGACATAAAACACCACAGGCCGCTTTTTTTGTTCATAATAATGATCAGAAAATTGTTGATAATTGCTTGTCATGAACCCATAGGCACTGACCTGCAAAAGAAAAGTTGAATTAATTCAAAGCATTTAGTCCTACGAAATGTATAATCCTGTGAAAAAAGGAAGCTATAGTTGGTCCCTGGCTCAAAAAATAATTACATTTATTAAACTATGTTGTGTAATGCCGTAATCAAAGATCTTATGTTCTGAGGAAATCAACGTGTACTTAGGGGTAAACACAGAATATACATTAAGATGGGGGCAGCTGGGAGGCACAGTGGATAGAGTACCACCCCTGAAGTCAGGAGGACCCAATTTCAAATGTGACCTCAAGACACTTGACACTTCAGTAAGCAATCAGAAAAGGCTTCAAGAAGGTGCTTGAGCTGAGCTAAAGGAAACCAGAATGTAGGAGAGATGGCAGTGAGGAATTTTGTATTGGAGGTCAGCAAGTACAAAAGCAAAGATGAGTCAGGTTCACAATAGCCGAAGTGGCTAATACTGCATTTGATCATATATCCAATAGGGAATGGCTGGAGAATGGGGAGAAAATAAAACATTGGTGTTGGATGAAAAGGGGAGCTTCGGAGAAGAAATAGATGCGTCTGAGAGGCCCAAAGAAGACATTTTAGAGCAGAAAAAGGTTCCTGGGGAGATCTGTGTGCTGAGATGAACAAGAATGCAATTGATTTGATGTGGGGTGGATTAAGAACAGTCAAGTATTAGAGAATATGAATGGAAGTATGATAGCTGAAACAATAGGGAAGTTTGGGAAAGGGGCAGAATTCTGTTTTAGACCTTGAGTTTGAGATGATTGTAGGACATGGATTTTGAAACGTCCAATAGGCAATTCCAGAGAAGTGCTAGGACTGCTTAGAGATAATTGAATGAGTTCTTTGGGTGCTTGAGAGAAAGAGTTCATTTCAACCAAGGTTAGTGAAGAGTAGTCAGTCTTAACCAGGAGAGCAATGTGGCTGAGTATATGGGAAGGTTAACGTCAGGGGTAGCAAAGGTAAAGAAGAAGCCTTTAGATTTGGTAGTTATCACATAAATTTTGGAAAATAATTTCAAATATGAGGTCAGAAGCCAGATTTATAGGGGTTAAGGAAATGAGAGGAAGTTGGGTTTTTGAGGAGATAAGACTTGGCTATTGGGAAAGGGTTTAGTAGATCAGGAAAGGTAGGATGTCAAGTTTGAATTATGGTGGGGACAACCTGCCAATATTAATAAAACCCAGGGAGGGATTGTGATTTCCTTATTGTAACAAGTAGTGGAAGAGGAAAATTTGAACCTAAGTAACATCACCCTGTAAGTACTATGTCATGCAATAAATACCAATTTAATATGCAAATGAACAGGTGACAAAGATGTGAGAATAGGATGCAAATTGGGGTGATCCTATTGGGTATATCTACTAAGAAAGATGCAGTTAGTAGTAGCAGTTGAGGCTTTGGACCTCCATAAATTGGCAAGGATAACTTCATTCCTCTTTTGGGGGAAAAAAAGGATTTGAAGATGGTTATTGATCATCTGTAGCTGCACATTTCCTGAGATAAGGGAATCGAGTTGGAAAGGGTATATATGGGAAAAGGTTAAAATAATTTAAGTCCCTAGAAGTTTAGCACAGGATGAATAGAGTTTTGTCTAGCAATATTGAGTTGGTTCTTTTTTAGTGTGGCAATTGGAATTTTAAGTGAGTTGCTCATAGTCACACAGAATTAGTGTTTAGTGTCTGAGGCCAGATTTGGACTTAGAACCTTCTGACTCTACGACCAGTGACCTAACCGGTTCCATCTAGCTGCTCTCTAGCTAGTTTCTTGGAAAGGTTACCATGGGTAACTTCTTTAGAAGTTGCTCAGGCAACCGATTCCAGGCCTATGATTCTTGTAAACATCAACATGGAATAATCAGGTTTACTCATGGCTCTGGTCTAGATATAACTGGACTTTTCTAGGAGAAAAGGAGCAACCCTTACCTGGTCACAAGTATGCAAAGCTGTCAGCAAGATGAGGGCCCCAGTACTAGGCATGTACAGGTACCCATATTTTTTATAGATGAGTTCTGATTTCAAAAACCTGGAGGTAAAAAGAGAGGTTATGACTTTTCACATAAAAAAATTCAATCCATGCAAATCAGAGACCTCTGGCAGTTAAAAAAATTCTGGCCATGCATGGTATGGCAGTTTTTGTGACAACTAACATAAATGGATTAGGAAGTTTTCCTAATGTCTTTGGTACGTGTAGCTTACTAGCCATATCAACACATAACTAGCCCATCTCTTGGGCTTGTATACCCCATTATTGTTGATAGTAATTAGAAGCTGCTGCTGTATAATGGAGCCCACCCCAATCACTTCCCGCTGTCTTCCTCTCCCCTACTTGGTCATTACCTTTTAAAAAAAAAAAAATTAAGTTAAAAAAATAGCTTTTTATTCAAAATATATGCAAAGATAGTTTTCAACATTCACTTTGGAAAACTCTGTGCTCCAAATTTTTCTCCCTTCTCCCTTTCCTTTAGATAGCAAGTAAGCCAATATATGTTAAACATGAGTAATTCTAAACATTTCCACAATTATGTTACATAAGAAAAATCAGATCAAAAAGAAAAAAAAATGAGAAAGAAAAAAAAATGCAAGCAAACAACAAAAAAGGTGAAAATACTATGTTGTGATCCACATTCAGTTCCCACAGTCCTTTCTCTGGGTGCAGATGGCTCTCTCCATCACAAGACTATTTGGAACTGGCCTGAATCACCTCACTGTTGAAAAGAGCCACGTCCATCACAATTGATCATATGATCTTCTTGTTGGCGTGTACAATGTTCTGGTTCTACTCACTTCACTTAGCATCACTTCATGTAAGTCTCTCCAGGCCTCTGTGAAATCATTGTGCTGATCATTTCTTATAGAATAATAATATTCCATTACATTCATGTGCCGTAACTTATTCAGCTATTCCCCAACTAATGGACATTCACTCAGTTTCTAGTTTCTTGCCACTACAAAGAGGGCTGCCACAAACACTTTTGCCCATGTGGGTCCCTCTCCCTCCTTTAAGATCTCTTTGGGATACAAGCCCAGTAGAAAAACTGTGGGGTCAAAGGGTATGCAGAGTTTGATAACCCTTTGGGTATAGTTCCAAACTACTCTCCAGAATAGTTGGATCAGTTCACAACTCCACCAACAATGTATTAACTCTATATTTGAGGGAGTCCCATAGTAAACTATCGAGGAGTTTGAGCCCAGGCCTAAAATTGTCCTTTGTCCCCAAATCACAATGGAACAGACAATTCATGGTATAGTGGAAAGGGCCTTAGTTCTGGACAGGAAAGATTCAAACCTCTCTCCTGATCCTTTACTAACCTGTGTAACCTGGCCCTCAGTTTCCTCACCTATAAAATGAGAGGCTTGGTCTAGATGGCCTATGAGGTCTCTTCCTGCTGTAGCTCTTAGTATCTATGAAAGGAATAGATGACAATATTCCCTTAAGCCCCAAACCTTATGGACACTGAGACCTGTTGTTTAGTGAGCCAGTGTTGGCTAGTATAGGAGAGGAATCAGACACTGGAAGTACAGAGAGGCAGGGGGCAGGAAGATGGCTAGTTCCTAGACCAAGGAGTGACCACCCCCGGAGGAAGGAAAGTGTTAGGAGCAGGAGACCAAGGTCAGGAAGTGGATGTGAGCATTGGGAAGGGCGAGGGCCCTGGCCACCCTCCATACCTCTCTTTCAGGTAGCTGATGAACTCTGGATGGAGCAGCTTGAATTTACTCGCAGAGGCATCTGGTCCAAAATAGGTCTGTGGCCTAGGCGTTTTCACGGTAGAAATGTACAGTACGATTATAGCCAATATCAGAAAATGGAAGCGTAGATGATAAAGGGGCAAGGGAGTGATGACGTCGGCGACGATGGGCTCGGGGATGAGGATGGTGTCGGGAGAAGGGGGTATAGAAAGTTGCAGGTATTATGGTAGGAGCTTGATAGGGCTTTGTTAAAGTGAAACAGTCCAGAGAAGGCTGGTGAGTTAGAGAACTAGGAGGTGTGAGCAGCCCATTAGACGGAGGGTAAGTGAGCTTAAGAGGAGGCAGGCGAGGAGGAGCCGGGAAAACTGGATAATAAAGCGAATCAGGAGGCTTGGATTTATCGGGAGGAGCAGGACAGGAGAAGCCAGGGGTAAAGGGGATGGGGATCGTAGGGGGCTGAAAATAAGGATTTGAGGTAAGGAGCTGGGAAACGAAGGGGGCGATTTGGGAAGGGACAAGGGGAGATTGAGTCCGAGTAGGCCATACCAGAGGAGGAGGAGCAAAATTAGCGGATATCTGGGAGGATTGGGAAGGGGATTTAGAGGGAGGTGGAGTGGGTGTCTGAGAAAGACCCCGGGAGGGAGATCTTTGGGCCTGGAAGGGAGATGGTGTTAGAGGTTGCGTGAGAGTTTGAGAAGGAACCCTTGAAGGTTGCGAGGGAGAAGTAATTCCAGCAGGAGTTGGAATTCGAGAAGAGGGAGAAGTGGGAGATATGGGAGGAGTTTGGGCTGGTGTTCGGGGAGGATGTTGGTTAGATCCTCTAGGGGTTGCATGAGGCGGGGATTGGAGAAGGTGACCCGAACGGGATTGGGAAGGGGATTGGGTAGGGGAAGGAATGGGGGATTGGGAGGGGGAGTTCATTGGTGTTGGGGAGGCTTCTATCTATCTTAATAAAACTTAGCCTCTGAGTGAACCTCTCTTAGGAGCTCAAAGCCCTCCCGGGTCATAAAAGTCATTGTTATCACTATCATCATCATCAGTTAGCAATTATTGAGTGCTTACAAAGTCCAGGGCCACTGTGCATGCTTGGGATGAGTTAAAAGGATGGTCAGCTTCAAAATCTTCTTACTTTTGTAGGGGATGAGTATAAAATGGCTAGGGTTTAGGTTGTTTTTTTCTTTTTGCATTAGTGCTAAGTAAAATTAGATCGTTATTAGAGAGAACCCTGAAGTTCAAGGAACTCAGTTCAGGAATATGGGATTTCACTGGAGAAGGCTCAGTTTGGAGCAAAGAAGCTGCTTGGTCTAGGAAAGAAGCGAGGAAGCTAGAGAGGTTCAGATGAAGACACAGGAAAACAAAATTTCCTTGGTCCTACCTGCATTTCACAGTAGGCCTAGCAGTAAGGAATCTGCTCCCCTGCTTATTAGGGAGAGATGCATGGGCCTTTTAGCTGTTGAAAACAACTCCCTAATCAAGGCATGAACATCCATTACTGAAAAGCCTTTTCTAGACCCTAGCTTTGGGCAGCTGGATGAATATCTGAGAGATCCTTAAAACAAAGAATAATCGGTCCATTCAGAATTGAACCCTGCCATTCATCACCCCAGTGGTTCCTGATTTTTTTTTTTAATTGAGTCTTAGCTTCCTTAATTTTATTCACTCTGTAACTTTCAAAATCTGGTATGATCACTTGCTTCCCTTCCCCTTTTCTTTTTTACATTTTATTTTTATCTTAATAGCTTTTTATTTTTCTAAATACCTGCAAAAATAGTTTTCAACATTCACCTTGGCAAAACCTTCCCTCCCCCCCTCCAACAGTAAGTAATGCAATATAGGTTAAATATGTACAATTCTTCTAAACATTTTCATATTTGTCATGTTGCACAAGTTCTTGATTATTTTTACAGGCTCACCATTAAAAAGGGTTGTTGACGATCAGTATGAACAGTGGGATATTTGCCTGGCAGCAGTGTTACCTGCACTTTTCTAAAGAGTAGGATGTTATGTGAATGAAGAACATAAGGTCTTAAACCCCACCTTGGAAATTTGTCAACCCCACGTAGAGAAATCTTGATGGTAGCCTTCCCTTGTCATTTATCCCACCAATGGACACCCTCGATGTTAGGATATTAGGCAGATTGTTATGTAACTACTCAGCTTCCTGTCCCTTCCTTTTTCTGTCCCCCCCCCCCCCCATAACATTATACTGCCCCTGCCTGACCTACTTGACCCTACTTACTTATCTCCTTTGTCATGGCCCTCAGGGACAGGCACACCCAGAATGGCTGACTTTAGCATCAGGTAGTCCCGGATATTTGAAGGAATGAAGATATAGTGCAGGTCCTGCCAAGGTGACAGAGATACAGGAGCCAGAAATGTGGGTTGTATATCTAGCCTTGAGACTCCCTCTCCAAACCTGGGCTGGACTGCTGGAGAATGACCTTCAACCCTCCCAATTCCCCTCCCATGGAGATGGAATGCCAGGCGTTTCTTAAATCCTCGATGGTCCCCAGTGCCCAGAAAAAGGCTTCAGACTGAGGAGCGGGTCGTGAGACTTGGAAACAAGATACACTTATCTGGTTAATCTGCCATGCAAAGGAAGGCTCTCCACTTTAGTCTCTTAGTGCCAAAATCAACTACTGGTAGATCCTATAGCTGCACCTTTCCCTCCCTACTCCATGTGACCTCCACCTCCCACTTCTGAGGGATATAAAGTCTGCCTAAGGAAGGGAGAATCTCCCTCTCAAGTTTTTAGTCTCCTTGGCAAGGCTTCTTAAATTCTATGTGTCATGTACCCTTTTGGCAGTCTGGTCAAATCTAATTTTTTCTCATCCAAATTCACGGACCCTCTGAAGTACCAACTAGCTCCATCCCTTCTTGCATTAATGTTTAAAATGCATAAAACAAATATATAATATTATAAAAGAAGCCAAAGTTTAGTGAAAATAAAGATGTAATTTTTTTTTATCCATTCCATCTGTGGAACTCCTGAAATTAATCTGCAGGGTAAAACCCTTACTTGATACCATAGATCAGGAATCTCCTGTGAAGCCCAGAATTGGGGTCCAAAGACTATGAGGGTTAGTGCCCTTTATTTTCCCAAGGGGTTCTAGTTATACAGGTAAAACCTGTTGACCAAGCTCCAAGGGTTGGGGTTGTACACATCAGAATCTCTAGTCCCATGGGGAGTACTCACATGGTGTTTGGGCACTGAAGTGAAGCCCAGATGCTTGTAGGCTTTCAGGGAGTTCTTCATTGTGTTCACAGTGAAACCATAGAATGAAGTCTTGGTGCCCACATCTTTCTCATAGCCTTTGATCACAGCTCCATTGAGCCTGAGACGAAAAGGAGTCCCCATTATACCAACTTCATTTTTCATTAGTCCCTAACACAGATTATTTACTCATTTTTAATTTATCTAAGTTGTCCTACAATCCATATCCCTCCTCTCCTTCAGAATTAAGAAAATGCTTTCTACCTTTGATTGCTAGTTTCATCCATGTTCTTTGAGCACTTATATCCATTTTTTCCTACCATATTAATTCACATACTGATTCATATATTTGTTAAGTTTTTCCATGTGCATGTCTTGTTTTATTGGATTGGGAGATTCTTACAGTCAGGAATTATTTTTTTCTCTTCTTGCCAAAGAAGATTCTGTAGATAGCAGGGATGTGCTCAATTCATAGTATTTACTCTGCCTTTAACCTTTTCCTCCTATGACCAGATACTCTTTTTTTCCCTCTCTTTTTTTGCTGTTCTCCATTACATTCTTTCTAATATCCCACCCCTCCCAACATACACAGTTCTCATGAGCCTTAGCTCCCACCTGGGCTTCCAGACTCTCATACCTGAAGACGAAGTCATGGGAATCAATCTGCGCACCTTGGCGGGACCCATTGAGGATACCCCCATTGCCCACAACAGCACATCGAATGCAGCCCGTGTGTTGTGTTGTTGAGTGATCAAACAGCTGAGCACTGATTGAGGTATTCAGGAGACTCAAGGTGGAAACTATATCTGTGGGATGGAAGCCAGGTTGGAGCTAAGGAGTGGGTAAAAGGAAGGCATGTCACAAGCTCTTGATTCCCTCAGTGACGTTCCCCCCTTTTTCTTTTAAATGAAAAAGCCTTTATTAAACTTCTATTCCTTCTAAGTTCCAAGAGCTATACTTGGCACTTGGGGATAACTAGAGAAAAAACAAATCGATGGTCAAGTTCACACTTGTTTCCCTCAGCCCTTTCCCCAAAGAAAAACCAGCAGAAATATAGGATAGGAAGGATGGACCATTGGCCAAGACAAAGAAGAGAGAAGGTTGGCTTGGTGAGAAAGTGCAGAGCTGGGGGGAGAAGGCAGTTTCAGATTTGAAAGGGAAGATATCAATGTAATTTATACCTTGATTCCTCGTCACCCTTGAACCTTTAAAAAATCCAGAAGAGCCAGATTCTAAGGGATCCTTAGGTAGACATAAGTCATGAGCATATACTGAAGAATAACTTGTTTGCCCCCAAAAATATTCTTAAGGAACAATAATGAAGATCCTTCCGCTTCATTGTTACTGCTTGTGTTCCTCATCTCAGCTCAGTAGATACACCTAAAGGGAGTATCTTGTCTTCTCAGTTGTCTTTGGGGAAACCTGCATTTCATGGACTTTCCAAGAGGAGGAGGAGAACAGCTGTGATCCGGAGCCCAGGATAGAGATGTGTTGTATTTGACCTTACAAAGTTTTTCCAGCCAGACCCCAACATCTCTGGTCACTTCCCTTCCACACTACTAATTACCCACAATGGAGAGGGAGAGAAAGGCAGATTGGGGTAGGCTCTCTCAAGTAGAATCCTAGGCTAGGAATTATGACAATTATGACAGGAACAATAATAGACAAGGCTGTTTGAGGTCACTGGAATGTTCTCAATCTATATCTGGATATCAGAACATTTTGAGTAGGAAAAGATAAGATGATGTACCATAGAAGCCCAAATTTCTCATTAGGCAAAAGCTTTCAGGCTTCTCAGTCCTGTGAAACCTGGGGCATACTACCTAAGACAGAGAGATGGGAGAACCCTGTCTCTAACAAGAGTCCCTTATAGAATCTGGGGGGCAAATGGATCAGTGAAGGGAAGTGTCTGAATTTTGGGACAGTAATGAGTCCTGTGGCTCCTTCAGGATGTGTCTCAGCTTCTGGGTTGGAAGGAACTGGAAGGATGAAAGGAATTCCATCTTACCTAAAGAAACTAGGGATGAGGAGAGGGGGGCAGCAAGTGGAAAAAGCACAGGGCCAGGGACAGCAGCAAAAGATTACCTTGGTAGGAAATCCCTTGCCAGCCATAGGGAGCACTCTGCTGATTCAGTCGCTCCCAGAGCTCTTGGGTGAAGAGCTTGCCGTATAGCAGCACTGGGACAGTGAAGTTAAACTTATCCTTGAAAAGGTAGTGTTGTTGAGTGGCAAGGACCAGTGAGTGATTGCAGGGTTCGTGCTGTGGGGGAGAGGTGATACAGCTCAGTATGAGCCAGTACTAAAATGGGACAATCAGGTGGGAGCCAGGAGACCCTGTCTAGGGGATGAGGGATGGGGCAGAACAGTATTCTCTCCACTCAAGGCACTAGCCACGTGGTTCAAGAGACAATTCAAGCTTATCTGGACATCCTAGGATTTGTGAGCCACTAGGAATGGCAATATCCCCTTCTTCTAAGGAATACAGTTTGGCATAGTAGAAAAACTGGAAGCTGAGACACCTGAACTTACTCTTAACTCATCATGTCACGTTGGGCAAGTCTGGATCTCCTCTATAAAATAGAAGACCGTCTCTATAATTTTTTAAACTCTAAGTTACCGTGATGTACTGAGAAATGGTCCAGCTTTCATTTTCCCAGTCTATCCAACAAGCATTTACTAAGTATCTACTAAGTGCAAAATACTGATCTAGATAAGGAGGATGCAAAAAACAAATGAGTAACCATCCTTGCTCTCAGAGAGGTCCATCCTCCTGACCTTTTCTCCCATCATTTCTTAGGCCAGGGCTATTCCCTTCCCTAGCTTTTTTTAATCCCATTCTTCAAGGTTCAATTAAAAAAATTTTTTTCCACAAAGCTTTCCCTGATCTCTCAAGTTAGTATTGCTCTCCCTGGAGCCTCCAGCTCAAACAGCACTCTGCACCTCTTTTATATATTTATTTGACATTATTTCTTATTATACTATCTGTGAGTAAACTATTCCCAATTAAACTATAAACTTCATGAGAGCAATAACTGTGTTTCTTAAACTTTATACCAGTCTCCTTCTCCCCCCCCCACTTCTTCTCAAACAGTGCTTTACACACAGTAGGTACTTAGTAAATGTTTATTGATGTGGCAAATTATAATATCATAAATGTATTTATTTATTTAATGGTGAAAAAAGAAACCTTTCTGCTTATAACTTGCCTCCCAGACTGACTGTACTCTCAGATATCATTATATTTTCAGGTAATATTGTTTCCTTAGACATATTTATATGCACCGCATTGTAAACATTTTAGTTCTTGCCCTAAGACCCCATTATCTTTTCCTCAATATCTAGAAGGGTGCTTAGAAACAAGAGACTTTTAGGTCACAGGGTTGCCTAACTTGGGACAGAGAGTAGGTGACCAAACACAGTATAATCTCTGCATCAACCCCAACATTAGAGTGTTTATTTGTGTGCTCACTAATTTTTTTTTTTTTAGAACTATTCTAGGTATCAAAGTTGGTATGGCTACAAAAAGCGTCCCCTCATTTGGGAATGCCTCATAAGGAACATCGTCTAATCTTGTTTCCCCTCACCTTCCACCCCACCCTGTTTTTCTCCTGACCTGAGATTATTACACTTCTGCAGAGGGGCTGATTATCATACCTTTCTAGTCAAAGGCTCAGGTAGTTCAGTTTTGATAGAATAAGATACAGATGTGTTGCTCCTGTGGGGAAGAAAGCAAAAACAGATAAAGGATCCATATTCCTGTCTCTCTGTGAGGTAGTATTACAGAGAGAGAGCTGGACCAGGTTAGAGTCAGAAAGACCTGAGGTTATAATGCTGGCTCAGACATTAAACAAGTCATTTAATCTCTGCCTGTCTCAACTTTTTCTTCTATAAATGGGGATGATCATAGTATCTTCCTCTCAGGGTTGATGTAAAGATAAAATGAAGTACCACATGAGATGCTTTGCCAAACTTAAAACACTATCTAAATGAAAGCTGCTATTATTACTGAAGAAAAGCAACCTCTGATTCTTTATATTTAAAATATGTATTTTTTGGTGTTTATGTTTAAATATGCTTCGGATATGTAAAGGGCAAGTAGATGGCACAGTGGATAGACCATCAGGCCCAGAGTTGGAAGACTTATCTTCCTGAATTCAAATTGAGCTTTAGACACTTACCCAGCTGTGTGACCTTAGGCAAATCACTTAAACCTGGTTGCCTCAGTTTCCTCATCCGTAAAATGAACTGGAGAAGGAAACAGCACACAAACCACTCCAGTATCTTTGCCAAGAAAATCCCAAATAGGGTCATGAAGAGTTGGACATGATCAAAAAAGGACAGAACACGAAATTATCGTAAACCTAATAATGCTCTGAACAAATCCAGTTAAAGAAACAAATTACACATGGGTATTGAACAATATTCTTTTATATACATAAAACCACGGAAGCCAAAATATTTAAAATTCAGTTAAAAATAATACTTTGATGGATCTGTGACCTTGTCCATGTAGGTAATTCCTCTATCAATTAGATTTACTCTATATCTGGCCAGAAATCTGTCAAATGTAGAAATGACAGATTCCCAAACAGAACTGAAGTATACCTAACCAAGGCTGGTAGGAATATATTTGCAAGATATCTTACAAATATAATAAAAAAAAAGCTTTAGACAAAAAGATTACATGACTAAGGCATCCAGAATAACTTCACAAATCAAAGGAGCAAGGAAGAAATACCTTTTAGATTACTGGATAAGGGAAGAATCCCTGATCAAATAAAGGATAAAGAAAATCAGAGAAGATAAAACAGACAATTTTGATTACATAAAATTAAGAAGTTTGCTCAAACAAAACTAAATGCAATTAATATTATAAGGGAAACAGGAAACCGGGAAGGAAATTCTGTAATAAGGTTTCTCTGATGAGAGTCATATCCTAGAAATATAAGGAAATTTCTAAGAACAAGAAATTTTCTTCAGTAGAAAAAAGGTCAATATTCAACAGGCATAGAATAACAACAGCATAGAAAAATGCTCCAAATTACTAATAATCAGAGAAATGAAAATTAAAGCTTTTTTTCCCCCATCAGAGTAGCAAAATTGACAACAAAAAAGGAAGATGACAGTTATTAGAGAGACTGCATAAAAAGAATCACATAAATGTATGGCTTTTCCCTGCCCCCAATTTATTATTTTTAATATAAGTTTTTGAATTTTGAGTTCCAAATTCTCTCCCTTCCTCCTGCTCCACCCCTATCCATTGAAAAGGCAAACAACATGATATAAATTATATGTGTATTTATTAGTTTTATTATTAACAACACAGGTGTATTGTTGATAGAACCATGAATGTCAAAACATTCTAGAGAACCATTTGAAACTATGCCCCCAAAGTCATTATACTCATACCCTTTGATCCAGGTTTGTATTTCATACCAAAAAAAAAAAAAAAGAGGAAAAGAACCTGTTTGTACAAAAATATTTATAGCAGCTCTTTTTGTGATGGCAAAGAACTAGAAACTAAGGGAGTGACCATCATTTGAAGAATGGTTGAAGAAATTTTGGCATAAAGATCAGCTAAGTTGTGAAGTGAATAGAGCACTTCACCTGAAGTTAGGAAGAGCTGTATTCAATTCACCTTCAGACACTTAGTACCTGTGTGACCCTGGCCAAGTGACTTAACCTCTATCAGACTCGGTTTCATGTAAAATTGGGATCATAATAGCATCTACCTCTTTGTGAGCCTATTTGGGATTTTCTTAACAAAGATATGGAGTGCTTTGCCATTTCCTTCTCTAGCTCATTTTATGGATGAGGAAACTGAGGCAAACAGGATTAAGTGATTTGGCCAGGGTCACACAGCTAGTAAGTGTCTGAGGCCAGATTTGAACTTAAGAAGATGAGTTTTCCTGACTTTAGATCCTTTATTCTATCTACTTGTCTTAAGAAATGATAAAAAGGACAGTTTCAGAGAAAATTGAGACTTGTATGAATTGATGCACAGTGAAATGAGCAAAACTAGGAGAATAATAATGATAATAAAATGCAATGAAGGACAAGACAAATGAGAGTCCTGGACTTAACTCCTTTACTGCCATAATTCAGAATATATGCAGGTATTCTATAACTTTTTCCAGTCTGTTAAAATTGTAAGCCTATTGATTAACTGGAACTAACTGTTCATTGAAAAGGGGACTAGTAGGTCAAAGAATCCTCTTTACTCTCCATGGCTGTGTTTGAGTGAGGAGGAAATAAGTATTACAAGACTAGAGATCATGTCAGAATTTTTGGGTAGCCTGGTGTTTGACACAGCATTAGCAGTTGATCAAGCCAAGAGGGATGTCCATCAAAATTTGGAAGTGAACTTGGTATGGGGCAAAAGTTTTAATAGAAATGATTTTAAATCTGAGCCCATTCTTCTCAGAGACTGAGATAATAGAAAATATGCTCTTAGAAAGTGAAATGGAAATACTTTGTAACTTCTGTTCTTGCCGTGTCTTTTCAGTAAATGTCTCTTTGTAAAAGCTAATTGATATTACTTAGTTAAATTATATTAGGGGGAGGATTAAGCCAAGTTGGTGAAATACAGGCAGCAACACCCCTGAACTTTTTCAATATTCCCTTCCAAAGAACTTTAAAATAACAAATCAAATCAAATTTTAGACAGGCAAAGCCAATGAAAGGTCAGAGTGAGACATTTTTTCCAGATTAAGAAAATTTGGGAGGTTGATAGGAGAGTTCTGGGGTTGTATCAAGACCAGACTGCACGCAGTGGCAGTGTCAGTCATGGGGCTGGAGGCTGTGACACTGGCAGCAATGGTAGTAGCTTCAGGAGCTCTCATCCCAGAGATGATAAAAGGGGTTCAGAGATCACAAGAGTACAGGGCATCTGTTGCTTATACTGGGTACTGCAGAACTGATTTGCAATTTTATTGCCTATAAGGAGGTCTGGGTCACAATTCCAGGGCAAAGAGTTCTTCTCATTAGCAACAAGATAGGTAGGGACTTGATTGCCGTTCCAAGGCAGAAAGAAGCACTAGTACTTTTGATTACAGGGGAGCAAGGACCTTTCCTGGATAAAGACCAAAGTGCAGAACAAAAGATAAGTAACTACAGCCACCTCTGGATCATACCACCCTGGAAGCACAGAGGAATTGCAGAACTAGCTCTGAAAACAGCAACACAAAAAAGTCTGAATCTTGAGACACTGCCTCCCAAATCCCAGATGAGCAGAGTTCAACTTTAGTATAAAGTTCAAAGTCAAGAAATAGGCTGAAAAACAAGCAAACGCTACAAGAACTTGATCATAAGAAGACACTATAGTGTCAAGGAAGACCAAAACACAAACTTAGAAGAAGGCAACAATATGAAAACAACTATTAAAAAAGCAATAAAGAAAAATTTTCAATGGATATAAGCCCAATAAGAATTCCTGGAGGCATTAAAGAAAGAGATAATGGTAGAGGAAAAATTGGAGAAAGAAATGAGAGTTATGCAAGAAATTTATGGAAAAAGAATTAATAGCTTGGGAAAAGAGGTACCAAAATTCATTGAAGAAAAGAACTCAAAAAGCAAAAAAGGCCAAGTGGAGAAGGATATACAAAAATTCACTGAAGAAACGAATTCCCTAAAAAGCAGAATTAGTAAAAAGGGAAAAAAAGAAAAGCAGAATGAAGAAAAGAATTCCATAGAAATTAGAATAGGGCAAGTGGAAACTAAGATTCATGAAGCATCAAGAAACAATAAAGTAAAAGGAATAGAAAAAATGTGTAATATCTTATTGGGAAAAACAACTGATCTGGAAAATAGATCAATGAGAGATTTTTTTTTAATTAAAAATTTTTTTATTATAACTTTTTATTGACAGAGCCCATGCCTGAAAAATTTTTTTTTATTTAATAGTCTTTTATTTACAGGATATATACATGGGTAACTTTACAGCATTAACAATTGCCAAACCTCTTGTTCCAATTTTTCACCTCTTACCCCCTCCCCCTCCCCTAGATGGCAGGATGACCAGTAGATGTTAAATATATTAAAATATAACTTAGATACACAATAAGTATACATGACCAAAATGTTATTTTGCTGTACAAAAAGAATCAGACTCTGAAATATTGTACAATTAGCTTGTGAAGGAAATCAAAAATGCAGGTGTGCATAAATATAGGGATTGGGACTGAATAATTTTTTTTTACAACAGTATCCCTTGCACTCACTTCTCTTCCGACTTCCCTTCCTTCTCTTCAGCCCCTCCCCCAGATGGCAAGCAGTCCTATACAAGTTAAATATGTCACAGTGTATCCTAGATACAATATATGTGTGCAGAACCAAACAGTTCTCTTGTTGCACAGGAAGAATTGGATTCAGAAGGTAAAAATAACCTGGAAAGAAAAACAAAAACGCAAACAGTTTACATTCATTTCCCAGTGTTGTGTAGCTGCTTCTGTCCATCCTTGATCAATTGAAACTGAGTTAAATAATGAGAGATAATTTTAAAAGTATTGAACTCATTGAAAGCTGTAGAGAACTCCCAGGAAGCTAGAAACTTTGGTAACTGGGATGTTTCCCATCTTCAAAGATTAATCAAGGGTGCATTTAAGCTTGAAATCATGAGAAAACATAAAGCCTTGGCACAATACTGGGGCATTGTGAACTTTACATAAGATTGAATCCCTAGAAACTAACAACATGCTTCAGAGAGTTAGATCATAGAAAACAGAAACCCAGAGTTGATTACAGAACAATGCTTTTCATAGTAACATGATTTTAACATATATAAGCAACATGATTTCTTTCAATAAAAGGTTCTGTTGAATTATTAGCAACCCCATTTCCTTTTTTTCAACCTCTACTAGCCTATTTGTGTTGTGCTGATCACAACAGAAAGCCATGAAAAAAAGGGCTTAGACATTGTCTTTCAAGAAATTATAAAGGAAAACTTGCCGAATTTTAGCTCCTAAGGACAAAATAGAAGTTGGAAGAATCCACTAATCACCTCCTGAAAGAGATTCCAAAATGAAAACTCTCAGAAATATTATAATTAAACTCCAGAGTTCCCAGGTCATAGAGAAAATATTGCAGTCAGTCAGAAAAAAACAATTCAGATATCATAGAGCCATAGTCAGGATCACACAAACTTTAGCAATTTTCATATAAAATGAAGGAAGGGCTTAGAATATAATACTCTGGATCTAGTTATTAATTCTTTTTTCATAAATTTCCACTGTAGTTCCTTTTTATGATCAAGTTTTTCTTGTGTTGTTTGGTTTTTTTCCAGCCTATTTTTTGACTTGGAACTTTATGCTAAAAGATCTAGTACTATAACAAAAAAATCAACCACCCAATAAAATTGAGTATAATCTTTTAGAAGGGAAATGAATATTCAATGAAATAGAGAACTTCCAAGCATTCCTGATGAAAAAGACCATAGTTGGATAGAAAATTTGACATTTAAACGAAGAGAAGCATAAAAAAGTGAACAGGAAAGAATAATCATAAAGGATTCAGTAGAATTGAAATGTTCATATTTCTTTTTTGGAATGATAATACATGTAAAACTAAGAATTCTATCATTATTAGGGCAGTTAGAGTCTGCATATATAGAGGGCACAGGTGTAAATCAATAATGGAATAATCTCAAAAAAAATAGAGATGAGAAAAAGGGATGTACTGGGAGAGGGAGAGAGAGAGGAGAAATTTTTCTCACATAAAAGAAATGTACAAGGATCAACTTTCATAGTAGAGAGAAAAGGAGAGGGGAAATGCTTAAGCCTCATGCTCACTATAATTGATTCAAAGAAGAATTCATATACACACTCAGTTATGTATAGAAATCTATATCCAATAGGGATATAGGAAGAAAAAGTGATCAGAGATATAGTAGGGTGAATGATAAGGGAAAGGAAAGATGGGGGAGGCTGTGGCAGGAATCAAAACAGACTTCTGAGGAGAAACAGAATAATAAAAGAGAGAGAAGGAAAGAGGAAAATGGGAAGGGGAGGAATGCACAATCAGTGATTATAACTGTGAATGTGAATGGAATAAGCTAACTAAAAAAGAAAGAAAGAAAGAAAAGCAGCAACAACAGTGATAACAATAATGTAAAGTTATTTCACAATGAAGCCTGGTCAACAGCTAAAGTTTAAAGTAGAAGCCTGAGTTGGGACTGACATTGCCAAGTCACTAGTGTTTCAGCACTATACATTCCAAGAAATTGAACTACACCTGTATATACTGCAACTATTGATATTGAAGTAGGTTAGGAACTTCATTTATCCTATGGCAATTCAAGAAGGTGCTATAAAAACAGTAAATATATATATATGAAATTTATCAAATTTAGTATTCAACACATTTCTACAAGAAAAAAATGCTTCAGCACTTGATGGTTTCTTGGCACTCCTCACATGTGGTTGGCTGAGCAATAGGAATGTGAGGTTGGCCAGGGATACTGCCCTAGGCTATAAGAATATTCTCCCCAGTGAAGGCAACAGTGTACAGGATTATCAAGGGGGAGCCTATGGTATGAGGTTGTGCTAGTTAGTGGGCAGATTGCAGAGCAGCATATAGTCTCTTGCCTCCCAAAGCAGTAGTAGTTGAAGGGGCACAGATAGCTAGTGTTCTCAGTAGGAGATGAAACAGCAGGAGCACTGGTGCTTGATGAGTAACAGTGATAGGAGCCCAGATGGAGGGGGCCACCAGGAGCAAAGGACCCAGGCAGCTGAGCCCTCAGATCCCTGGGCAGAGGAAGGTGAGGGAATCATAGCTTTTGTCTGCACACACAGACTCCCCACTCCTCAAGGAAGCTTGAGTAGTGTAGGATAGGGGGAGGTATAAAAGTCAAGGTTCCTCTTAAAAAGTGAGTTGGGTCAAGAAGGAGGAATGCAGCTGGGTTGGAGTGGGCTGAGCTGACTTACTTCTCTGCAGCTGGATGTCCCACTTGTCCCTTTGAAGAATTGAGTAGGGAGGGATGGTTTAACTGCAGACCAGAGATGTATTCTTTTTGGGAAAATTTTTTTTTGTATTTTTGCCACTCAGCATGCCTTCTGGAATCAATGAGTACCATGGTGCTGTGCATAGTAGAGAACATGATCTGGAGAACAATCTGGAGTTATACCCAATAAAAAATTGTGTATACCCTTTGACCTAACAATATCACTACTGTGTCTGTATACCAAAAAGATAAAAGAAAAAGGAAAAAATGTATATGTTCAAAAATATTTATTTATAGCAGCTTTTTTTTGTGTCGGCAAAAAAATAGAAGTTGGGGGGTTGCTCATCAATTGGGGAATGACTGAACAAATTGTAGCATAGGACTGTGATGAAATGCTACTGTGACAAGGTGAGGGGTTTCACCCTCAGAAAAAGAAAGCAGAGCAAGACATATATATGATTCAAGCAAGCATGAAATGAAAATAACTAGAAAAACATTGTGCACAGTAGCAGCAATGTTATAATGATGATCAACTGTAAAGACTTAGCCTGATCAATACAATGATTCGAGACAATTCCAAAGGACTCATGATGAAAAAGTGCTCTCTACTTACAGAGAGAAAAGTGATGAATTCTTGAGTGCAAATTGAGTGATAATTTTCTCACTTTTATTTTGCTTTTTAAAAAGTAATGCAACTAAAATGGAAATGTTTTATGTTGAAAAAATTATATTGGGACTAATCAATGGTATTAGGGAAATATTAAATGTAGTTCAATATCAGGAACAATATACAGGTAATAGGGGTTGAGCCAATTGCATTAGAATCCTCACCACTCAGAGATACACCTAGAATGAGCTGCATCTCTCAGGATTCTAGGGGTGACTCTGAAGATTTGGGATTCTAAAGCTATCAGTTCAAACTGAGTCACACAGATTTCTTCTCACCAGACTTGACTGCCAGCAAACTGCCAGCAAATACTACAACTTTAATGATTCTTGGAAAGTCAACATCAGGCAAGGTATAAAACAGAGAGATGTATGCCAAAAAAAAAAAAAAAAATGTGCAAAAGAGGTTCCCTGTAGATGGAGACATTTAGTTAACTACTTTGAGACTAAAAGACCCAAATGATGACCCAAAAGACATAGGCCTAATATTCTATACAGGAGAAATTAGATCCAATAAACTTGTCTGTTATCCAGATTATCAGATGCAGATAGATGGAGGGTCAAATAGAAATCAATTCAACATGTAATTGGTTATTTGGAACTGTAGCTTAAAATTAGGGCTCATTAGCAAAATTACAGACCACTTTTCACACAAATTAAGTCTGATCTAACCAATTGGAAAAATATTAAATGCTCTTGGATAGGGCGAGCAAATATAATAAAGATGACAATATTACCTAAACTAATCTATTTATTTAGCGCTATACCAATCAGACTCCCAAAAAACTATTTTAATGACCTAGAAAAAATAACAAGAAAGTTCATGTGGAAAAACAAAAGGTCAAGAATTTCAAGGGAATTAATGAAAAAAATCAAATGATGGTGGCTTAGCTGTACCAGATCTAAAATTATATTATAGAGCAGCAGTTACCAAAACCATTTGCATTGGCTAAGGAATAGATTAGTTGATCAGTGGAATAGATTAGGTTCAAGGGATAAAACAGTCAATAAATAGCAACCTAGTCTTTGACAAACCCAAAGATCCCAGCTTTTGGGATAAGAACTTACTGTTTGATAAAAATTGCTGGGAAAATTGAAACTAATATGGCAGAAACTAGGTATTGATCCATACTTAATGCGTCAGACACCAAGATAAGGTCAAAATGGGTTCATGACCTAGGCATAAAGAATGAAATTATTAATAAATTAGAGGAACATAGGATAATTTACCTCTCAGACCTGTGAAAGGGGAAGGTCTTTATGACCAAAGCAGAACTAGAGATCATTACTGATCACAAAATAGAAAATTTCGATTATACTAAACTGAAAAGTTTTTGTACAAACAAAACTAATGCAGACAAGATTAGAAGGAAGCAATAAACTGGGAAAATATTTTTACAGTCAAAGGTTCTGATAAAGGCCTCATTTCCAAAATATATAGAGAAATTAACTCTAATTTATAGAAAAATCAAGCTCATTCTCCAATTGAAAAATGGCCAAAGGATATGAACAGACAATTTCAGATGAAGAAATTGAAACTATTTCTAGTCATATGAAAAGATGCTCCAAGTCATTATTAATCAGAGAAATGCAAATTAAGACAACTCTAAGATACCACTACATACCTCATCAGATTGGCTAAGATGACAGGAAAAAATAATGATGATTGTTGGAGGGGATGCGGAAAACTGGGACATTGATGCATTGTTGGTGGAGTTGTGAACGAATCCAACCATTTTGAGAGTAGTTTGGAACTATGCTCAAAAAGTTATCAAACTGTGCATACCCTTTGATCCAGCAGTGTTACTACTGGGATTATATCCCAAAGAGATTATAAAGAAGGGAAAGGGACCTGTATGTGCACGAATGTTTGTGGCAGCCCTTTTGTAGTGGCTAAAATTGGAAACTGAATGGATGTCCATCAGTTGAGAATGGTTGAACTAAATTGTGGTATATGAAAATTATGGAATATTACTGTTCTGTAAGAAATGACCAACAGGATAATTTCAGAAAAGCCTGGAGAGACTTACATGAACAGATGCTGAGTGAAATGAGCAGGACCAGGAGATCATTATATACTTCAACAACAATACTATATGATGACCAGTTCTGATGGATCAGGCCATCCTCAGCAACGAGATCAACCAAATCATTTCTAATGGAGCAGTAATGAACTGAACTAGCTATGCCCAGAAAAGAACTCTGGGAGATGACTAAAACCATTACATTGAATTCTAATCCCTATATTTATGCACACCTGCATTTTTGATTTCTTCACAAGCTAATTGTACAATATTTCAGAGTCTGATTCTTTTTCTACAGCAAAATAACGTTTTGGTCAGGTATATTTTATTGTGTATCTAATTTATATTTTAATATATTTAACATCTACTAGTCATCCTGCCATCTAGGGGAGGGGGTGGGGGGGGTAAGAGGTGAAAAATTGGAACAAGAGGTTTGGCAATTGTTAATGCTGTAAAGTTACCCATGTATATATCCTGTAAATAAAAGGCTATTAAATAATAAAAAAAAAATTAGGGCTCATTAAAAATATTTGGGAATAATTTGCAAACAAATTATAACTAAATTCAGGGGAAGTGATGAACTCACCAAAGAACAGCATATAGAGGAAGAAGAGGGAGTAGGAAAAAAGAAATGAGAGATACTTAAGCTAAAGGATATAGGGATGATGATGATGTCATCCTTTTCTCAGAATTTCCTTATTTTGGAGTCCAGAGAAGCTTGGTTAAATAAAAACCCTTTCTTCATCATGAATAATTGGGATCCCTAGTAAGTAGCTAAATAATAGAGTGATTAATAATATTGGACTTGCTGATCTAATCAGTTGGGAAAATATCAAGTGCTCATCGGTAGGCCAAGTGAATATAATAAAGAAGACAATACTACCTAAATTTACCTACTTATTTAGTACCATCCCAATCAAACTCCCAAGAAATTATTTTACAGATCTAGAAAAAATAATAACAAAGTTCATCTGGAAGAACAAAAGGTTAAGAATTTCAAAGGAATTAATGAAAAAAATGCTAATGAAGGTGGCCTAGCTGTGCCAAAGCTAAAACTATATTACAAAGCAGCGGTCATCAAAACCATTTGATACTGGCTAAATAATAGAGAAGTTGATCAGTGGAATGAGTTAGGCTCACAGAACAAAAGAGTCAATAACTATAGCAATCTAGTATTTGACAAACCCTAAGACTCCAGCTTTTGGGATAAGAATTCACTATTTGACAAAAACTGCTGGGAAAATTGGAAACTAGTATGGCAGAAAGTAGGCATTGACCCACACCTACCACCATATACCAAGATAAGGTCAAAATGGGTCTATGATTTAGACATAAAGAGTGATATATAAGCAAATTATAAAAACATAATGTAGTTTACTTCTTAGATCTATGGAGAAGGAAAGAATTTATGTCCAAAGAATTGGATGAATGTATACCAGATAGATAATTTTAATTATATTAAGTTAAAAAGTTTTTGTACAAACAAAACTAATGCAGACAAGATCAGAAGGGAATTAATTAATTGGGAAATCATTTTTACATTTAAGGGTTCTGATAAAGGCTTCATTTCTAAAATATAGAGAGAATTGATTTAAATTTATAAGAATTCAAGCCATTCTCCAATTGATAAATGGTCAAAGGATATGAACAGACAATTTTCAGATGAAGAAATTAAAACCATTTCTAGTCATATGAAAATGTGCTCTAAGTCATTATTGATCAGAGAAATGCAAATTAAGACAACTCTGAGGTACCATTACACACCTCTCAGATTGACTAAGATGACAGGAAAAGATAATGATGAATGTTGGAAAGGATGTGGGAAAACTGGGACACTAATACATTATTGGTAGAGCTGTGAACAGATCTAACCATTCTGGAGAGCAATATGCCCAAAGAGCTATCAAACTGTGCATACCCTTTGATCCAGAAGTGTTTCCTATTGGTCCTAAATTCCAAAGAGATCTTAAAGGAAGGAAAGAGACCCACATGTGCAAAAATATTTGTGGCAGCCCTTTTTGTAGTGGCAAGAAACTGAAAAGTGAGTGGATGTCCATCAATTGAAGAATGGCTGAATGAATTATGGTATATGAATGTTATGGAATATTATTGTTCTATAAGATGACTTTAGAGAGGCCTGGAGACACTTACATGAACTGATGCTGAGTGAAATGAGAAGAACCAGAAGATCATTGTACACAGCAACATCAATATTATACGACTGATGAATGTGATCAATTTTGATGAATGTGATTCTTTCCAACAATGAGATGACTGATGCCAGTTCCAATGACCTTGTGACAAAAAGAGCTACCTACACCCAGAGAGAGGACTGTGGGAACTGAATGTTGATCATACATAACATTCTCATGCTTAAAAAAATATAGTATTGGACTTTGATTATTGATTAAGTAAAGTAATTTATAATTATAAAATATTTATAGCTGATCTAGGGGAGGCGGTAGGGAGAAGGGGGGAAATTGGAACACAAGGTTTGGGAAAGGTTAATGTTGAAAAATTATGAATCTTTATCATTTGAAAATTAAAAAGCTTTAATAAAAGAAAAAGAAAGAAAAAATTAAAAAATATTTATAGCTGTTTCCATAAGATAAGAGGACATAAATGTGGGTGAGGTAAAAAAAACCATAAATTGACAGTGGAGAACTTTTAATACTTAGAGTTCATAATTTGAAAAAGGATTAGAAAACCAACTTGTACTATCTTCTTGGAGATAAAGGATAGGAGACTTCCATATTATTTCTTATTGAAAAGTCAAGTCAGGTATCCCTGACTTAGAGCATATTTTCATATGACTAGAAATGGCTTATAAATTTGAGTCAATTCTCTATGTATTTTAGAAATAAGGCCTTTATCAGAACCCTTAAATGTAAAAATGATTTTCCAATTAAATGCTTCCCTTCTGATCTTGTCTGCATTAGTTTTGTTTGTACAAAAACTTTTTTAACTTATTTCCTGCTGACTGATAGTGGGTGAGTCTAGCAGCAGTCCACTGTAACTCCCACCCAGGGACAAGCCCACAGGCATATTGCTCAGATTCAAACCTGAGTCAGGAACTTAGAGTTAAGATAGTAAGGAGAACAGTGAGCAGATTTTGCCCTATTTTGGGAGCAAGCCTGAGATAGTCCTTTAATCCTGGAATAGCATAACAATTAATACCCTAAGGAACCAGAAGGTCCCAACAGCAAAAACTCAGCTGAGACATTTCTTTTGTTCCAAAGAAGTGTAAGAAACCAGTGAAAGTTAGGAGACAGATAGATAGAAATAGAAGAGAATCAGAGAGAGACAGAGAGAGAGAGAGAGAGAGAGAGAGAGAGAAAGAGAGAGAGAGAGAGAGAGAGAGAGAGAGAGAGAGAGAGAGAGAGAAAGAGAGAGAGAAAGAGAGAGAGAGAGAGATTATAGACATTCAGGAAATTTTAAAAAACAAATGCAACTAAAAAATCCCTAGAAAACCAAAAATTCTTAAACACCAAAATATGAAGCCTGATAATCAAAGAAGAAATTTTAAAAATGAAAGCAAAGAAAGCCATTGAATTAAAAAAAAATTAAGAGCTATTTGAAAAAATAAAATAGATAAACCATTACTCTGATTTAAAAGAAAAAGAAAACCAAATTAGCTGTATGAAAATGGTGAATTCACCACCAACGAAGAAGAAACAAAAAATTATTAGGAACTATTTCATCTAATTATTTACCAATAAAACTGAAAATCTAAGTGAAAGAGATGAATAGTTATGCAAATATAAATTGCCCAGACTAGCAGAATAGGAAATGGAGCATTTAAATTTTATTTTAGGAAAAGAAATTGAACAAGTCAGAAATAAACTCACATTCCCATTTAAAAAAACAAACAAAACAAACAAAAAAATAACTATAGAACTTGATGGATTTACAAATAAGTTCCATCAACATTTAAAGAACAACTAATTCTAATGCTGTATAAACTGTTTGAAAAAAATAGGTAAAAAAAGAGATCTTGCCAAATTTTATGACAAAAATATGATGATATTTAACCAAGGAGAGTCAAGACAGAGAAAGCAAGCTAGAGACCAGTATCCCTAATGATATGCAAAAATTTTAAATAAAATATTAACATAATACAATAAAATATAACAAAGATTATGTACTCTTAACTATAACTTTCACTGGAACACAGAACTGATTCACTATGAGGAAAATTATAAACACAAATTATTATATCAATAAATGGAGGAAAAGCTTTTGATAAAATACAACATTCAGCTTTGTTAAAAAAAAAAATTAAGAGCACAGGAATAGGAGCACCTAAGTGGTGCAGTTGATAGAGCATCAGTCCTGAAGTCAGGAGGACCTGAGTTCAAATCTGATCTCAGACACTTAATACAAAATTTTAATGTGTAACCCTGGGCAAATCACTTAACCTCAATTACCTCAAGAAAAAAAAAAGCATAGGAATAAATGGATTTTTCCTTAAAATGGTAAGTGTTATCTATATAAAACCAAGAGCCAGCATTATTTATCATGGAGATAAGCAAAAAGTCTTTCAAATAACACTGGGATAAAGTAAGGATGTCCATTAGCATCACTGATATTTCATACAGTGCTAGATATGCTAGTGATAGTAATAAGACTTTAAAAAAGCCCTGAGAACATAAGCATAGAGAGTGAGGAAAAATCATCACTTTTAAAGATACTATGATGGTTTACTTAAAGAATCCTAGAGAATTAACTAAAAAACTAATTGAGGCCATCAAAAATTTCAGCAAAGTGGCAGGTAATAAAATAAACGTACATAAATTATTGACATTTTCATGTACTAGCACTAACAAAATCCAGAAGAAAAGATAGAAAGAGAAATTTTATTAATATTTGAGAGTTTTCCTGCCAAGATACACAATAAAAGACCACTGTCCTTCCTGCCAAGGAACTATTAAACCATGATTACAAAATTCTCTTTAAATAAAGATATCTAAATAATTGGAGAAATATCAATTGTTCAACAATAGGCTGAGCCAATATAGGCCAAAATGCCTGAGGCCAAGATTTATGAATGGAGAAGATTTTATGACCATACAAGAGATAGAGAGACAAAGTGGACAATTTTCAATACATACAATTAATAAGTTTTTGCACAAAATCAACACAGTTAAAATTAGAAGGGACATTAAGTGATACAGTGGATAGAACTCTAGCCCTGAAGTCAGGAAGACCTGAATCCAAATCTGGCCTCAGACTCTTAACATTTACTAACTGTGTGACCCTAGGCAAGTCACTTAACCCAACTACCAAAAAACAAAACAAAACAAAAAACTAAATAAAATTGGAAGCAGGCAAATGAGGTAAGGTAGAGAGGGCAATATATCTAGCAAGTTTTTCTGATAAAGGTCTTATTTCTGAGATTTAGGGTGTTGTTTCAAATCCAGTTGATAGTCAAAAAATATGAACAGACAGTTTTCAGATGAAGAAATCTATGCTATCAATAACTACATGAAAAAAAATGCTCTGTCCCTAATAACAAGAACAAAGCAAATTAAAACAACTCTGAGGTACCATTTCATATGTATTAGATTGTCAAAACTGAGAAAAATGAGAAATGATATGTTAGAAGAGTTTCAGGAAACAGCAAATCAGTGAATTGGTTTATAGTTGATGGAACCATGAAATGAACTAGTCATTCTACAAAGCAATTTGGAACTATTTCCAAACTCTATTAAAATGTACAAATTCTGATCTTTTACTGCTACTAAGTTGGTATCCCCAAAGAGATCAAAAAAAAAAGGAAAAAAGCTTATTTGAACAAAAAATGTTTATAGTAGTTCTTTTTAAGGAGGCAAAGAATTGGAAAATGCAAGACTGTCTATCAATTGGGAAACTGCTAAGGAGTTTATGATAGGATTGCTCTTGGATGTACCCAATCCTAAACTTAATCCTAACCATCTCCAAATGCCTACTACATATCTTAAACTGAATGTCCTATAAATAGTTCATGTTCAAAACTAAACTCATCTTTCCTCACAAACCCTCTCCCTTTCAATTGGGGAATGGCCTTTTTTTATTTTATAAATTTGACTCTGTTATACATTTGGGAAATGAAGCCGTCATCAGAGAAACTCTTGCTTCAAAATTCTTTTCCCAATTACTATTGCTAATTGTTTTCCTCCCCCACCCCATTTATTTTATTCTCTCTTTTCTTTTATCCTGACCCTCCTCAAAAGTGTTTTACTACTGATCACCATGCCTTCTCTTTTATCACCTCTTCCCATATCTCCTTCCCATTCTACTTTCCTGCAGGATAAGATAGATTTCTATACCCAAATTGAGTATGTTATTTATTTTTTGAACCAATTTTGATGAGAATAAGATTCACTTACTTCTCCTCCCTTTCCCATCTTCCCCTCCACTGTAAAAGCTTTTTCTTGTCTCTTTATGGAAGATGATTTACACCATTCTATCTCTCCCTTTCCCATCCTTGCAGTACATTCCTCTTTCACCTCTTAATTATTTTTTTTTTTTTGGATATCATCTCTTCATACACCTGTACTCTCTGTCTATATATACTCTTTCTAATTGCTATAATGGGTATACCTTGAGGGCAAGTATTATCCTTCCATGTTGGAATGTCAACAGATAAATCTTATTAAGTTCCTTATGATATCTTTTTCCTGATCACTTCCTTATTCTTCTCCTGAGTCCTGTATTTGAAAAATCAAAATTTATATTCAGCTCTGGTCTTTTCATTACAAATGCTTGAAAGTCCTCTATTTCATTGAATATCTATCTTTTCTCCTGAAGGATTCCCATTCAAGTGTGACCTACTTGAAAGTAGAGACTATCTTTTGCTCTTCTTTGTAGGTCTAGAATTTTATCACAATGCCTGGCACATATAGACCACTAATACATGTTTATTGACTGATGGAATACTATTGAGCTTGAAAAATTATGAGATAGTTTCAGAGAAATGTGGAAAGACTTGTATGAACTGATGCAAAGTGAAATGAGAAGAACCCACAATATTTTAAAGACAAACAACTTTGAAGTACTTAGGTTCACTGATTGGAATAATGTTCAGCCATAAGTTCACAGACACCATGATGAAATATGCTACCCATAGATAGATAGAGATAGAGAAGTAATGAACTCAGAGTACAGATTGAGGTATTAATTTTTTTTAGCATAGTCAAGAGAAAAATCAGAACAAAAGGAAAAATCCATGAGGAAGAAAAAAAGTGAACATAGAATAGTTCTCTCTTTAAATGAGGATGCATTTTCCATCCAAAGTTTATTGGGATTGCCTTGGAATATTGAACCTCTGAGAAGAACCAAGTCTATCATAGTTTATCATCATATAATCTTGCTATTGTTGTGTACAATGTTTTCCTGGTTTTGCTTGTTTTGCTTGGCATCAGTTCATGTAAATCTTTCTAGTCCTTTCTAAAACCAGCCTGTTTATTATTTTTTTATAGAACAATAATATTCTAATTTTTTTTAAATAGTCAAGAGAAAAGTCAGAACAAAAGAAAAAAACCATGAGAGAAAAAAAAAACAGAAGAAAACAGGTGAACATAGAATAGTTCTCTTTTTAGATGAGGATGGCATTTTCCATCCAAAGTTTATTGGGATTGCTTTGGAACATTGAACCTCTGAGAAGAACCAAGTCTATCATAGTTTATTATCATATAATCTTGCTATTGCTGTTTATAATGTTTTCCTGGTTCTGCTTGTTTTGCTCAGCATCAGTTCATGTAAATCTTTCTAGTCCTTTCTAAAACCAACCTGTTAATTATTTTTTATAGAACAATAATATTCTATTACTTTCATATACCATAACTTATTCAGCCATTCACCAATTGATAGGTATCTATTAATTTTCCAATTCTTTGCCATGACAAAAATAGCTTCTACAAATATTTTTGCACATGTAGATCCTTATCCATCTTTTATGATTTCCTTGGGATATAGACCCAGTAGTGGCACTGCTGGATCAAATGGTAATGAAAAATTTGATATTCCTTTGGGCACAGTTCCAAATTGCTCCCCCGAATGGTTGGATCACTTCACAATTCCATCAATAATCCATTAGTGTCCCAGTTTCCCCCCATCCTTTCCAACATTTATCATTATCTTTTCCTGTCATCTTAGCCAATTTAATATGTGTGAGGTAGTACCTCAGACTTGTTTTAACTTGTATTTCTCCAATCAATAGTGATTTAGAGCATTTTTTCATTTGACTATAGATGCCTTTAATCTCATCTGAAAATTGTTTGTTCACAATCTTTGATATGCTTTTTTTTTATTAGTAGGAGAACTTCTTCCTCTTCCTCTCTTCTTCCACTCTTCCATTGGTCAGAGATAGCAGCTGACATATTGCTGGTAAGGGTAGTGCCCCGGATACCTAAATGGGAAACTATACTTAATATGCAATATGGGCAGTAGTCTTATACTATGAGTTCATAAAATCCTAAGTTGGAGGGAAGAGAGGGAACTAGAGTAGATGTTAGTGAAACCATTCCTTTATTTTCTCCTTGAAATGTTTTGAAGAGCAAGAGAAGAGTTTCTTTTTCAAAAATATTTAACTTCAGATAATTATAGGTGCTAAGGTTTTCAAATGTGGAAGTGAAGAGTTCAGGTTCTAGAACTCTAGAATCTCCTGAATAAATTGGTCCATTTGGCAAAAGTGAAGTTCTGAATTCAGCAGAGGGGATGATTGACCTTTTAACTGATCAGGATGTAGCTACCTGGAATCTTAATACTATATTTAGTCATTCTAATTTCATGAAGCAAATGTATTTAAATTTATAATGTGTCTGTCTTCACTTTGGATCACACAAATTAAGAAAGAAAATAATCTCATTGGGATAGATATAAAATACAAAATGTCCTGGTCATGATTCTATATCTAGTACAATAGATTACTCAGAGCCTGAGGGTTCAGATGAATATTCCTTTATTAAATATATATTTTCTAATCCCAAAGAAAAGCAATCTCCAGAGCAATAAAAACAGTTCACAGGAAGGTAAAAGCAGATAAAAGCCATTGGCAAAGAGATTTTTAAAAACAATAAATAACAGTTGACAATAAGTCCCTTAAAAGTCTGAGAAGCTCCCTGCCAAAGTCTTAAACCTGTCTTTGCATATCTCTTGTTCAAAAGGTTTACAGCAGGCCTCAGATCAAACTATTTGAAGGCAGGGTTAACTCAAAGTAACCCAGGATTTTCCAGAGCCTTATTTCATAACAGTGCTGGATGATGGTAGAAAAGCGTTCAAGCTATCCCATTTTTACATGTTCTCATCCACAATAGTCCATTCCCATCCCCAAACCCACCAATAACTTGAGCATCCAGGTCCATCCAGAAAATGTCACTTTTATCCTACAACTCCCTCTTACTCATTCTACAGAAAAACTGAACCCCCTCTCCCTTTAAAATAGCAGCAAAGGACTACTCCTGTTGTTGGTCCATCCAGCTGTCTAGGATCTATCTGCTCTGGGTCATTCAACTAGATGGGGCCCACTTTGCCCATCCAGCAACTCATGATAAAACAGCAAGAGAGAGAGGAGAAAGGGCAGTAATATTCTGTTTTGCAGATGGCCAGGCAGACAATAGCAAAAAGCCCACCCAGCTGTGGGTAGGTCTCAGCTATGGGGCTTGTGGGCTGCAAGCACTGCAGGTGAAGGGATGAAGGGTAAACTTCAGTTTTTCTTTAGTTTCAGTAACTGGAGAGACCAGAAGCAATTTGAGCCTTAGTCAACTGAAAGGATCAGAATCTACAGAGCAAACCTGAGGATACTTGAATTAGTCTTATCCCAGGTGGATTGATCTGGGACCCAACTATGGGCCCTCTACACAAGGAGCATATAGAGACAGGTTTCCTGCTTCTCGATCTCCTTTCCAGTAGCTTTTACCTGTCTTTATGCCTTCCTGTGGACTGCTTTTTATCATTTTATATGTTGATTTCACCTGGGAGTTTGTATTTGTTTTAAAAAACTAATTGAGCAACTTATTAATTAGCACTGGAGAAATGTTTAGTGGCTAATTGATATTGGAGAGCACACAAGAGGTGAACTGTGAATTATAGAATTAGAAACCCCCAATCCTTCAAGGTTATTCCACGGACTACAAAGGAAGAAGTGCTAATATGAATAGAAATTGGGGACAGTAAACTCAGAGGGAGGGCTGTATATATATATATATATATATATATATACTGACTTCTGGTTCAGTAGCCAATTGGGACATATGGGACACAGTGGACAATATGATTTCAGTGGCATAAGGTACCTGCTACATATTCCTAATGACATAAGTACAAATCCAAATCCAGGTACTTACTTGCTGTGTGATTCTAGACAAGTCATTTAATTGATTTCCTCAGTTTTCTAATCTATAAAATGAGTTGGAGAAGAAAATGGCAAACAACTCTACTATTTTTGCCAAGAAAATCCCAAATAGGGTTAAAAAGAGTCATACACATAACTGAACAACAAAGGGATTCTATAAGGCAAGAGTGAGGAGGAAAAGCATTCTAGGTTTGAGGGATAGTTTGTTTAAAGACACAAAAGCAAAAGTTGAAATTTCATGTAAGTGAGCCAGTTTGGCTAGAATGTAGAAGTGTGAGGCGGTATCATGTGATTAATCTGGCATTATAGGCTAAATTCCAGATTATAAGGACTTTAAATGCCAGGCAGAGGAGTATGCATTTGGAATGAATTGAGTGCTTTACAGATGTAAGAGACTTTGGTGCTGTGGCTGCAAATACTTCAGGAAGGCTTCTAAAGGGCAGAAGTATTTACCCTATACTTTGGCTTAGGTTCTTTTCAAACCGGTTTAGGGTTTATCATTTTTTATTCCTTATTTATTTTTATTATCCTAATATAATAATTTTAAGTTGATTTACCTATTATAATTATTCCCATATGATGTTATTTTATTAGTTTATTCATCTATAATTATTCTTATGATACTTTATATGTTTATGTCATGATCTATATCTACTATTGGTATAGTGGATCACCCAGAACTTAAGGGTTCAAATAAATACTTTCTTTGATAAAACAATTTGCTAAAACATCCCTCAAGCCAGGGCATATTTTCTCCTTTGTGTCCACTCTGTCTTTGAAGAGAATACGTGAGAACAAAACATTTCATCAACAGCTTGTGTGGAGAGATGATAATCCTTGACTTTAGAAATCCCCTTCTCTCTCTGCAAAGTCCTTACAAAATGGGAACATGACATAACTGATGGACAAGTCTCTCCCTTGTTTGTATTATGTAGGATTCATTAATTGCTGGGCTAAATCAAGCAGGTTACTTCTCAGATCTAGTTGTTTACTGGATTTAGCTACTGTGGCTGTTGGCAGACTCTGTTATTGACCCTGCTAAGTCTCCATTGCTCATGCCAAGAAGCAGGCTCAACAAGCCTCCATGTGTATCAGAACTAGGCAGGATGTATTGTGCTTGCTCCAAGGGCTGAGGCTTAAATAGAACAATCCTCCATCACACACATAAAAAAACTGACTTACTCCCCCACATCTTTTTTACTTCAACACAAGGGGACTACTTCAAGTTGTCTCCCAAGAAGTGGGTGGGGGAAAGGGCTGATTCCTCCAATTTGTTCTTTCTTTATCTTAATTGAACAAGTATCCAGAGATACAAGTATCTAAAGAAGGCAACTTTGTGACTTTGAAAACTCTGAAGGATTATAGCATCCCTCAGCCTAACAATAGCAACAGTAATGTCCACCAGAACAAAAGTGGAGATTTCTGTGACAGTGAGGGATCAAACCCAATCCATTTCAACAGCGTAGTTGATCAGATAGTGTCCTTTGGAAGTGAAATGTAAAATGGATAATTAGCAGTACTATAAAATTGTCTTATGTCATAATGAAGTTTACCTATTTACCTCCTAGCAGAATGAGACAGTAGTTATAAGCTGTTACTGAATTCTGTTCTAATCATTCTATAATGTATGCTGTGATATTTTTTAACAGTTAAAATTTTCTATGCAAGAAATATAGAACAATGTCATAGTTGAAATTAAGGTAAGCTGAAGTTCAAAGCTCCAAGCATGATCAATTTATTAGCAAAGCATGAATTTACTAATAAACAGGGTCTCAACCTCCCCAATTAGCTAAGAGGGCTAATAGGAATTTTAATGAACAAAAGGAAGAACATCCAAAAGTTAAAAGGGATCAACATAGATAGGGAAAACAATATGATTGGGTACCAAGTCAAAAGCATTACAGGTGTGAGGGATATAGTTGAGTACAAATTGAAGTATATTGTAAGTATAATATATGTATATACACATGTATATATGTACATGTATACATATACAATATATACATGTATATATATTGCTCAGGGTGACACAGCTACTAAATTACTGAGGCCAGATTTGAATTCTGATCTTCTTGATCTTTTAGGATTTTATGATTTTATAGAGGGCAAGCACTCACAAGATGGTCAGAAAATGTGATACAAGGGCACTCTCAAGATCTGTTTTAAGCACTCTAGAATCAATTGTATGACGTGGAAGACACTGGCATAGGACTGCCCAGGATGGTGTATCCTTATCAGAGAAGGTGATATTCTCTATAAGTAAAGCAGAATTGAATTAACCCAAACACAAGATGCATAAAGTTAGAGACTCTACCCCAAATTCATAGGACTATTTGTATCCAACCTGTGGCAGAGCATTCTGAGTTCATATTGGTCTGGTCAGCCACCATCAGGCACACTGTAACTCTGCTTTAACATAATGATGTCATTTTGGTTCTCTTCAAAAACAAAAGACAACAACTAACCAACCAGGTGTGGGGGATGATATGATTAGATTGACCTTGGAAATACAGGGTAAGCAACTTTTCTCCCCCCGTCCTGCAGCTCCTATCCTGGAGAAAATTACCGATTGATTGAGCCCACCTGCATATTACAAGAATAATTTATAGTATAGGGCAGGAATCTGGTGGAGTAGAACAGAAAAATTCAAGCTCTTCAGTTTTCTCCCACAAACAGAATAAAATTGTGCCACGGGTGAACTTGGAACAATGAAAAACAAATAAGATTTGGGGCAGAACAAATATGACTTGGGAAAACTCAAGAAGATCTACAGACCCTCCCCTCTCCCCACTGGACTGGAACACCTCCAGATCATCTTTGCAGAAACAGCAAGGGGGGAGCTCTGGAGTTAGTGAGTTCTGAGATAGCCTCAGGTACAACCACAGGAACTTTTACCTCGAGGGAGTCAGGGGTCTGAGTCTGGGAAGACTTGGCTCATTAGGAATGTCAGGCTGAATTGTGTTGCAAAGACTTGGCTCTGGGTGGCCAAGTTCCTTTTCTGGGTGAAAAGGAACCAGGACATCTGGTGAGTGCAGAAGCAGTGGGGCAGGGATATTGTTGGCTGCAGGCACTTGCTAGAGGGTGGAACTCTTGGTTTGGAGTTCCATGTCAGTGGAGAGAGCTGGCTTGAATCTAGAGGCAACATTCTCCCTTACCCAAGGATTAGAGCTGCTTGCCCTAGTGGTTAGTTTCTCATTTTAAACATATGAACAGACAAAAGAAGAAAGAATCCAACCATAGAAACTTACTATGGGAATAGGAAAAACTAGAGTTTATCTTCAGAGGAGGAAAGTTAAATTTTAAAAAGCCTCTTATACCCCAAAGATAGCATTAAATATTGAGTGGAATAAACTGAGTGAGCAACTCTCATAAAAATGTGGCTTCTACCTATACCCTATTTGTGACTTGAGACTTTGCAATAACAATTTGAACTATGGTTAAAAGCTGCAGGTGTTAGATTATCTTAGATAAACAAACATTGCCCTTCTATTTCACGCTCCTCCCTTTTTTCATTGGCATTAATATAGCACAGCACCTAATATAGTAGAGTGTATTATTATGCAGAATGTTGGAGGGGATGTGGGAAAACTGGGACACTGATATATTGTTGGTTGAACTGTGAATACATCCAGCCATTCTGAAGAGCAATTTGGAACTATGTTCAAAAAGCTATCAAACTGTGCATACCCTTTGACCCAGCAGTGTTACTACTAGGCTTATATCCCAAAGAGATTTTAAAGAAGGGAAAGGGACCTGTATGTGCAAGAATGTTTGTGGTAGCCCTCTTTGTAGTGGCCAGAAATCGGAAAGTGAGTGGATGCCCATCAATTGGAGAATGGCTGAATAAATTGTGGTATATGAATATTATGGATATTATTGTTCTGTAAGAAATGACCAGCAGGATGATTTCAGAAAGGCCTGGAGAGACTTACATGAACTGATGCTGAGTGAAATGAGTAGAAGATCATTAGAAGACCAGAAGATCATTATATACTTCAACAACAATACTATATGATGGTCAATTCTGATAGACATGGCCCTCTTCAACAATGAGATGAACCAAATCAGTTCCAATAGAGCAATAATGGACTGAACCAGCTACACCCAGGGAAACAACTCTGGGAGATGACTATGAACCACTACATAGAATTCCCAATCCCTCTATTTTTTTCTGCCTGCATTTTTTATTTCCTTCACAGACTAATTATACATTATTTCAAAGTCCTACTCTTTTTATACAGCAAAATAACTGTTTGGACATGTATACATATATTGTATTTAACTTATACTTTAATATATTTAACATGTATTGGTCAACCTGCCATCTGGGGGAAGGGGTGGGGGTAAGGAGGGAAAAAGTTGGAACAAAAAGATTTGCAACTGTCAATGCTGAAAAATTACCTATGCATATATCTTGTAAATAAAAAGCTATAATAATAATAAAAAACAAAACAAAAAAAGAGAGTGTATTATTGACTAGTATTCTTTGTCTCTGGGATATTTAGTCTCTGGGTAAATTAGAACTCCCTGGTCAAAGGAAAAAAAGATCGCAAGAGTGGGTGGAGACTTCTGGGTTAAGGTTTATATAATTCTGTGTTTACAATTTGTGCTATGCACTTCTCTACTGATATCTCGTCTATTGAGAGTTGTCCTTTCTTGTAAGATTATAATGAATCCTTTCTTTGCTTTTTACCTTGAGAGTCTCTGATTTTAGTTTGGGTAAGGATTGCTATTCCACACAGTTTTGGGGGTTTGTTCCAAGATATTTCCTATTCATGAATGGTCTCTCCCAAGCAGAATCCTAGGGCAAAAGTCCTCCAGAGAGTTTTCCAGGGATCCTTGGGCTCTGTTTGATAACTTTTACTCCCATTGGGTAAATTCCCAAAGAGAGACACTCTGAGAAAGCAAAGATGGAGTGGCTAGCAAAGAGAGAAGATTAATTCAACTCTGGAGATTAATCCATATTAGAAAAGTTTGAAATTTGTGCACCACTCAGGTAGGGCAAGAAACCGGTGAGGGGGGAGAGACTCTAAGCAAGTTAGAGTCCATTAGAGTATTTTTTTCTTTGACAAGAACTGGTGAGTCCACTGGGTGACTGAAGTTGGGATTGGGAAACTTTAGCGATGAAATTGTATAAAAGGCTCCTATTTCCCTTTGCTATTGGGAAACTCTAAGTGATTAGAGTCCATAAGTATTTCCCTTTGGCAAGATCAGGTGAATCCTCCATCAAAGAAGACAAGATTCTGTGAACCATGGGAAAGGAACAATCTAAGGTAGCTAGCTCTAAAAACCTAGCTAATGTCCTGGGAAGATAGCTCTTTAAGAAGAATTGGAATGAAGTACCAAAATGTATAAGGATTAAATAGTGTTGTTTTGTTTGGGGAGGTGCCCTGTGGAGGAACTGTTCATTCCCTTACTGGCTCCTGAGATAGGGAAAGTTTTTAACTGCCACATCAAAAAGAAGAAAAAATAAATTAAAAATCTGACATGTTGCGGTAGATGTAAAACCTTTTTGGGTCTGTAGAACTGCTAAAACATTTTTGCAGATAGTTTTTAAAACTAAGCATTTAAAACTAAACAAAGCAAGTTAATGCTTGGCACTGACTCTTATCAGCTAACTTGAGTTAGTTTACTGTATTTTTAAGTAGGTCTAATTTATATAACTAAAAGCCTTCTGAGGACTTGAATCAGGCTTAACAGAAAAATTGCAAAAGAAAAAAATCTGCCTTTTCTGGGATTTTCCATGCTTCTCTCTCTTGGAGAGGCTTGTGGAATCTGGCCTGAGTTCTGCTAACTTAAGTGGGGTTAGTGGAATAACATTGGAACAAATTGTACTTAAGTATGAATTGGTAGACTAATGATTCTGATAATGAAACATACTTTACTTCTAAGGTTTTATAAGAAATAATGGGGAGGGATTGCAAATTGAGTAGCAATTCTATGCATCTGGGCATCTGTCCTCAACAGGGAAAGTGGAAAGAATAAATCAGATTCTTAAGAAATGTTTTACTAAATTAACATTAGAGACTAAATTGTCTTGGACCACATGTTTGCTTATTGCTTTGTTAAAGAATTAGAATTGTCCCCAGAAGTGATGTGGGACTTTTTCCATATGAGGTTGGTTTATTTTATTTGGGAGGAGAAAGGGAAAAACCCTCTTTTGACATAAAGGATAAGTACTTAATGATTTATATACTGGCAGTGTCCTCATTCCTTTCAGGTCTTAGGAAGCAAGGATTGCTGGTCCAGACAACACTTTTAGAGTCTGCAGTTCCAGGAATATGGGTGCTTACTAAGTCCTGGAAGAAGGACCTTACAAGAAGTTACAGATGATTTAGACTGCAGTCTGGAGGCTGAGAACACCAAGATGAGGGAATTGTGGAGGAACCTCAAAATGGATTGTTAAGGACAATTTATAACCTTTAAAATTAACTTTGCACCAGAGCAATTAGGAATGTTTTGGTGGAAGGGGAAATTAATTGTGCTTAGAGAAATTTTAACAATATTGGTGTTATACTTGTTATTTATATTTTCAGAAAAGTTTATAGGGATTCCTTGATTGGAGGAAATTGAATTAACATTTTTAGGATGAAGAAATTAAATCACTAGTGTTAATGTTGAGAGGGTTCTTTAATGTGAAATTAGAACAGTATGTTCTATGTGAATTTTAATTGGTTATATTGAGTCATTTTAAAGCTGTTCCTATTATTTAGGGGGATTCTTAGAACAGTGGTGTTATGGGCCAGAATTTGAAACAAGGTGTTTTACATTTTAGAGAAGAATATTTACACAGTGGTCTATGTCTTTGTCCCTTTGAACATGGTTAATACCTGAATGTTTTGATACAGATTGGTTATTGAGCACCTTAAAATAAAATGATTTATGTAATATTGAATTTAAAACCATCTATTTAGACATGAAGATAAGCTGTGAACTTTCTAGGATGAATATCTTACTGTTATCAGTTTAAGATTATAGTCAATACTTATTTAGGGTATGTGATTGTTGAGAGCTAAATTCACCTGAAACTTTGATTAATGAGACTTGCTATTTGAAATAAAATCTCTTGGGACTATAGCTGATATTATTTGGAGTTTTGAATTCAGGTATAATTGCCTGATGGATCATCAAAATCACCATGTAAAGGGAATATGCCATAAGATAAAGGAATATGATTCTGAACTGTTAGTATCTGGGGAAGAATTGGGAGGAAATCTTTAACCTCCATTTAATGTGGGATTCTTTTGAGTCAGTTTCCCAGTAGTATTCCTTTGAATAAAAACCCACCCGATTATTCCTGAGTCTGGCTATAAGATGGAATTGTTATTGCAAACAATTACCTAAAGTCAAACTAAACTAAAGATGTTTTATCCTGTCATATATGTGCTCTCAGGCTGAAGCCTGAAGGACCAGTTTTTTATTATAATCATGTGCCTGTTTTTTCCTCTTATAGCAAATTTGTATAATTAATATAGCAGTAGTCAGTAGAAGCTATGAGTACGATTCAAGGATGTAAGATATTGCAGTTTCTTATTTTAAAATATGTGGTGATCTGTGACTAGATGCATATGTTTGCCTGTTTCTTTTAGCATTTCTGTTGTTGGTGACTTTTGTGATAAACATCTTTATTCCTGAAGGATTACCTATTCTAATTACTGGGGACACAAATGGTTGGGATGATAGATGGCTCCAGATGGGAATTGGGGGTACAGAACTCCAATTTATATGCTGAATAGGCTCATTAGACTCCAGGCCAGGGTTGAAATAATTATTAACCAGATGACAGAGGTACTGGCTTTGTTAGCAGAGCAGACTACTCAAACTAGAGAAGCAGTACTCCAACACAGATTGGTTTTAGACTACCTGTAGGCTGAAAAAGATGGAGTTTGTGGGAAATTAAATCTATCCACTTGCTGTGTGAAAATTAATGACAGATAGTGAAGGAAATTGCCTAAGACATCAGAAAAATTGGCCCATGTCCCATTCCAGACCTGGTCTTCACCATTTAATAACTCTTGGTGGTCTTGGTCTGAAGGTAGGTAGTAGAAATGGGTTCTTTGGTTCCTGCTGATGATAGCTTTAAGTGGAGTCATACTACTACCTGTCTGGCTCCTCTGTGTGAATCAGCTTCAGACATCACTGGTCAGGATAGTAAAGAGTGAACAACCTGGGGGAGTTTTGGGGGTAGAGCCAAGATGGCAGATGATCGAGCTCTCCCAGTTTCCCTTGAAAACCACATGAACCAAGCTTCTGAACAGAATCTGAAGGAATGAAACCACTTTCCACTTCAATATTGAAAAAACTTCAAGAAAGATCAGTCTCACTGGGATGAAAAGGGTACTCAGCCCAGGTCAGATTATCACTGGGAAAGCTGGCAAGAGGGTCTTAATCACAGCAAATTCAGCAACTAGGATCCTCAGCCCTGGCTCAGTAGAGGAGCAAATAGGGGGTGGGGTGGGGAGGGCAGCTTCTAGTCCCAGCTCAGAAGGCAAACTCTGGAAAACCAAGCTGTTTCCTGAAAAGAACAGGCAAAGCTACCCCTTCCAAACAGAAGAGGCCCCTGTACTCAAAGCCAAGGCTCAGAGCTACACAGGAAGCTTGGAACAATTCCCCTTTTACCTCAGGAGCAAAATTCCACCTTAAAAGTAAAAAAGAGGAAATACCAAAATAAAAGAAAGGAAGATAAGCAAGAAACAAAAAAGGACCCTAATCATACAAAGCTACTATGGTGACAGGGCAGATCAAAACACAAACTCATTTGAGACAGAATGTCCACAGAAGAAATCTCAAAAAGTGAGATAAATTAGTCTCAAGACCAAAGAGGTTTCTTGGAAATGCTCATAAAAGACTTCAAAAGGCAAATAAGACAGATAAGAGAAAAAATGAGAAAAGAAATGAGAGGTATGCATAAGAAAGTCAACAGTTTGAAAAAGGAAGAGAAAATATTGTCTAAAGAAAATAATTCCTTAAAAAAGTAGAATAAACCAAATGGGGAAAAAATATAAAAGATACCTAAAGAAAATCACACAATAAAAACTAAATGGGCAAATGGAAGCTAATGACTTTGTGAGACAGTAAGAATCAAACAAATAAACTAAAAAGAATGAAAAAATGGTAGAAAATGTGAAATACCTCATTGGCAAACAGCCAATCTATTTTAGGAGATAGAAAATAGGTCCAGAAAAGACAATTTAAAAATTATTGGCCTACCTGAAAGCAAGACCAGAAAAAGAGCTTACATAGCATTCTACAAGAATTCCTTCATTAAGGAAAACTGTCCCTGTATTCTAGAAACAGAGGGGGGAAATACTCATTGAAAGAATCCATTCATCACCTCTGCAAAAAGATCCACAAGGAAAACTCAAGGAACATTGTTTCGAAACTCCAAAACTATAATCTCAAAATAAAAATACTGCAAGCTGCCAAATAAGAACAATTCAAATATCAAGGAGCAACAGTCAGGATTGCCCAAGAGTCTGGAATACCATATTCTGGAAGGCAAAGGACCCAGGGTTACAACCAATAATTAACTACCTAGTGAAACTCAGCATCATCTTTCAAGGGAAAAGATGAATCATCAATGAAGGAAGAAACTTTCAATCATTTCTATTGAAAAACCAGAACTAAACAGGAAATTTAATCCACAATAGCAGGACTTGAGAATCATAGAAAGGTAAATGGTGTGTGTGTATGTGTGTGAAATATATATGTAAAGGTTAAACTATTTATATCCGTAGATGGGAAAATGATATCTATAACTCTTGCAAACTGTACATAATGCTGGGGCAGACAAAAGGGGGCATCAGATGGACTGAGGGTGTGATTGTGAATAGATTCTGATGTGATGACATAAAAAAAAAAAGACAGAGGTAGAAAACAGTCTGTGCTGGAAAAAAGAGGAAAGGGAAGGTTTAATGGGACAATTAGTTCACATGAAGAGGTGCAAAAGACCTATTACAATCTAGGGAAACAGCATTGTCTGAAGCTTGATCTCATCAGTTTTGACTTTAAGAGGAAATGACTTAATCATTCAATTAGCTATGGAAATTTATCTAACTCTATAAAGATGTAGGAAGAGGAAGAGGAAAAGAAAAGAGAGGGACAGAATAGAAGGGAGGGAAGAAATACTAGCGGAAAAGATAAGAAAAGGGAGGAAGGATTGATAGAAAATAAGGCAGTAGGTGGAGTGGGTAAAAAAAAACATGACTAAGGACAGGGTGGGAAAAGAGAACAAAAGTATATAAAGGAGAGAAAATAGAATGAAGAGAAATACAGAACAGGTAATCATAACTGTTAATGTGAATGGTATGAACTCTACCATAAAATGGAAGCAAATACCAAAATCCTATAATATGTTGTTTACAAGAAATACACTTGACACAGAAAGACACATACAAAGTAAAGGTAAAAGACTGGAACAGAATTTACTATGCTTCAGCTGAAGTAGACATAAGGAGGGAAAGTACATCTTGATAAAGGATATCATAAATAATGAAGTTGTAATGATACTAAATGTGTATGCACCAAGTTATAAAGCAGGCAACTTCCTAGAGAAGATTTTAAGCTAGTTATAGAAAGAAATAGATGGCAAAACTATTCTAGAACCTTCCCCTCTCAGAATCAGACAAATCTAACCACAGAATAAATAAGAAAGAAACTAGGGAGGTTAATAGGATCCTAAAAAAACCTATATATGATAGACCTTTAGAGAAAATTGAATAAGGACAGAAGGGAATATACCTTTTTCTCAGCAGTACATGGCACCTACACAAAATTTGGCCATATATTAGGAATAAAAACCTTACAATCAAATGCAAAAAGGCAGAACTAGTAAATGCTTCCTTTTCAGACCACAATACAATAAAAATTAAATTCAATAAAGGGCCAGGGAAAGATAGACTAAAAACCAATAGGGAATTAAATAATCTAATTCTAAAGAATGAATGGATTAAATAACAAATCACTGAAACAAACCATAATTTCATCCAAGAAAATGACAATAATGAAACAACATACCTGACTTACGGGATGCAGCCAAAGCAGTTTTTAAAGGAAATTTTATATTTCTAAATAGCTACATAAATAAAATAGAGAAAGAAGAGATCAATGAATTAGGCATGCAACTAAAATAGTTAGAAAAAGAACAAATTAAAAAAAACCAATTCAATACCAGATTAGAAATCTTGAAACTCAAAGGAGAGATTAATAAAAGAGAAACTAAGAAAACTATTAAACTAATAAAAAAACTAAAAGTTGGTTTTATAATAAAACTAACAAAATAGATAAATCTTTGGTTAATTTGATCAGAAAAAGGAAAGAAAAAAAACCAAATCACCAACAATGAATGGGGGAACTTATCACCAATGAAAAAGAAATTAAAGAAACAATTAGGAGATATTTTGCCCAGATCTATGGCAGCAAGTCTGACAATATAACCAAAATGGATGAATATTTACAAAAATGTAATCTGCTAACTGTATAAATATGTATACATATATTGGATTTAACATATATTTTAAAAATATTTAACATGTATTGGACTACCTGACATCTAGGGGAGGAGGAGGAGAAAGAGGGGGATAATTTGGAACAGAAGGCTTTGCAAGGGTCAATGTTGAAAAATTACCCATGCGTATAGTTTCTAAATAAAAAGCTTTAATAAAAATAAAATAAAATTATATATATATAAAATCTGCCCAGGTTAACAGAAGAGGAAATAAAATATTAAATAGCCCCCATCTTAGAAAAAGAATTGAACAAATCATCAATGAACTCCCTGAGAAAAAATCTCCAGGACCAGATGGATTCACAAGTGAATTCTACCAAATATTTAAAGAAAAATTTCCAATACTATGTAAATTATTTGGAAAAATAGGTAAAGAATATTGCCAAATTCCTTCTATAACACAAATATGGTACTGATACCTAAACCAGGAAGGACCAAAACAGAGAAAGAAAATTACAGACCAATCTCCCTAATAAATATTGATGCAAAAATTTTAAAGAAAACATTAGCAAAGAGATTACAGCAACTTATCAGCAGGATAATACACTATGACCAAGGGATATTTATAGCAGGAATGCAGGGCTGGTTTAATTATCAGGAAAACTATTACCATAATTGATTATATCAATAATAAAGCCAACAGAAATCATTTGATTATCTCAATAGATGCAGAAAAGCTTTTGATGAAATACAGTACCCATTCCTTTCAAAAACGTCGAAGAGCATAGGGATAAAGAGAGCTTTCCTTAAAATAATTAAAACTAACAACAAGCATTATTTGTAGTGGTGAAAAGCTGGACTAATTCTTAATAAGATCAGAGTGAAACAAGGATGTCCATTATTACCACTATTATTCAGCATTGTACTAGAAATATTGTCTTTAGCAATAAGAAAAGAAAAAGAAAATAAAGGAATTAGAATAGACAATGAGGAAATAAAACTATCACTCTTTGCAGATGATATGATGATACACTTAGAGAATCCTAGAAAATCATCCAAAAATATACTGGAAACAATTCACAGCTTTAGCAAAGTTTCAGGATATGAAATAAACCCACACAAACCATTAGCATTCCTATATATTACTGACAAAGGCCATCATCAAGTAATAAAAAGAAAATTTTCATTTAAAATTACTGGAGACAAAATAAAATACTAGGAGGTCTACCTGTCAAGAAAAATCCAAGAACTATTTGAATCCAATTACAAAATGCTTCCCACACAATAAAATAAGATCTAAACAATTGGAAAAATATAAATTGTTCATGTCTAGAATGAGCTAAGGTATATTATATTATACCAATATGGTATATTATACTAACCAATTTGTTGCCATACCAACCAAACTGTCAAAACATTATTTTTTTTCTTTTTTTTTTTTGTTCATTTTTTTAAGGGTTGAGATCTGCTTTTTTTTCCCCCCCCCACTGAAACTATTATTATTTTTTATTAAATCTTTTTATTTACAAAACATAATGCATGGGTAATTTTTCAATATTGACCTTTGCAAAGCCTCTTCTTCCAAATTATCCCCTCCTTCCCCCCATCCCCTCTCCTAAATGGCAGATAGTCCAATACCCATTAAATATGTTCAAATATATAAAACATTATTTTGTAGAATTAGGAAAAATAATAACAAAATTCATCTGGAAGAACAAAAGGTCAAGAATATCAAGGAAATTAATGAAAAAAAATACAAAGGATGGTAGCTTAGCATTCAAACTTATATATTATAGTTTTTAGCAATAATCAAAACCATTTGGTAACAGCTAAGAAACAGAATGGTGGAACAATGGAATAGATTAGATACACAGAACACAATAAGCACAGCCTATAGAAATCTAGTATTTGACAACCCCCCAAATATCTGATCTTTTCATTAGCATTAAGTACCTAATACAGTAAAGAGTGTGTTATTGAGTAATATTTTTTGTTTCTGGCTAGATATTTAGTCTGGGTAAATTAAACCTCTCCAACCAATGGAAGAAAATGTCAGAAGCAAGGTGGAGACTTCTGGTTTAGGGTGTTCTTGTGCTTTGAAGTTTGTGCTTTACACTTATCCACTGACAATTTGTCAATTGCTCTTTTCTTTTGAGATCATAATAAATCCTTTTGTGCTTTTTACTTTGAGAATCTCTGATTTTAATTTGGGTAAGAGTCACTCTCCAACATAATAGCTACCTGCCCAAAAAGAATTTATAGAAGAATTCAAAAAAGATTTAAAAAATCAAATGAGAGCCATTGAGGAAAAACTAAACTAAACTAAAATAAGAACCAGCTGAAAACACCCAGAAGATTATGTAAAGAAAGTGAGTTAATTAGAAAAGGAGATCCAGAGACTTAAAAAAATATATAAAGAATAAAAAATAGAACAGAATGTGAAATACCTTATTAAAACAACAGGGGGAAGATTCTGGGAAGATGGTGGAGTGTGTTGGTAAATTTCAAGCTCTCCCAATTTCCCCCACAAATAGAACAAATTTGCAAGTCAGGGCAAACATAAACTCATGAAAAGTCAATTAGACTTGGGGTAGAACAGGAGTCTTCTATATACAACCAGAGAAGATCTGACTAAAAACATGGGGTCAGGATTAATCCATGTAAAGCGCAAATACCTCTGGGCTAGTTTCACAGAAATACCAAATGGGGAGCCCTACAGAAAGCTAGGTGTGGCTGGAGCCTCAGCAGGAATCACAGAAACTTTCACCTCCTGGATTGTTTGTGGGGTCAGAATCTGAGTCCAGGAAGACTGAGGGAACCTTGGCTGATTAGGAATGTCAGGACCAGCTATACTGCTGAGACTTAGCCCTGGGTGAGAAGGAACCAGCACACACATGAGTGTAGAGGCAGGGAGGCAGGAATGCTGCTGGCTGCAGGCACTTGCTGGAAAGTGGGACTTTTGGTTTGGTTTGGGCTTCCTAGTTAGAGGAACTAGAATTAGAGGTGTTTACACTAATACTTCTTAATTTTAAAAATGAGCCAGCAAAGAAGAACCCCACCATCAAAGATTAATTTCAAAGGTCTTAACAAGGACAAATTATTTATTTTTTTTTAATATGGAAAGATAAACCATATGTTTCAGATTGACATCACTAATTGGTTAGCTCAAAAGAAAGACTGGCACAGTCTTTCCACGTTATGATCTTGATGAGGTTTGGTGCAGGGCAGAGAGTTGCCCTTCTGGTTGATGCAGGTCCTTTGGAAAGAATTCAGGAACCCAAAAAGTTAGACTGGCAAAAAGAAATTTATTGGCACTGAGAAGTCAGCTTTTGCTAGGAGGTGGATTTCCTTAGTGTCAAGGTCCTGACAGAGAAATCCTGGCAGAGAGAGAAAGAGAGAGATAGAGGGGTGTTAACACTGAGAAGAGGGTGTCTTATCAATGGGCAGGGTCCTGGCAGGCAGCTATGCCAAGGAGAGAGAGAAGGGTTCCTTAACAAGGCATGATCCTGCTTTGGGCCTCTGCAAAGAAATGAGCCCCAAGTTGCCTTTTAAAAGAGATCTGAAGGTTTAATTGAATGAGATTACTTTAATGTTGTCACTGGTCCCAGGCCTAGATTTCCAGTTGAATGAGACCACTTACTGAGTGGTCCTGAGCCAATTTTCAGCTCAATAGAGGTTGATAGAAATCTAGATCTCCAGCTAAATGAGACCACTTAAATTTGAGCTAAGTAGGGAGTGGTCCTGGGACAATCTTAATGAAACCACTTAACGGACCCAAAGGTGGGTCCCTGTCAGGAGAGTTTCAGGGCTCACCCCAAAAGTCAAATAGGACAGTTTCAGGGTTCCCCCATCAATCTGGTTCTAAAAAACAAAACTGGGAAAAGGTAAAAGTACTAATTATGCTATACAAATGAGGTACGCAGAGGCATTAGAGGCGAGAGGAGGGCTAGTAGATCTGAAAACCTAATCACATCAGGAATAGGCTAAATAATGGACACTACACACATACATACACACATATGTATGTATATACGTATGTCATGTATTCTGTATGTATACCGTGAAGGGTATAACACCCTCCAAAACCTGCCAAAAGGCAGGGAGGGAATAGGATAAAATGAGGTTTAAAAGAACATGTAGAGTTATGCAGGGGAACAAGGTGTGTAGATTAATAGTAATCTACAGTAATAATAAAATAATAAAGTAATAAAAGTAATAATAAATAAGTAATAAAAGTAATAAAGTAATAAAATAATAAAGTGGAAAGTAATAAAAGTAATAAAGTAATAAAAGTAATAAAAAATAAGGTGGGGTATAAAAGGGTGTAGAAAGTTTATGGCAGTGAAACAAGGTGTGTAGATTAATGGGAAAAGGATAAAGAAGGAGGGAAAGGGTGGTTTAGCATAAAGTGGGGTACAGAAGGTGTTTAGATTTATAGCAGGGGGATAAAGTGTGTAGGTTAATGGGAATGGGATAAAAAGGGAAAGAAAGGGTGGTAGAAAATAAGGGAGGGATCCATGGATAAGGGAGATCAAGTAATAATAGCAAGGCAAGTTAAAGAGTAGAATTAAAGTAGAAGAGTTAGAAAGAATAGGAAAGAAGAGAAATACTACAACAAGCATTTAGGGTAGAATTTATTAGAGAATAAAAAGTAGGTCTAGTAATCATTGATCTCAGACAAAATCAAACTTAAATATTCAATCAAGAGAGAAATCTACATTATATATCAGCCATATTAAAATTGTTTTAGATGAATGTCTAGATAGGTATAAATATGTATGTTGATGTATGTATGTACATAAAGATATATACGTGGGTGTGAATATATACATATATTTTCATGCTTAATTATAACTTGTTTGGGGAGGTAAGGGGATGAAAGGGAAGAAAAGAATAAAGTAAAAAGTGCACATCAGAGAACAAAGGAATAATCTACAAGGAAGCAAAGAAAATATGGACAATCATGATATAATCTCTTGTTATTATAATATAATCTCTATTATTATATATGATTTCTTGAAATGGAAATTTATTGTTATATATTTTGAATCCTTGATGTTCTGGGTGCATGACAATGTTTTGTTTTGTTTTTATTTTCTTCTTCTGTCTTTTTTTTCTCTTTTGTTTTTTCTTATTTTGCATTTAATTTTAAATAAATATATATTTTTTAAAAAAGAATAATAACTTATTTTTTTTAATTGGCGAGGACAACTATAAGCCAGCAAAGAAGAACCCCACCATCAAAGATTAATTTCAAAAGTCTCAACAGGGACAAATTGTTTATGTTTTTATGTTAGAAAGAGAACAGATTTCCTCTCATTGGTCAAGGATAGCTGTTGATATAGAGATAATGGATTTCTCTCAATTAAAAGAGATTTACATCAAGCCATTCTCCAATTGATAGATAAATGGTCAAAAGATATAAATAGAAAATTATCTGATGATGAAATTGAAACTATTTCTACTCATATGAAAAGGTGTTCCAAATCATTTTTGATCAGAGAAATACAAATTAAGACAGGTCTGAGATACCACTACACACCTGTCAGATTGGCTAAAATGACAGGAAAAAAATAATGACGAATGTTGGAGAGGATGTGGGAAAATTGGGACACTGATGCATTGTTAGTGGAATTGTGAACAGATCCAACCATTCTGGAGAGGAGTTTGGAACTATATTCAAAAAGTTATCAAACTGCACTTATCCTTGATCCAGCAGTGTTACTATTGGGCTTATATCCCAAAGAGATACTAAAGAAGGGAAAAGGACCTGCATGTACAAAAATATTCATTTTTTCTCATAAATTGTTAACCAATTAGAGTTGATTGTCACCCTCAGGGACTCTTCCAAAGGCATATAAGCATTGAGTGGGTTCCAGGAAGAGTCTCAGGCATTCAAATGTGCCACTGACCCCTTTTATTAATCATTCACTAGCATAATTAATAAAATAATTAATTACCCAGAAATTATGATTCTCAAACTTTTTCTGTGTCATTGTTGAACTTCTAAACTTCTGAACTTAATGATAAAGGAATATGCCTTGGGATAGTTATACAAAATGTTGATAGTGATATAGAATAGAATTGGTTACAAAATGGAATCAGAATTAATTTGATTTTTCTCAACCAGGGATGGCTGGGAAATGGCATGGAGGCCCAGTTCCTGGCAAAAGTCAGTCAATAAGCATTTATCAAGCACCTACTATGCTTTAGACACTGTGCTAAGTGCAGGAGAAAAGAAGAAATCTCAGGTAAGTAACAGAATACAAGAATTCAGGATTTAGCAGGGCTGGGAGGTGTATGTGGGAGAAATGAGGATGATGGCCAGATTAGATCACAGTCAGCACAATGGGAATTGATCAGGAAGTCTTCCTCTTGCTATTCACAAATCTGTTTTTTAATATATAGTTTTTTTTGTCTTACCTAATTTTAGAAAATTATTTTGATTAGTATTGTATTGTACCTATAAGCTGATTCAAAAATGGCTGATGGCAGGTGAGTTTTCAGAGAAGGACCAAACCTGGTCCATTCCAACAATATATTAGCTCAACCTAACTATGAGCAGAGGATATTGTTTCACTTTTTTCAGTTCTTCTCTAATTTATGTTGAAGATGTAATGAATAATCACATTCCAGAGGACCTATTATGAAATACATAATCCACTCCCTGAAAGGGACAAAGGTGATTAATTCAGGGTGTAGGTTTGGACAAGTATTTTTTAGATACAGCTATAAAACATATTTTTTTCCTTAAGTCATTCTCTTTCAGTTTTCATTTCTTCTGATGTTTTTTTCCCTTTTATTCATTTACTATATGATATATTATTCTTCAATTGTGCTGGAGGCGCTTCTTTGGTTTGCTTATTATAAAAATATTTTTTGTAGATTTAAATTTTCTCCTTGAATTTCCAGTAATGGTGTTTTTGTTTGTTTGTTTGTTTGTTTTTTGGTTCATTCTCTTTTTTACCTTTTGAAGAGTATTTTTGAGAAATTTGGTTTTCTTTCAAACTGTGCCATCTTTGTGGAAGACCTTCAAGTCTTTGAGTGTCAAGAGTCATTAGGGGCAGATAATGGATATTCTTTTATTTTTTATGCCTGTGCAATCTGGGTGAAATGGTCTATGGGGACGATAGATATTTCTCAAGGCATACAAAGATATTCCCTGTATAGTTCTAGTCCATCCAGTGAAAACTTGAAGGGAATCTGTTTCTGACCATGATGAAAGAGGCTTACACTAAATGATAATGAAGAGGCCTCCAATTGCTTAGTGGTGTGGGGCTCATTAGATATATAAAAGGAGCAAACTAGCCTTCTATCTGAGCTGTCTTTGAACATCTGGGAGGAGGACAATTGATTCCATACTCTCTGCTGGAGACGGTGGTCATGAGAACATCTGTCTCTGTCTTTATTATTTCCTGATCTTAGATGAACAAATAAGTATCCTGAATTAGGAGTAGTTAAGTGATGTTGTGAGTTCCAAAAGGTCTGAACATGTGGGGAGTCCTACAAAGGGAAATTTCAATGTTTCCAGAGTGACAGTGGCTAATGGTAGTGGAAGTGTCTGCACTGGAAGTAGAAAGGCACACTCAGGCTCAATGGTGGACAGCAGCTTCAGAGAATATGACTCCTTCCTTCAAGAAAGTACTGCTGGAAACACTGACCCAAAATAAGCTGTGTGAGGACTCTGAAGGGATAAAAGGACTTCCAGCAATGTTACCCCTTTGAGTTACACGAGATGCTACTGTTCTCATGGATGCTGTGCATATTTATGGGAGAGAAAGAATGTATCTTACCAACTGTTTTAACTATACCATCTTTGTAAATCTCTTTGCTACTAATTAATTGAATTTGCTGGTTGATTGTTAAAGGAAAACATATTGGTAGAAGCACAAGAGCTAAAACAATAGGAATAGCCTTTTACAAGGTTACTCCTCAAACTTTGAAAATAATCATTCACCTTCTAGGGGTCCAACCAATTGCCAGCAGTAAATTGGCAGAGGACCACTAGAAGGGTATTATAGTTGTGCTATGTATAATAAATATATTATTATTTATATTTGAAATATTACCCTTATTGAGGCACCCAGACTCAGTGGAAGTCATTATCCCTCCTCTTGTCTCTTGTTACTTTATTGATGATAAAGGAGACAATATGCAATATTTTGTAAGTGGTTTCTTATGGTAGGGCTTTGAAATGATAGAGTATTTTTGAAAAGTAATATGAAATTATATAATACAAGTTGGAGGATTGTTTATAACCTGTGACCCCATGATCTCATTTCTAGGACTATAGACTAAGGATGTTATTGATAAAAGAAAAAAATAAAGACGTATCTGTACATTGCCAAGTGGTTGATCAGATAACTCCTGTTCATTTAAGCTCCCCAGTTTACTTGATGAAATTAGAGGGCATGGGCCTTTGTCAGAAAGATGCATTTCCCATGGAGCCTGGTTCAAGGATAATTGTTATATGTTAATAGCAGCATTGCCCTGCATGACAAGGAGAGAGAAATCCTCTTCTCCTCCTTCCTTTCTGGGGGCCCAACAGGGAGTCAGCACTGAGCATGTTCCAAAAGGAGTCTAGCTGTTTCTAAACAGATCCTCTTATAGCCACTCCTGGAGCTTTTCTTGTAGTGGGTTGGTTCACTTGATTCAGTCTCAAGGCATGGGGCCACATAGATGCTAATTAGGAGTCATCCCAAAGTGCATGTCCTAGTTCTGAGCCATAACTGATATCTAGCTCCACAGGAAATGCCCATTTCTGGGCTATGGCACATTAAAAAAAAAACCCTCATTTTTAGTTCAACTGGAAATGTTAATAAATACTATTTTCCTTAGTCTAAAAGCCTTTTCCAGGCATTACTTTTAGAAAAATGCATAAAAAGTACAGTAATAACTAACATCTTCCTTTTGTTTGGTTTAATGGTAATAACCAAATTTATTTATGATCTTCCTTAGATCTTTGCCTTCTGAAAATTGGTGCTAATATCCAACTGAAGTACATTTTTTTTTTTGCATTTAAAGATGAAGATATTTTGTATAAGTTGTTGTTTAATCATGTCTCACTCTTTGCTACCCCATTTGGGGTTTTTGTGGTGAAGATCTTGGAGCAGATTGCCATTACATTTTCCAGTTCATTTTACAGATAAGGAAACAGAGACAATCAGGGTTAAGTTATTTGCCCAGGTTCACACAGCTAGTGTCTGAGACTGGATTTGACCACAAGTATTCCTGACTCCAGGATCTGTGCTTTATCCACTTTGCCATCTAGTTGCCCTATCATAGGAAGCCCTTTCAATCTTTGAGGGCAATAGTTTAGGAAGAAATTCATTAGTTTGAATATTTTTAGTTAAATTACTATTGTTCTAAATATACTATTAGTATATTAACCCCAAATTATATTTTAACATTTTATGACCTTTTCCTTGTTCAAGATCTTTATAAATTATACCTCAAATCCTCTCAGGGAAAGAAATGTCTAAAAACATGAGTGGATTATATCAGTTTAGACATTTCTTTTTCCAAACTAGAAGTTTAGATTGGATTTAGATTCATGTTAAATCAGATAAAATTGTTTCTGGTAGACTTGTGCCTAAGATGCAGAGTATATTAGTGTTAATATTTTTTATTCAACATGACAAAAGTCCACACCCTATAATTTCATCAGGTGGATTGGGAGTGGGGAGGCTAAACTTGTCAGAGATTTCATTAATTTCCCATGATATCTACATAAATTTTCCTAGCATCCTTATTTGTAATAGCAAAAAACTGGACATGGTCCATATCCAACATTGGTTAATGGCTGAGCAAACTATGGATTATAAGTCATAGAATATTATTGTACCAGGGGATGACAAATGTTAAAAATACAAGGAAATATGAGAGGACATGTGAGAAATGGTGCAAAGTAAAGAACCAGAACTCAAAGACACTGACTACTGTAATTAGGTAAATAACTAGAAGTAAGTCATCTGCTTTACTTTCCCAGTTCAAACATACATACACCCTCTCTCTGCCCCACTTCAATACAAATATAAGTAAAATTCAATACACTTAGTCTTTAAAGCAATGGTTCCTAAAATGGAGCATACAAGATGATCTATTGGGTTATGAAAAGAAAATAATAGAATTTCTATTTATCATTTATCTAAAAATCAACCAATAAGTCTTATGTACCTTTCCTTGTGCCAAGCAATAATTATACAAAGAAAAATCAAAAAAAAATTTCTGCTCTCAAGAAAACTGAATTCTAATAAGGGAGAATATATACATATGAAATACACACACACATATACACACACATATCTCTCTCTTTGTGTGTGTATGTGTGTGTGTGTGAGTGGGTGGGTGTGTGCATGCAAGATATACAGGATATAAGCAAGGCAATGTCAGAAAAGTCTCTAGCAGTTGAGGGCAGAAGGTGGCATGTAGGCTGAATCTTGAAGGAAGCTAGTGATTCTAAGAAGTGAAGAGGAAAAGCGTTGGAGGAAAGGCTGGGCAAAAGCATGGGGAAGAGAGAAACATCAAATGAACTATTAAACAAAATAAAAAATTAGACAGGAATATTATGGAAGAAGAGTTGGAAGTAGGAAGGGGCCAAGTTGTGAAGAGCTTTAAATGCTTAAAAAAAAGGCATTCATATTTGATTACAGGAGTATTAGGGAACTATTGGAGGTTAGAGAGATGACATAATCAGATTTATGCTTTATTTTTAGGAAAATCACTTTGCCAACTGTTTGAGAGATAGATGGAAATGGGGAGAGACTTGAGTCTGGATGAAAAACTATAAAGTTAATTTAATAGTCCAGGTGTAAGGTAATGGTTATATGAAAGAAGAGAATGGGGCATAAATGAGAGATGTTATGAAGGTAGGATTGACAGTACTTGGCAACAGATTAGATGGAGGGGATGGTGAGTGAGTGAGGAATTGAGGATGACATCTTGATTGAGGGTCTGGGTGATTGGAAGAATGGTGGTGTCCTCAGTAGTAATAAGTTTAGAAGAGAGGATTTGGGAAGAAAGATGAGTTCAGTCTGGAACATATTGGTTTTAAGATATCTTTGCAATATCCAGTTTGAGATGTGCAATAGGCAGTTAGAGATATAATCCTGGAGGTCACAGAAGAGATTAGAGCTAGATAAACAGATTTGTGAATCATCTGCATAAAGATCATAATTAAATCCATGGGAGCTGAGAAACCACCAAACAGGATAGTATAAAGGGAGAATAAAAGAAAACACAGGACAGAGCTTTGTGGATCACTCTCATTAAAGAGACATGGACGAAAATACAGAAAAGGAGACAGAAAGAATGAACAGAAGGAAGAGAACCAGGAGAGAGCAGTGTTACAAAAACCTAGAAAGACAAGAGTAACAAGAAGACAATGATTGACAGTGCTGACAGTTGCAGAAAAGTCAAGAAAGATGAGGATTGAAAATTAGATTTGGCAATTCAGAGATCATTGAGAATGCTTCTGGAGAGAGTAGTTTCAACTGAACAATAAAGTCAAAAGCCAGATTATAGAGGGTTTAGAAAAGAATGAGAGGAGAGGAAATGGAGGAATCTATTGTAGATAGTCTTCCCAAGGAATTTACCACAAAAGGTAGGAGAGATATGGTACTATAGCTAATGGGAATGGATGGATGGATCAAGTAACTTTTTTATGATAGGAGAAGACATGCTTGTAGGCAGCATAGCAACAGGGAGAGATTGCATATGGAGAGATTAATAGGGAGAGATTTAAGATAAGTAAAAGTGGCAAGGGGGCAATCCTTTAGTGAAGATAAGATGTATCTTTGATTCAATTACTTTGGAGTAAAATAGAGAAAGAAAATAAGGCTTATTTATTTTCAGGGTATCCGAGATGTCTTAGTCCAAATTAAAGCTCAAATATGCATTAAGACTTTTGGGAAATGCTGTATTTTAAAATGATTGCTGATACCTTTTGCATCACCTACATTTTATTTTCTTTTATCTTTAACTTTGTTAGAAGCTATTAATCTATGAATAAAAATAATTCAAAAGTTTTTAGAAAAATTATTTGAATCTTACATATAGATATGTTACACAGAAAAGAATAATAATCACAACTTTGATGCAAAAGACCTTCCTGTCTGAGGAGAACAACCCCGGTTAATAAGACAAATTAAAAAGTAAGAAGTAGAATGTCAGTTTCCAAATATCTGTCCAATTACATGATTTTTCTTTTTTTTATTATAGCTTTTTATTTACAAGACATATGCATGGGTAATTTTTCAGCACTGACCCTTGCAAGACCTTCTGTTCCAACTTTCCCCCTTCTTCCCCCCATCTCCTCCCCTAGATGGCAGTTAGTCCAATGCATGTTAAATATGTTAAAGTATACAATCACATGATTTTTCACTGTATCCTCCTCCCCACTCCTCAGAAAAATCATCTCATAATAAAGAATTTAAAAAAAGGTCCAGCAAAACTAGCTAAAATATATATTTTTAAAAATCTGCCATTCCAAACCTATGATCTCCTACCTCTGCAAAGAAGCAGGGGAAAGTACCTTCTCATATTGCACAGGGGCAGTGAGGCAATAGAGTTGGTAGAGCTCTGGGCTTTCCTCAGACACTTTCTAGCTGTGTAACGTTGGACAAAACACTTACCTACAATTTGCCTCAGTTTCCCCTACTGTAAAATGGGCATCATGATTATAGTATCTACCTCCCAGGGTTACTGTCAGGACCAAATGAGGTAACATTTGTAAAGTGCTTAGCAAAATACCTGGCATGTAGCAGGTACTTAATAAATGCTTGTTTCCTTTTTATTTTGTGGTCAATCATTACATTTATTTTGCTTTTTCTATTTCCTGGTTCTACTTATTTTGCATTAGTTCAAATTTCTCCCCATGTTTCTCAGTGCTCATTACATTTATCATTTCTTTCAGTACATTTACATTTCATTATATTCATGAGTACCATACTTTATGTAGCCATTTTCTAATTGATGGACATCTACTTTTTTCCAGTGCTTTGCCACACAAAATGCTACTATACATATTTTTGTGTATTGAAGCTTTTCTTGTTGACATTTATCTAATTCAACACCACTGTGTAGCACTGGATTCTCATTCATATTGCTTTCAAAATTGTTGAACCAATTCATAGATTTAACAAAGTACTGGTATGGAAGTGGAGAAAAAAATAGAGTGAAAAATGTAAGTAATTAGACAGATGTTTGGAAACTGACATTACACATTTTATCTTCCATTTTGTTCTATATATTGCTTCCAGTATTGCTCTATAACTCCTATATTGATTATTCCCATCTTTTGTCATCTTTGCCATTTGCTAGATAATATTTAGTATAGTATCTGGCATACAGTAAGGGGTTAATAAATGTTTATTGATTGATTGAATAATGAAACCTAAAGTTGTTTTGAATTGCACATCTATAATTATTAATGTGATGGAGCAATTACTTATATAGTTGTTAATAGATTATGATTTTTTTGAGAACTTTTAAAATATTCTTTGGTCATTTATTGGGATAATCTCTGTTTATCTCTATTAGTTGAATGTATATCTCAGTTATCTGATCTCTATCAAAGATATTTGATACAAAGACTTCTTTTTCTTTTTTCTTCTTTTCTGCCACTTCCTTTCTTACACTTTACTTTCTTCCATGCATTGTTAGGATTTTATTGAATTTTTAAAATGGATATACATTAAAGTTATTGACCTAGAGTTCTCTTTCTTTTCATTATCCTCCAACTTAAGTAGGTCTGTATTTGATTCATAAAATCAATTTGATAGAATACTTTCTTAAAGAATTTTTTTGTACTCTAGATATTAATTGTCCCTTAAAAACTTGATAGAATTATCCCATAAAACCATTTAAACCAGGGTTCATGTCTCCCCACCCCCTAACTCCTTATAGCTAAATTTCTATTTGGTGTACTCTCAATTTATATTTTTATAGATGATCCTTTATTTTTGAATTTTAATTTTATTGGTATAAAACTGTTAAAGTAAATTATGGTAATTCTTTTTACTTCTATTTGTTGTGATATCACCTTGTTCCTTTTTTAAAAAACTTTTTGTTAATTCAATTTCCTTGCCTCATTTCAGTCAATACCTAGATTGACTAAATTTGCTAATTTTTTTCTCCAAAGAATCAGCTTTTAATTTTGCTTATTAGTTCTGTCAATTTATCAGTTCTGAGATTCAGTGTTAACCTAATAGATTAAGAGCAGGCCTCAGAGTCAGGAAGATTTGCTTTCAAGTCCTGTCCCTATGCAATTTTTCAGTGCCCTGGGTACTTTTCTAAGACTGTAGGTTGCAAAGAAGATGCTGACATGCATTGGTACAAAGCATTTCTCATCCAAGAATTTTAGATAGTCTTTTCACTAGCCAATTAATCTATTTTTCCTTTAATTTTCAAGCTTTCCTCTTTTGTAATTATTTAGTTTTCTTTGTTGGTTTTCTAATTTTTTAAAATACATATTCAATTTTTGATCCTTTCTTTTTCTATTTTGGCAGTTATGTTTTAGGGATGTAAATTTTCCTGAGGACTGCCTTTAGCCACATCACAGAAATTTTGGCATGTTGTCTCACCATTATCCAAAAAGCTGTAGCAAGACTATGGCTGCACCCTGGTAAAACTGTGTCCACAGATGGACTAACCCAGCCTGAGGATAACCAAGAGGTTTCAAGCCCACTGATAAGTTAAAAAGGTTTCTACCTCAAACATATGAAAACTTTCCTTGGTGGAATGAGCAGATGAGATTTGTTCTAATGACCATGAAGGCAGTTGAAGTAGACACTGTGGAGTTCTTTGAGCTTTGTCAGTCATTAAAGATGCTAAAGTCATCCACTGTATCCTGTACCATTGCCAGTCATCTTGACCTTTTGCCTTACCATTGAACTTCTATGACTCAGGAAGAGAGCTTGAGGCTGTTGATTTTGTGTTACTCTACCTCACTTAAGCCCAATTCACATACAAGTAAAAACATCACCCTGTGATGTCATTGATCCTCTTTTAAAATAAACAATGAACAAAAACTATAATTATTCTATATTAGTTGCATAATTCTTGGGTTTGGGGGAGTCTTTTTTTTTAATTAATGGGGGCTAAGGAAAGCATCTGGTATGAAATCTTATTGGTCCCATGACCTGGAAGTGCTAGCTTTACTAGTATATATTTAATATATGAATCAAAGTCAGTACCCTCTCTTGCTCTGTACCCAAGTTGGTCCTATGTCATGTGTGGTATTCAAGTATTCTGAGGGAATGGTAGAAGTTCCACAATATGGTTGGGGTTAATTCTTAGACCCTTAATTATTCATTGGTTTTCACCATATTATAGCATATCAGACTTCACATTTGTCCAGGTAAGTAGATTTAAAGATTATATTACCTAGTTTCAACTAAACCAATTGCACAAAATGGAAAAATGATTTTAAATGATTCTTGCAAAGAAATCATGGCTTTAAGAACATGGAACAGTTGATGCTTCTATTCCCAATATAAACTCTTCATCAACCATATCATGAGGATAAAAAAAAGCCACAATTACAGTCTAATCCATTCTGACAAGTAGGTAAATAATTCAAAATGATCAAGATTATTTGAAGTACATAAAATGTGCATAGATTTTGACCCATTGCATTACTACAAAGCATATAGGCTGACAAAGAGATCAGAAAAAGAAAAGGTCTATGTGTAGTAAAAATGTTTTGAGCAGCTCTTCATTGTAGCAAAAAATTAGACCCTTGAGTTATAATCACCTTTTAGAGACTGGGTAAACAGATTATGGGTCATGAATGTAATGTAATATTGTTGCATCATAGGAAATGGCAAAATGGATAGTCTCCATGAAAAGTGAGTCAAGATGGAATGAATACAACCAGGAGAATATAAGAAATGATAACATTATAAAGAAAAACAATTGAAATATTACTGTGTTATATGAAATGATGAACTAGTTGATTTTAGAAAAACATGGAAATTTATTTTTTGTATTATAGCTTTTTATTTATAAAATATATTTTATTTTATTTATTTATAAAATTTATTTATAAAATATATATAATATAAAATATATAAAACATAAAATATAAATAAAATTTATTTATAAAATATAAAAAATAAAATAAAATATAGAATATATAATTATAAATTATATAAAATATATAAAAAATAAAATTAAAATATAAAATATATGGATAATTTTTCAGCATTGACCCTTGCAAAACCTTCTGTTCCAACTTTTCCCCTCCTTCCTCCCACCCTCTCCCCTTGATGGCAGGTAGACCAATACATGTTAAATATGTTAAAGTATATGTTAAATACAATATTATATACATATACATACAATTATTTTGCTGCACAAGAAAAATCGGACTTCTCAGGTAAAAATAACCTGAGAAGGAAAACAAAAATGCACGCAGACAAAAACAGAAGGAGTGGAAATGCTGTTGTGGTGCACACGCATTTCCCATATACCCTTTCTCTGGGTATAGTTGGTTTTCTTCATTATTGAACAATTGGAACTGATTTGGTTCATCTCATTGTTGAAGAGAGCCATGTCCATCAGAATTGATCATCAATAGTATTGTTATTGAAGTGTATAATGATCTCCTGGTTCTGCTCATTTCACTCAGCATCAACATGGAAATATTTTCAAGAAATAATAATGATGAGAAAAATAAGTGGAACCAAGAGAACATAGTATATTCTAATGGGAATATTATTCAAAGAATAGCTTTGAATAACCAAGTTATTTTGCATATTATAAATCCACAAATCAACTACAAAGGAACATGCTATCCTCATGAGAAAGAACTGATAAAAAGAAGTATGCTCAGTATAGTTTTTTTTTGTTTTTTTTTTCAATAAAATTATTTTTTAATAACTTAATTGACTCAGAGGACTAAGCCTCGGGCTATAAGAAGTATGCTCAGTATAGTTTTACCTATATATGTCAAATGGTGTTCTTCTCTGGTAAGGGGTGAGGAGGAAAGGAAACTTAAAATGTCACCCAAATTAATTTAATTTAATTTTTAAAAAGAAAAACAACTTGTAAAGAATTTAGAACACCAATCAATATAATAAACAACCACAACTACAGAGAACCAGTGATCAAACATGCTTTCTACTTCATGACAGAGAGGTGAGGACTCAAGAGACACAATGATATACATTATTGGATGCAGCCAAATTAGGAATTTTGCTTTGCTTGACTCTACATATTGAATTTTAGATTTAATTTTTTTCTTTTTCTTTCTTTCTTTTCTTTCTTTCTTTCTTTCTTTCTTTCTTTCTTTCTTTCTTTCTTTCTTTTTTTTTTTTTTTTGTTTAGTTGGGGAGAGAAGAGAGAGAAGAGATATGCTTGTTAATTTAAAAAAAATTTGAACTATAATTTTTTATCTACTATTATTAACCATAAATCTTGCTCTAAGTGTGTATATTGTGTTTTGAGATATTATCTAATGAGACTATGAAGTCATTACAGTTAAGAAAACATTTAAAAACTAGGATTTTGTTGCTGAAAGCAATGTAAATATGTCACCAATAAAAACACTTATGTTTATACACTTAAAAAACTTTTACTTATTTAAAAACTTTCTAAAGAGAAAGTTTCTATGGTATTGAACAGTTTTGTTAACAATGCAAAATGTAACACTTCAACTCTTTTACACAGGACAACATTGAAATCAGGAAAGATGAAAGCTAATTAGAATTTCAAAATAAATCTTTGCATAATTGATGAATGGAGTTGAAAAAATTCAAATCATGATTTAGTAGCAAATAATGCATTTCTTCCATTTGGATCTATGTATCTTTTTCAGTCATTATAGTCATTACAACTATTGAAACAGTAAACTTAGAATCAGACATTTGACTCCGGTGTCACAAAGTGTTAAGACAATTTTTTATGTGATGAAGCATATCACATTGCTCTCACCAAAAATTATTATTTTTATTTTCATGAAAGCAAAAAGGCATTTTATTCCATTAATAAAGTAAAAATATTTTTAAATTATTATTTATTTCATCTATATCTCATCCTTTCAAGTTATTTTGTGGGTATATCTTATAATGTGCAGAATATATGATTACAGTAGCACATGAATATAATATATTGGTAACTAAGTATGCATTTATTGTAGGTGCATGCTCCAAAATGTTTTACTGAAACAGCTGCCTGGATGAAAAGGTTATTGTCAGGGAAACAAAGACTGCTTTGTTGGAGTTTGCCTCCAGGAGATGGAGCAGGTTGAGACCAGTGGAGCAATAAGCCAGGGAATCTGTCCTTGGAAACCAGATCCCTCTCCTTAAGAACAAAGGCAGTGCCCTCTGGGAAGGAATAAGGAAGAATATTTTAACAGACCTGGAGATAAGACTCCAAGGAGAAGAAAGGATCAGTTGGGGGGTAGGGGGGAGGGCGTGAGAGGGGAGGCATTTCTAACTCTTTAGGTTTTGTCAGCTTGCATTTCACTTTAACTCAGGTAATGCAGAACTTGCTCCCAAAGACTTTCAGCACTCGCTTTGGGATTCATTGCCAACTCAGCTTCCAAGCAAATGCAAACCCCAGGACAAATGCCTTTGGAAACCTTAACCCCTATGGGAAGCTGCTGCTGCCAGGGAGAAGTCAGTCAACTTCCCTTTACTTGGACCTCACCCTGTGCCTGGCACTAGGAGCAGCCAACTTGGCCTCCGGGTCTCATGGCAAATTGTCACTTCTGTCATCTTATTTCTCACATTTCTTATTCCTCTCTGTAATTCCCACTGCAAAGAGATAAGCCTGCTCATCACACCCCACATTCAAAGGCTCTAAGACTTCCACTTGTATTAACATGTAATATCCTTTCTCTGGAACAGTTTCTTCCCTCTGTTCCAATCAATCAATCTCTTACCCCTTTGGCTCAAAATACACTTCCCCACTGAAACTTTTCCTTGATTCTAAGCATTGCTCCAACCTACCACATTGGGTCTTCTTCCTCTGTTTTAGAGACCCGTCAAACTGTACTACTAGTTATCACCTCATCTTAGCTGGCTATGTTCCATCAATGCACTCTTCATGGCTGGTCTGTAGTCCTTCATCTCTGCAAGGTTAAAAGCTTCTTTCCTTCAAGGCTCCGCTGAAGTATCACTTACTCCATGAAGCCTTCCCTGATTCTCTCAGTGAAAATGTATTTTCCCTTCTCAAATTACCTTGAGAACTTTGCCTAGATCTCCCCTTTGCCTGTATGACATTCTACTCTGTATTATATTGACTCAAAAATGTATGTGAGCTTACTAACATCCTCCCCTCACCTTTCCTCTTGTGAAAATATTAGGTTTTTTTTTTTTTTTTTTTTTAGGCTTCAGACTAGGATACTGAGTGAAAAAAAGATTCCTAATATTAGAGGGGGAGGAAGGGGAGCGTTTCAACACATATGTGTGTTTTGTAGACTGTTATCATCTGTTCTTATTAATTTGCATATATTTGCACTTTTTTCTTTAGTCTGATAGATTCCCTAAGAGCAGGGATTATTTCTGTATAAAGGAATTCTTCCCTGGACAAATTTCAGGAGGGGTTTCATGAATTTAAATGAGAGAAAAAAACCCACATCTTTATTTTCACTGACCTCTAACTGAAATTTAGCATTTTCTTCAATTATGAATGTAGGCAACAAACTACAGTAGTATTAAGTTTCACCAGACTGCCAAGGGGACAGAAAGGTTCATGAACCACAAAAGATTAAGAACTTCTGCTCTATAATAACCTGTTTGTGAACAATACGAGCAATGGTGAAGGCAAAGAAGAAGCTAAAATGATACTGAGTCTAGATCCATAGACTGAGACCCATGCCCTCCTGCCACTGAAACTAGTAGGGGGAGGAAGTGAAAGAATTCATCAATCAGCAATAGCATTTGAATGAAGTCTCAGAAATGAATGCAATAAGAATGAAGGAAGAATGGATACATGGGGAATCTCTGGAAGGAAATTATGGGGATGCTGAAGACAGAAAAAAATCAGATTTTAGAAACCAGGGGTATACAAGCATCTAGTTCCTTTCTTTGTATCTTCAGATATAGAGTGATTTTACTTGAAGCAGGTTGGCTGAGATAAGTTCATATCAGGGAAAAATTCAATTATGATTGTGAAATATATATGCCTTTTATAAATGTATTTTTTAAAAAAATATTTCAGGGTTCTAATGTAAAATCCTAAATCTCAATTGAATGAAAGATCTAACCAACTTACTTTTTATAAGACAATTAAGTTCAGGGAGGGACTGGGATCCCCAGAAATCAAGATTAGAGGGAAAGCATTTTTGTCAACGAAAGGAGGTAGCCAAGAACTTTTGTTAACTAAAGGAGTTGGTACTAAGTTTAGTATTACACCCTTTGACTAGAACTTGGTATTCTAGGAATATAACATTCTTAAGAGTATAGCTCTCAAAATTAACATTTTAAAACACTAAAACTTTTCTTTGTGAGTCTAGTTTTATGTCACTGTAGAATTTGCCTTTGTTTCAAAATTAGTATAAAATTGTAAGGGTTGTGGCAGAGATTTTCCAATGTTTGGGGGGTTGATTTATTTTCTTTAGCCCCAAAAGACAGAATCAGGAAAAAAATAGGAGACAATAACAACAACAACAACAAAAATTAAACTGAAGTGGAAATGACTGCTTTTGGAAATGGTGAGTTCCTCTGTCCTAGCAAGTCTTCAAGCAGAGATTGGGTAAACCCTTATCCATGTACAAGTCAGTGCTGTTAAGGTCCTTTTCAGCTCTGTGTGATTCTGTGATTCAAATCGAATTTTTTTCCTTGCAATCTTCAAAGCAATATCTCTAATCAGTAAGTACCAAGGGGAATTTTCCCAAACCAAACCTTGTGAAGGCTGAGCTTGCAGTTCCTGCCTCCCTGATTAAGAGACTCCGGAGATTTGGATAAAGATTCAATAAATATTGGTTAAGCACCCATAGAGCCCTATGCACTAGCCTACATGCTGAATGGATTACAAAGAAGTGGGCCCTGGCCCTGTAGGGGCTTGAAATCTTGAAGACTGTAGGAAACAAGGATTCTCACCTCCAGTCTAAATGTCTTTCCTCTTTCTTAGATTCTAGGATATAGATATTTATTGCTCCCTAGGAAGTGAGGGGAAGTGAGGTGAGGCTGTGTTCTTTCGGGATGGCATATGTCCAGAGCTTTGGGTCACAATGTCCTGCAAAGTCCCATGAATTTTGGAGATTGAGATGGGGGAAGGGGGAGAAAGGGATAGAAAAAGGCAGGAATCAAGAAACACTCAAAAACATTGTTTTTCAGTCTCTTCTTGAGCAGATCAGAGCAGCTCTGACTTCTCACCTTCTGACATCCCCATGGGCACAGGCTGCCCCCCACTCCCACATTGACCTCTGTCGACCCTCCGCAAGTCAGATTTTCATCCTACAAGTTGTTCCGGGGAGCTACGTTGAAAAGATGGAATTTGGGGAAGAATTTGATGAATGGGCACCACCTACACTGGAGCAGGGAAAACAGAAGAGACTGAGTTCTAAGGGGTCTCCAGAGGAAGGCAGGCTGTTGCCCGGTGGAAGGATGCTGGGAAGAAGCGCCAGGTCGCAGTTTTGTACTCCCGGGTTCAGCGATTCCCTTTCTGGATCTCCTTACCTGGTTTCTCGCGCGGGGATGTTGGTCAAATGCTTGGCTGAATAGTAAAAGGCAAACAGCAGCCCCGAAGAGGCGGCTGAGAACAGGAGCAACAGCCAGAGGACCATCCCGTTTGAAGTCCGCATCCCGTCAGGCCGGGGGAGCTCCGTGGGGCTGCCTTCTTGCGTTGTAGAGTTCTCCTGGGATTGGTCTCAGAGCCAGGGAGTAGCCAGCACAAGGTGGGCAGGGAGGGAGAGGAGTTCCCGTGCTGACCTCCACTCCCCGCCCTCTGCTGGACTGCTCCCTAGTCTTCCCTTCCTCTCCCCATTTTCCTTTTCCTTCACTTCAGGGGGTTGGACTGGCTGCTCGGCGGACTTTTTCAGGAAAAAGAGCAGTTCAAGTTGAAGGCGTTCACCTTCCGCCCCTCCCCATGCACCCCAACCCCCTGGGTCTCCATCCTTTCTCTGAGGGAGTGAGTCCGCGGGCGGAGAGAGGAGGAAAAGGAGGGAGCTACTGGGATCGCGACTGGAGTGGGGTAGACGGGAAATAGGCGCTTCTGATTTACGAAACCAGGGGCCCAAGTCGGAGGGAACTGTAACCCAGTTCGACTCACCCTCCCCGCGGATGTGCCCCTTAAGCATGCCCTTCTCCAGCAGAGTTCCCAGGAAATCCCTGGCTCGCTCTCCGCTCTGTCCTCCCTAAGCAGTCTATCTTTACCCCTCTTCCCAAAATCTCAGAACAAGGGTGATTCCGAGGGGCTCTTCTGAACATAGTTTATTCTGCTCTACTTGTGGGAAGTTGGAAATTGTTGAGAGAGGGGCTGTCTGATGTACTCGGATGGGCTTTCAGACCAAGAGATGCTGACCCCTCGTGCCTCATCCTGGTATTGCACCACATAAATCTCCAGCCCTCGGTTCCCACCCCCTCTTCCCGCTGGCCTTGGTCCTGGGACCTGAGGCATTTTATCGTTGGATGTAGAAACGTTATGTTGTTTTTCCTTCTCTAAGAAGGCCATGACCTTGAGGAGTTGATACCATGACGTCTAAGTAAATTGAATTTAAGTGAAGGAGGGCTGTGCAAAGGTCACGTGCCTCACTTTCCTCTCCGAGCTGAGGTAGAATGTTATTGTCAGTCTCATGTTTTGTTCCAGTCGCAGGATCCAACACTCTGAAGCACTTCAGCTTGATCCTGGAAGTGTGATTATCTGTGTCATTGTGCTTTAAGCTCTGGAAAGGAAATGATATGTATGCGTGGAGGGAGGGGAGGGAATATACACAGGGAAGAAAAGTGTAAGTGTACTTTCTGGCAGTAAATCTTAGCATTAACTCTTTATTTATAACACCATCTGGGTCAAATCCAGGAACCCATCAGACCCTCCTATTTTCTTCTCAAAAGATGCATAAAGTTCAATCCTCATGGTCTTGGGCTGAAGTGAGCCCTTACTACTTGGTTAGGGAGGAGGACAGTTAAAATAATTACCAAGGCTTGGAACTTTTCCCCTTGTTCTTCTTTCATAATATACCTTCTCTCCTACCAATACTGTGACAAAGCAGACCTGCCCCTTCTGAGCACCTCCTAGTTCTGTTGTGTAATGGCTTTGGGACCTTGGTATAGCTGGATGATACCTTCATTGTGTAGTTGTTTCCACAATCTCTTCTCTAGGATGAAGTCATGGTTGAGGTATAAGAACATTTTTTTCCACTCTGGGTCATAATAGTGGTCAGCAAATTGATGAAAATCATTGGTGATGAAACCATAGGCACTCACCTGTGAAGAGGATTTTGAGGAAAGAAAGGGAGTCCAGATTATGATTCCTTGGGTTTTATTTTTATGTCATGGATGGCCTTTGCCTTGATCCCTTCTTTCAATTCCCCCTGCCCTGGGTACACTACCCCTGTTCACTTTCACACACCCCTCCCCTTAGGTGTGAGCAAACAGCTGTTCTCAGCTGGGAAGGCTTGAAGGGATCTACCTTCCACCACCCCAAATCTTAGCTTTACCTGATCACACAGTTGGATTGCAGTGAGTAGCAGAAAGGCACCATTAGAGGGGCGGTACAAAGTCCAGTTGATAGTATCTAGGATATCTGACCGCAAAAACCTGTGAACAAAGTCAGTCTCAACACTGTCAGGGACAGCTTAATTTCTGAAGGGAAAGGACCATGGCCCTGTCCTCCAGTTGCCTTTTTTTCTCACCTGTTTTTCACATATCGAAGCAAGTCTGGGTGTATCAGTAGATATCTGTCCAAAGAAAAAGGTCTTATTAAGAAAAAGCATCCTGGGGGTTGAATCTATGGTCAGGATCAGGCCATTCGGGCTGGAAATAGGGACTGACCACTGAGAAGCTAAGATTCACAAGATCACAGATAGGGTAAGAAGGGATGTTAGGTGTCATCTAACCCAGTTCCCTCGTTTAACACATGAAAAACTGAAATCTAGAAAGTGACAAGAATGTGCTTGCATTTTACTTTCTTATAGTACAGTGAGGTTCCCTGGGAGAAATTAGTGTGGGAGAGCTCATGCCACTTCCAGATTGTAAATACTGATAATCATAACTGGTATTTAGGTAATGTTTTAAAATCTTAGAAATATGATGTCCCAAAAGTCTTAAATTGTAATTTTTTTCAGTCTTCATAAGAACCCTGGGCAATAAGTAATATTATTATTCTCACTTTATAGATGAAGAAATTGAGATGGACAGAGTGGCATCTAGCTGGGTAAAGTGAGGTAATGCGGGCTGGTTCCTCCAACCAAAACTTTCTCCCAATCGTCTCTCAAACAAGCATTATGAAAGTTAACCAATCTCCTACTTCTCCAGCCCAGAGAGTATTTGCAAATCAACTCTTCAAAGTTAATAAACACTGATTGCTACATTTTCAGTGTGAGCATTTACACTTTAGAAATCAGCAAAGGGGTACAAATCAGGGTTTGATTGATTGCTTTGCTTATTGTCTGGAAGTAATGAAGAAAATGTTAACAATGCAGATTAAATCTATTTTTTGTTTTGAGATATTTATTTTGGTTTTTTATTGCTTTGTTGTTTGTTTTAAATAGTATTTTATTTTTTCCCAATTAAATGTAAAATCAGTTTTAAACATTCTTTTTTTAAATTTTGAATTCCAAATTTTCTCTCTCCCTCTCAGATTAAATTTAAAACTGTTCTGCTTTCATGTTTATCTAGAGAGCCAATTGTTAAACATTTCCGAGTATCACTACTGTAACCCCATGGAAAAAGAGGAGGAGTCAAGGTTCCTACCGTAAAGGTCTTTCCATGACAGCTTTTTCCATTATCTGGTCACGTAGCATGTGCTTCAGCCATTCAAAATCCTTATGCCCTTCAAGGAAGTGCAAGTAGTGGATGTCCTAGGGATACAGGGTATTAATGGGGAGTTTCATCCTTGGAGACTAGATCCCAAGGCATTCCATCAGTCAGTCAACAAAAATTTATATTGTTTACTGTGTACCAGACACTGTGCTAAGTTTGGGGGACACAAAAGAAAGTTAAAATAGTCCCTGCTATTAAAGTGTTTACATTCTAATGAGTAACTACCCAACATTCCTACCCCACCTTCCCCAACTCTAGTCTGTTTTTCTGCCTTATTTCATATAGCATAGTAGAAAGAGTACTAGATTTGAATTATAAGACCTGGGTTCAAATATTGTTCTACTTATTATTCGTGTAATATTGGGTATATCTCTAACTTCCCCAGGTTTCAGTTTCTTCATCTGTCACATGAGTGATGGTTCTAGATCATTTCTGTGATCACTTTTGATAATCTAAATCTATGATCTTCAACTGTGATGGACTTGGCTCTTTTCAACAATGAGGTGACCCAAGGCAATTCCAATAGACTTGTGATGAAAAGAGCCATCTGCATCCAGAGAGAGAATTATGGAGATTGAATGTGGCTCAAAGCATAGTATTGTTGTTTGTTTGCTTGTGTTATTTCCTCTTTTTAATCTGATTGTTCTTAAGCAGAATGACAAATATGGAAATATATTTAGAAGAACTGCACATGTTTAACCTATATTGGACTGCTTACTGTCTTGGGGAAGGGTTTCCCCAAGGAGAGGAGAGGGAGAAAACTTTGGAACACAAGGTTTTGCAAAGGTGAATTGTTGAAAACTATCTTTGCATGTATTTGGAAAAATAAAATAGTATTTAAAAATAAATCTGTGATCTCAGCATCTTTTTCATCAGATGTCTGGGGCTCTGGATTAGCAGCAGACTCTCATGAAGCATCAGTATCTGCGACACCAGGACCAGGTCTGACTTCTTTCCCCCTGTCCCTTGAAGACCTTGTCTTTTTTTCCACCTGGCTCACCTTTTCCATTGGCATTTGGTGAAAACCCTGATTCCTCAACAACTTGAGTGATGTGGCCAGACTATAGAAGGTGAAACCATAGAAGGAAGTCCGGGCACCTACATCCTGCTCATAGCCATTGATCAAAGCCCCATTCACCCTAGAGCAGAGAGACCATTTCAAACTGAGAACACATTTGGAGGTAAAGAGAGGAGCAGAGAAAAATCAGGTGGTCTCTGTAAAATGAGGAAGTTGAATGAAGTGAACTCTGAGACCCCTTCTAAATCTCAGATGCTATGCCCCTCGTTGTTGTCTCCCTCATCATCATCATCCATTTGGAGTTTTGATGGAATCTCAGAGTCTCTACCTTTTAAGAATCTACTGCTTCAGAAATAGGGTATTGCTGTGTGCCCTGGGAGAATATGCCATTGCTTAGAATCTTCTCCCCCAAAAGTTTTCAGGATAGATGGAGAAGAGGTGCTTGGAGATTCAGGATTACGAGTGGTTTCTAGAGGGAATAAGATGTCTTCTCACCTGAATACATAGTCATGGCTGTCTATCTCCTGGCCCATGCGAGACCTTTTCAGGATGCCTCCATTCCCCACCACAGCACAGCTAACACAATGGGAGCTCCCGGGTTGGGGGTGGGCAGCCAAAAGAATCTGCTGCTGAGAGACAGGTGGGAACTTCTCCAGGATTTCCTGAATGACTAGAAGAGTGAGAGCTTCTACTCTGGGCCCTTGATGAGACCCAAGAGGCTGTTTCACAAATTTCTGGTAAAGGTACCAGGGAAAGGACACATCTGTTGTCATCTGCCAGTCCCTTACCAATACAATTACTTCCCCTTCCTTGTCATAGCTTTTCTTTTCCCCAGACCTACTACTTCCCCCAACCCCTCCTTTTAAGAACTCACTGGAGTAATTAAGGCCCATGAAGCCAAATGGAGGCTTAAAATGTTCCAGCCGATCCCACTCACTGAGGTTGAAATGTTCCCAATCCAGGAAGAGCGTGAGGTTGGGTAGAAAGAGTTCCCGGAGCCAAGAGGACTGAGCAGCTTTGACCTTCACAGAATCAGGACAATTCTGGAGCAGCAGGATCGAAGTTGGGCATGAAAAGGCATAAGGAGGCAGATAGGGTCAGAATGTCAGACCAGTGGGGGTGGGGTGGGATGGGGAGGAAGGTAGGGAGAGGGGCTCTTGGACTGGAGAAAGGAATTGGTTCCTATTCCTTGATCTGCCAGGGGCTCAGCTTCTATTTTATTCTCAGAATCTAAGGATTTATCTTCTTTTTGCAATTTGTATAGGTCCAGAAAAGAATCTAAATTCAATCACACTTTAACCTACCAGGTTTATTTCATCTGTCTCCCCTTCCATAATCTCAGTATTCCAACCAAATTGATCTATCATTCTACAAATGAGATAGTTGGTTTTCCATCTTTGTGCCTGTAAATCACTCCTTCTTCTCTATTTTTTAGAATCCCTAGGTTTTTTTTCCCCAAGAATCAGCTCATGTCACCTTCTACAGTAAAGTACCTATGATTCCCTCTTTCCCCCAAGTAGTTAGTATCCCACATGTCATATGTATATGTGTGTTTTATATGTGTGTGTATTTGTATGTATGTGTGTATATGTTATATAATCTATCTACCAATATAAAATGTACTTATCTGGGTACTTGTTCTCTACCAATAAAATGTCCCTTGGGGACAGAATTATTTTGTCTTTGTCCTTGTGTTTCTGGTATTTAACAAAATATCTTCCATACTATAAGCACTTTATAAATGCTCAGGGAATGAATGAATGTATTGAATCCACTAAAAATCCTGTTGGCTAATAGTTAGAGAAGAGGCAGCTTTGAGATAGAGATAGGTTAGTATATTCCTAAAAATGAGTACACATGGGAATAAATCAGCATGGAACATTGGGTTTTATGTGGCCACAATGTTGGAATGCCAAATGTATGCTTGCCAAAATGACTATTTTATGGAGATTCACACAGAGGAGGCACTCACCTGGTGGTAAAAAAAAAAAAAAAATCAATACAAAAACACTCCCAAGGTCTCTCTTAAGAACTTTAGATTGATTGTACAACTTGGGAGACACTGGCACAAGACCACCCAGCATGGCGTGCCCTTCTCAGAAAAGGTACTGTGCTTTATGAGCAAAGCAGAACTGAATTAGCTCAGAAGAAACTCGAGGTGTGCAGTTAGAGAATCCACTTCAAATGTTTATATGAACCTGTGGCAGAACATTCTGAGTTTGTAGTGATCTGATCAGCCACAGTCAGACACACTGTAACTTGACTTTAACACAGTAATGTCACCTTTGGTCCTTTTCAAGAAGTAAGGACAGCAATCAACTATATGCATGAATAAAAATGCATAAGTGTGGTCATAGATATCAATAGAATCAGAGTGCCAAGACTCAGTATGTGGGAATGGAGTAGAGGGTATAACTTGGGCTTTAGGGTTATAACTTTGTGAAATAAAGGTTGAGTATTCATTAGGTGAAGCTTGGGGACAAGGTTGAAGTATTTCCCACTGATCACAAAAAGGATATTTCTTATAACCAAAAGCCCAAGCCAGGTGCCACATAGAGCAACCCAATTTGTTGAAGCTCTGGGCCTTCCTTGGGATGGGCAAGGTTTAAATTTGACCATGTCCTTCATTCAGGAAATTAATCTGGAGTTTGGAACAAATACATAATACATACATACAGAGAGAATAGGAGGAGATTATAGAAAAACATATCCGTACATATATAGATAACTATTTCACTATTATTGGCATTTTATTTTATGGATTTAAAAACACTTTTCTAAGAAAAGGTTCCTAAGAGAACATTGTACACAACAACAAGAAAACTATGTGATGATCAGCCATGATGGATTTGGCTCTTTTCAACAATGAGGTGATTCAAGACAATTACAAAATAGATGTAATGGAAAGTGCCATCCACATCCAGAGAGAAAATTATGGAGACTAAATGTGGATCAAAGCATAGCATTTTCACAAACAACCTTTTGTTGTTTGTTTGGTTGGTTATGTTTTTCTTTTCCAATTTGATCCAATTTTCTTGCATAGTATGACAAATATAGAAATATGTTTAGAAGAATTGCATATGCTTAACCTATATCAGATTTCTTGGTGTCTAGGAGAAGGAGGGAGAGGGGAAAAAAAGGAGAAGAAATTGGAACACAAAGTTTTGCAAAGGTGAATGCTGAAAAGAGGTTCCTAGTCTTCAGATTATCAGAAAGATACAGGACACACACAAAAAAGATTAGGATCCCCTTATCTATGGATAAGACACTGCTTCTTTCTTGTGTGGACATTTTAGTTGCTGAAAGGAGGAGGAGAATGAATATTTGTGTAAGAAAGACTGATAAAAATCTACTTGTGAAGAAGCAGCCTCTCAAGCTAAAATGTTGAAGAGACCTGTTATGATGTAGCTCCTAGGGAGGATGAAGCAATAACCCTAAGGCTTCTTGACCTTAATCCTAAAGCCAGATGGCTTTGGGAATGCTGTAGTTCCACAAACCTTGCAAGGTATCAGTTTATTATCTGTTGATCAGTAATAACAAAATTTCTGAGATAATGAGGTGCATACCAGCCCATTCCTCAATTTCATCTCTAAGACCACTCCTCAATTATACTTCTGAACCACAAAATTATACTATCAGTGACATGAAGCACCAGATCTCTTTTTCCTATAAATTTATCTTCTTGCTCTTGGTTCTTTGCTAAATTCTTTAGGAATTTAGCTCATTTCAATTGGTGTTATAATTACAATAAACCTTGATCCATGACTTGGAGATGGATCCGAGCCTGCAAATTCTTCTGAGAATACTTCATGCCACTAGTCTGGAACCCCCAACCTTTTTGGGGACTCCTTTGAACCCCAACAAGACCCAGACTGTTTAAAGACTTGAAATAGGGGCAGCTAGTTGGTACAGTGGATAGAGCACCAGCCCTGAAGTCAGGAGGACCTGGGTGCAAATCTTACCTCAGACACTTAACACTTTCTAGCTGTGTGACCCTTGGCAATCTGTGTGACCCCAATTGCCTCAGCCAAAAAAAAAAAAAAAAAAAAAAGGAAGAAGACTTGAAAGAGAACTCTCTCTCAGGTAAATATACTTTTGAGGACTTGTTTGAAGACAGAAGAATGGCCCAATGAAGGTTGATTATAGGGCATTGTGGCCAATAGTTCATTTGCATGTGACTTTTAATGGTTAAATTAGACTAGTTCTAAAAGTTACAGGTTGATTTTATAAACTTCAAATGGAAAGCAAGCTGTGCATCATGAAAAACTGCAATTTAAATAGAGTATCAGCTAAGTAGTTGGTTGTTGTTCTTCATTCTCATAGAGGATCAAAATGACATCACTATATTGGGGTCAAGGTATAGTGTGTCTGGCTGATCAGATCAACATAAGCAGATAGGATATGCATTGGAGTAAGGAAGATACAAGTTCAAATCCTGCCTCAGACACTTACTAATCATTTAACAAGTATATTCCTCAGCTTCAATTTCCTAATTTACAAAATGGGGATGATAATAACACTTATATCCCAGGGTTGTTGTGAGATAACCTAGGTAAAATGCTTTGCAAATTTTTGGATGTTATACAAATGCCAACAATAGCTAATTTCCCCCCTATTTTACTAAATGTTTGTAAATGATCATTCTATTTGGTGTTGTTTGTTCAGAATAAAAATGTAAGTTAACTTTTACAATATTAAAATGAGGAATTATATATATATATTTTTTTATTTAATAGCCTTTTATTTACAGGATATATGCATGGGTAACTTTACAGCATTAACAATTGCCAAACCAAAATGAGGAATTATAAATCAAATCACTGGAGACTATGGAATGATTATGTAAGGGTTGCTCAAGTCATGTAAGTAGGATTGTTGAATATCTCATTATAAGTTAAAGGTGGGTTGTTGCTTGTAAAAAGGCACTGATTTAGAAAAGGGAGAGAAAGAGAGATAGAGATACACACACACTTACAGACAGATACACAGAAAGAGACAGAGACAAAGAGACACACAGAGAAAAAGAAACAGAAAGAGAGCGCTAAAGAGACACAGAAAGAGACAGACAGAGAGAGAGGAGGAGAGGCAGAGCAGGAAAAGAAAGAAGAGGAGAGGAGGACGAAGAGACTGAGTATAGCAAAAATAATTTGCAGAAGGCATAGAAGGCAATGACAGAAGATACTTGCAGAAGACAGAATACAACAAGAAATAAGGGGTAAAAAAGTATTTCAGAGAGGAGCAGCTTCCTTAAAAAACTGCTAATTTCTTAGATCTGCCTATAGCAGATAGTTCCCCCCACCCTTTGTTTCTCCCTCTCAAATGAGAGGTCAGTAGAAAGCAATTTAATTAATATCTGATTGATTCTGCAGCTGTTAAAAGATGTACTGGAAGAGACCTCAGTTTGCTGAAGCAATGCCCTTTCAAGTTCTTCAACAAATTGCAGCAACCACTGCAGTAGCAACAACAATGTTGCTCTGTGAAGTATCTGGGCTTTTTGCTCTCCAGAGCCCTCCAGAGCCAAAAAAAAAAAGGGGGGGGGAATGACAGCTTGGGGGGCTTTGTTGTTTACTACTGTCCTCTGCTTTGAGAGGGAGAAACAAAGGGGGGAAAGAAACATCTGCCAAAAACAGATTTGAGGAGCTTAGCAATTATTTAGTTTAAGGGAACTCTTTGTCTCGGAAATAGTTTTTCAGCACCCTGCCAAAGGTGATTGTGTTCTAAAAGAGTTTGTAACTGCGTCAACAGCCTGGGGTTAGTAAGGAAGTAGTTTTGCTAGTAGAAAAGCTATGAGGATTATAAGAGAAGGAAGCAGAAAATAAATTTTTATCCTGCAAGTGATGTTTTCTCTTTTAAAAACTAAGGAAATCAAGGCTTGCTATTCAGACTCATGAGTTTCCCCAAGTATATTGGTTGCCCCTCTCATACTCATACTCATACGCTAAGTTTATGTAAATGTGTGTCTACTCTCCTACATATTTATCATGTACACTAATGGGAGAGTGTGATCCAGGTTTTTGGGGAAAATTTTTTCTTTTGCTAATTCCTGCTATTTTTTATTGATTAAATGTTATGCTAATTACTATTACCTTAGATTGAGTAAATATTAATAATTGTTCTTGTCTTTCTTTTCTACTGAATAAATTTTATGGTTATTATTTCATTTGCCTTATTTAATAAATTTATGTTGAAGTTAATGGTGTTATGGTGACTGATTTCATGCAAAAGAGAAGTAGGAACTCCACCACTACACACACCAACGTTATGCTTAGAATCCTGATAGAATGATGTTCTCCATGGACATATGTTTTGTGTGATTGCATATGTTTCATCAATATCAAATTGCTTGTTTTCTCAATGAGGAAAGTAACTAAGGAAAAGGAGAGAGGGAGAAAATTTGGAACTCAATTAAAAAACAAAAACAAAAACATGTAATTGTTTTTACATGTAACTGAAGAACAAATAAAATATTATTTAAATTTTTTTATATGTAGCTATCTATATCATCACAAGGGAAAAACAGATAAAGGCAGAAGGAACACTAGAGATACACTCAAACAATGGTAGACCTAAAAAGCTAAGAAAGAAATCCTGGGCTGCAGTCAGGAAAATAAAACATAAACAAGTATGTGAGGATTTCAGAAGCTGTTGGGAAGACTCACCGTTTGTAGGCTTCCTTCTTCCAATCTATATTCATCCTCAAATTTCCAGCGGGGTTCTACCTGGAAATATTCTACTCTTAGCCTCTTCTTGCTCATGGGGTTGGGACTCTGAAAGGAGGCAGCTAGACTGGTGATCTGAGCACTCTTGCTGGTTGGCAGCGGTGTTAGAATTGTCAATATCTTCTTCTCCTGGACTTCTGTTCTGTGTATCTCCTCATCCTGACTAATGAGTCAGTCAAACAAGCATTTATTAAACATTTACATGTGTCAGGTACCATGCTAAACACCAGGAATACAAAGAAAGTGTGTATGGCCTGGCCATAGTTCCTGGCTTCAGAGCATACATTCTAATAAGGGAACAACTTGGAAATAACTAGGTACAAATGAGATACATGGAAAGTAATAGGGGAGGGGAAGCTGGAGAAATGCAGAAAGACCTCCTGAAAAAGGCAGGATTTCAACCTGTAATTCTCCCCTTGTCCTGACTGGGCCCTTCCCACCTGGATAGTACAATGAATTGAGCTCTGAACCTAGTCAGGAAGATGGAAGGCTTGAATTCAAATTCAGCCTCAGATACTTACCAACAATGTGACCCTAAATAAGTCAATTGATTTCTATCTATTTCAGTTTACTCAACTGCAAAATAGGCATAATAATGCCACCAAGAGTTGTTGTGAGGATTAACTGATTTATTTGTGGCACATAATAGGTGCTTAATAATTTTTTTCTTTCTTCCTTTCCCTTCTCTTCCCTTTTTTCTTCCCTTGCTTTCCTTTTCCTTCCTTTTCCTGGCTCAAAGAACTTGACCTTCATTGAGAATGCTGACAGCCTCTCTTTAGGGTCCACTTTAACATGTTGATAGAAAACATGAAACAAAATATCAAGATTCTAGGTTAAAGCAGGTAGGAAGAAATATAAATTGCCCTTATTCTTGTGCCTGAGTCAAATTTCAAATCTGGCACAATAAGAGAAAGAGTTACCATACACATTATCAAAGGTATTGATTAAATTAAATTGATTTAGTATCATTTTATCATTGATTTTGTATTATTTTATAACTAATTCTGTTCTGTGTTAACTATCCAAGATAATTCTAAAGGTCTTATGCTGAAAAATGCTATCCATCTCCAGAGAAAGAACTAATGGAGTCTGAATACAGATTGAAGCAGACTATTTTTCACTCTCTTTGTGTGTATGTGTGTGTGTGTGTGTGTGTGTGTGTGTGTATGTTTGGCTTCTGTTTTTTTTTTTACAATATGATTAATATGGAAATACATCTTGCATAATTGCACATGTGTATTGTGCTTTACTTCAAATTGCTTACTGAGGATTAAGGAAGAAAAGAGGACTTGGAATGCAAAAATTTTAAAAATGTTAAAAATTGTTTTTATATACAATTGGGAAAAATAAAATATTATTAAAAACATCTGTAATTGATCCTATTCTGTATTTCTACCCCATTTTTTATGATTGCTGAAGCCATATTTCTTTGTCTAAACTAAGTTTACAAGTTTAGTTCTCCTGTTATCTCTGAGAGATTGCAGGTGGGTGCCAAGAAATCTAATATCTGTTACCTTTACACCATCCATCTATCATTCAATGATGTCTGGTTTGTTAAATAAATAAATCTCGTCCATTATCTCTAATCTTGCAGAAGAACTCAAAAAATGAACATTTCTTAGTCACAGGCAGGAAGGAGGGAGTTGCTAGCCTCTCATTCCCAACCCTATAATGCTGCCAGTCCTGAAATCAACTGAATCATTTTCCTCACCTACCCAGTTCTGTTATTCGTTCTATGCTTATGAAAAAGGGCTATACCTTCTCCTCTGGGTCACTGGCCTGATCTATTTTATTAACACTCTGCTAATAAACTGTTAAAACTTGGAATTCTGTGCCTCAATTTACTTTTATTAAATTCTATCATGACAGTATATTTTGTCAAAGGATTTTAGTGCTCTAATCCAAACTCTCATCCATTTTCTACATAGTTGTTGACCTACTGAGGTTTCAGATAGCATGGTTTGTCTCAATTTTTTTATTGTTATTGTTTTTATTTTTTGTTTATTATTTTTGTTATTTTTTTATTATTATTGTTTTATTTATTATTCATTCGGTTTCTCTAGAAGGCCAATGTGCACACATCCCAGGTACTGCATAGGTAGATTTACCTTGGAATTCTTTCCCATACATTCAGAAGAAAAGTTTTTATCTGTGCCCTTTGTTTCCTAAAATCTCTCTAGGCTCCCAGTAGGACATGAGTAACTCAAAGGCAGGGACTATTGTCTTTATTTTGTCCTTAGTTCCTTGGGCCTTTTTCTTACTGCTTGTTCAGGCCTCTCCAGGAAAATCTATGGTATTCATGACTGCTTAGATGCTCATATAACCCAAGGGAGATCCCCAGGTATTTGCCAACCCAGATTTTTGGAAGCCACACAGCTTTGCTTATCTCTTTAGAAAGAAGAAAAAAAATTGACTCTTACCTGGAAGGGAGATATTTAGGTCTCCTGATATAGGAAGAAAGGGAGAAGAGAAGCAAGAAGACTGCCATATATAAGGTACACAGGAAGGCCCACCATATCCAACCCAGTATCCACTGACAAGACCTCACATTGGTCGACTGGGCTGTAGTTGACATCTCTGAGTAGCAGGGGTGCAGTGAATAGGATTGTTCAGTCATATCTATTTGCCTGTGCAGTCATGGGTGCTGCTCTCTGTTCATGCCCAAGAACAGATCATGTTTTTGGCATAATAAATAGCTATTTACGAATACCACATTTATCACGTTCTTTCAGAGGAGAAGAGAAAGCAAAAGACTGAAAAGAAAAAAGCCAGTTCCTGAATTTATAGGCATCTCTTTATTTTTCAATTCTTGGATACCACAAAAAGAGTTCCTATAAGTATGTTTGTATATGAGTCCTTTTCCTCTTTTTTTTTCTTTCTCTTTTTTTGTAGATACTGAATGGTTTCTTTTTAAGGAAGAGGGGAATAAGCAAATTCATGCAGCTGGGTGGCCACATTCCTGGATTTTTCTCTCAATAATATAGGAAAATTATGTCTAATCTCTATCTTCACTAATAAGAGTTTAGGTGAAAGGAGGGGGCATTTGAAAGGACTTCCACTATTAGGTTTTAATTTCTTTTCTCAACCAGAGCTGTAATTCCCCCCAGGTATTAAAACCACACTTAAAAGCACTCCATCCGTTAAAGAAGGAACAGGGTGAGACAGGGAAAGAATTCGCCCTAGCTTGCCACCTGATAAGTTTCTATTTTAAGTGATTACTTTTGCCAACTGGGAGCTAAGCTTTGTTATTTCTATGCTTCCAGAGGAATTGCTGAAGTGCTTCAGTGCTATCATTACTTTCTAAATCTTGAGTCCTAGGACAAAAATCCCTATTGGCCCCACCTATTGAGTTATGGCTCTGCCCTTGACAGTTATTACTCAACTAGTCATACTCTATGACCCTTCCCCTAGGTGCATATACCAACAAAAATCCTGTGATCTCTGACTCTGAATTTCTGCCCATTTTTTACTCATAGTTCCTGTTATCTGGGCTAGGTTAACAGCTCATCTGATTACATCAAATTCTGTCCCCCTTACTCAGTAAACTTCATTGGCTTCTGGATCAAATAAAAATACTCCATTTGGCATTCAGAACCTTTCATAACTTATCCCCTTCCTACCTTTCCAGTCTTCTTACACTTCATTCCCTGTCAGATACTTCTATCTAGTTAACACTGATCTCCTGACTGTTCCAGAAACAAGATTCTACATTTCTCCATTCTTGGCATTTTCTTTGGCTGTTCCCCATGACTGAAACACCTTCCTTCCTCTGCTTTGCCTACTGACCTCCCTACCTTCTCTTAAGAGCTTTTGCTGGAAGCCCTCCCCAACCCCTCTTAATTTTAGTTCCTTCCAGGGGCAGCTAGATGGCACAGTGGATAGAGCAGTGTCCCTAAAGTCAGGAGGACCTGAGTTCAAAGCTAGCCTTAGATACTTAACACTTCCTAACTGTGTGACCCTGGACAAGTCATTTAACTCTAATTGCCTCACACACCAAAACTACAACAAATAACAACAACAACAATTCTAGTGCCTTTCATCTCTTAACTACTTCTGTTGGCAGCTAGGAAGCTCTTTGGTTCTGAAGTCAGGGAGACCTAAGTTCAAATGTGACCTGTATCATCCTAGGCAAATCAAGTAACATCTGTTTGCCTTAATCCATTGGAGAAGGAAATGACAAACCATTCCACTATCTCTGCAAGAAAATTCCAATTGGAGCCACAAAGATTCAGAAAATAAAATAAAATTTAAAAACCCCAAATTTTTAAAGATAAAAATAAACTTTAAACCATCACACAAAAGCACTTTCATATATATGGCAGAACACAAAAAGAAAGTTGTATATGAAACTATCAATCTCCATTTTATAAAAGGAGATTGCTTTTAAAATTGCTTTTAAATTGCTTTGAAAAATAATCAATTCTGACTTTATGAGCAAAATTACAGACCACTTTTCACACAAATTAAGTCTGATCTAACCAATTGGAAAAATATTAAATGCTCTTGGATAGGGCGAGCAAATATAATAAAGATGACAATATTACCTAAACTAATCTATTTATTTAGCGCTATACCAATCAGACTCCCAAAAACTATTTTAATGACCTAGAAAAATAACAACAAAGTTCATATGGAAAAACAAAAGGTCAAAATTTCAAGGAATTAATGAAAAAAAATCAAATGATGGTGGCTTAGCTGTACCAGATCTAAAATTATATTATAGAGCAGCAGTTACCAAAACTATTTGGTATTGGCTAAGGAATAGATTAGTTGATCAGTGGAATAGATTAGGTTCAAGGGATAAAACAGTCAACAAATATAGCAACCTAGTCTTTGACAAACCCAAAGATCCCAGCTTTTGGGATAAGAACTTACTATTTGATAAAAATTGCTGGGAAAATTGGAAACTAATATGGCAGAAACTAGGCATTGATCCATACTTAATGCCGTACACCAAGATAAGGTCAAAATGGGTTCATGACCTAGGCATAAAGAATGAAATTATTAATAAATTAGAGGAACATAGGATAGTTTACCTCTCAGACCTGTGGAAGGGGAAGGTCTTTATGACCAAAGCAGAACTAGAGATCATTACTGATCACAAAATAGAAAATTTCGATTATACCAAACTGAAAAGTTTTTGTACAAACAAAACTAATGCAGACAAGATTAGAAGAGAAGCAATAAACTGGGAAAATATTTTTACAGTCAAAGGTTCTGATAAAGGCCTCATTTCAAAATATATAGAGAATTAACTCTAATTTATAAAAATCAAGCCATTCTCCAATTGAAAAATGGTCAAAGGATATGAACAGACAATTCTCAGATGAAGAAATTGAAACTATTTCTAGTCATATGAAAAGATGCTCCAAGTCATTATTAATCAGAGAAATGCAAATTAAGACAACTCTAACATACCACTACACACCTGTCAGATTGGCTAAGATGACAGGAAAAATAATGATGATTGTTGGAGGGATGCGGGAAAACTGGGACATTGATGCATTGTTGGTGGAGTTGTGAACGAATCCAACCATTCTGGAGAGTAGTTTGGAACTATGCTCAAAAAGTTATCAAACTGTGCATACCCTTGATCCAGCAGTGTTACTACTGGGATTATATCCCAAAGAGATTATAAAGAAGGGAAAGGGACCTGTATGTGCACGAATGTTTGTGGCAGCCCTTTTTGTAGTGGCTAAAAACTGGAAACTGAATGGATGTCCATCAGTTGGAGAATGGTTGAATAAATTGTGGTATATGAAAATTATGGAATATTACTGTTCTGTAAGAAATGACCAACAGGATAATTTCAGAAAGGCCTGGAGAGACTTACATGAACTGATGCTGAGTGAAATGAGCAGGACCAGGAGATCATTATATACTTCAACAACAATACTATATGATGACCAGTTCTGATGGATCAGGCCATCCTCAGCAACGAGATCAACCAAATCATTTCTAATGGAGCAGTAATGAACTGAACTAGCTATGCCCAGAAAAAGAACTCTGGGAGATGACTAAAAACCATTACATAGAATTCCCAATCCCTATATTTATGCACACCTGCATTTTTGATTTCCTTCACAAGCTAATTGTACAATATTTCAGAGTGTGATTCTTTTTCTACAGCAAAATAACGTTTTGGTCAGGTATACTTATTGTGTATCTAATTTATATTTTAATATATTTAACATCTACTGTCATCCTGCCATCTAGGGAGGGTGCAGGGGTAAGAGGTGAAAAATTGGAACAAGAGGTTTGGCAATTGTTAATGCTGTAAAGTTACCCATGTATATATCCTGTAAATAAAAGGCTATTAAATAAAAAAAGAAAAAAGAAAAAAGAAAAATAATCAATTCTGAACAGGTTAATTTCAGAAAAGCTTGGGGAAACTTGCATGAACAGATGCTGAGTGAACTGAGCCAGTAGCAAGACTACATTGTAAGTAGTAACACCAAGATTATGTGATCATCTGTGAAAGACTGCTCTTCTCAACAATGAGGTGATTCAAGGCAATTCTAATAGACTTGTAATGGAAAATGCCATCTGCATTCAGAGAGAGGATTATGGAGACTGAATGTGAATCAAAGTATAATATTTTCACCTTTTTTTGTTTGCTTTTTCTTTCTTGTGGTTTTTACCTTTTGTTTTGATTTTTCTTTCACAAAATGACTAATGTAAAAATATGTTTAAAATTATTGTACATGCATAACATATCAGATTGCTTGCTGTCTTGGGAAGGGATAGTAGTAATATAATATAATATAATATAATATAATATAATATAATATAATAATAATATAATAAGGGATAGTAATAATAAGGGAGGGAGGGAGAAAAAACTTGGAACTCAAAATCTTACAAAAATGAATCATGAAAACTATTTTTATATGTAATTGGAAAAATAAAATATTATTGAATACAAAAAATAAAAATAACTAATTCCACACATTACTCTCAAAATTGTTCTGTTTTTCTATGCTTCCTTTTGAAATTTCTCCAGTTTCCTTCAGTGCATTTAAAAAATACATTTCAATGACCTTTTTTTGGGGAAGGGGGCATAATTATGGTGTCTACCTCTTCCCTTAAATAAAAATTGAGACAAAGAAAGGAAGCAACAAAAACAAAAGCCTTGTAACAAATAAGCACAGTTAAACAAAATAAATCCATACAGTAGCCATTTCCAAAATACGTACTTCTTACTATACCTTGAGTTCCTTACCCTTTCTATCAGGAGATGGGAAATATACTTCATCATAGATCCTCAGGAGACATAGTTAATCACTGTAATGATCAGTGCTCTGAAGCATTTCAAAATTGTTTTTCAAAATGTCCTTTAAATAGTTAGGGAAAAAAACACAACAAAATTCAACTGGAAAAAGAATATCAAGGGAATTAATATAAAAAGAAAACAAAACAAAGTAGCCTAGCAGTACCGGACCTAAAAATATATTATAAAACATCAAAAACATATGGTACTGGTTAAGAAATAAAGTAGTGGGTCAATGGAATAGGTTAGATTCACATGACACAATAATCAATGACTATAGAAATCTAGTGTTTGGTAAACCACAAAACTCTAGTTTCTGGGAAAAGAAGTCATTATTTCAAAAATTGCTGGAAAAACTAGAAAATAATATGTCAGAAATGACATCATGCACCCATACCAAAATAATGTCAAAATGGGTACATGATTTGGGCAGAAGAGGTGATATCACAAGCAAATCAGGAGAGCAAGGGATAATTTACCTATCAGATCTTTGGGGAAAAGAGGAATTTATGGCCAAAGAAGAACTAGAGAACATTATGAAATGCAAAATGAACAACTTTGATTACATTAAATTAAAAAGGATTTTAACAAACAAAACCAACACAAAGATTTAGATTAAAAGAAAAGCACAAATCTGGGGGAAATTTTCCACAGATTCATTTCTAAAATATATAAAAAATAGTGTCAAATTTAGAAGTATACCCCAGGGGCTATAAAACTGGGCATACCTTTTGATCCAGCAGTGTCATTATTGAGTCTGTATCCCAAGGAAATAATAAAGGAGGGAAAAGAACCCACATGTGCAAAAATGTTTGAAGCAGCTTTTCTTTGTGATGGCAAAGAATTGGAAAACAAGAAAATACCCATCAATTGGGGAATGGCTGGATGGTATATGAAAATAATGGCATCTTATTGTTCTATAAAAAATGATGAACAAACTAATTTTAGAAAGGCCTAGAAAGATTTACACAAACTAATGCTGAGCAAAACAAGTAGAACCAGGAATACATTGTACACAGTAACATCAAAAAATATGTGATGATCAAGTATGAAAAACTTGATTCTTCACAGCAGTTCAGTAATCTAAGAAAGTCCTGATAAACTTTGAATAGCAAACGCCATCTGCATCCAAAGAGAGAACTATGGACATTGAATGTAAATCTTTTTTTTTTTCTTTTTTTTTCCTCTTGTGATTTTCCCCTTTTGTTCTGATTTTTCTCTCTCAATATGATTCATAAGGCGTGCGCGTTCTTTCTCTTGCTCTCTCTCTCTTTCTATTTTTCTCTTTCTCTCTCTCTCTCTGTCTCTCTCTCTCTGCCTCTGTCTCTCTCTCTGTCTCTCTCTGTCTCTCTCTCTCTGTCTCTCTCTCTCTCTCTCTCTCTCTCTCTCTCTATATATATATATATATATATATATAATGTACATATATAACCAGAAAAATATTTTTTAAATGCTGCTAATGTCATATAAAGTGTTCTCCTGAATGGGATTTGAAATCATATCTGTACTACTTCAAGGACAAAGCTTCTTTTTTTTTTTTTTCAACTTAATTTTCCTTTTTTAAATTTATAGCTTTTTATTTACAAGATATATGCTTGGGTAATTTTTCAGCATTGACATTTGCAAAACCTTTTGTTCCAATTTTTCCCCTCCTTCCTCCCACCTCTCCCCCAGATGGCAGGTAGACCAATACATGTTAATAAATATGTTAAAATATATGTTAAATACAATATATGTATATATGAAGGACAAAGCTTCTTAAACTGTGAGTTGCACCCTACGTAGGGTCACATAATTGAATGTGGGGCTTATAAATTTTGGCAACAGTAAAAGCTATCAGGTATTCTGCCAAGATTTAATTCTTGATAAAAACAAGCACATGTATCTCATTAGTATGCAAATTTGCTTTTGTCTTTAATAAATGGTAAAATTATAAGTATATGAAATAATTGTTTTAAAATAAATTTCTTTATAATTTATTAACAGTTTAAAAAAAAGTATTCTCCTGGTTCAGTTTACCTCAATCTGGATCAGTTTATACTAACCAAGATTCTCTGAAATCATCATTTTTTTTTTCATTTTTTATAATATAAGATTTTGGGTCAAAGTCGATCTCAGACACCTATTGGTTAAAATCAGGATAACAATGGCATCTATTTTCCCAGGGTTGTTGTGAGGACAAAATGAGACAATATTTGTAATGGCCTTTTAAAAACCTTGAAGTGTTGCATGAATGTCAGCTATTATTTTTATTATTTAATGATCATTGGATTCAACTGAAGTTGCTTTGGAGAGCACCATCATGGCCATGTTTTATCATGGGGGTAGGTGGTAGCTTCCAGGATTGCCTTGAGAAAATCAAGATCCCATTACATTCATCATGTCACAGACTTCCAGGTCATTTTCCAACTAATGGGCCCTTCTTAGATTCTAGTTCTTTACTTCCTCCACCCACCTCTTATAATCCCTACCTTCTAGATCAGGAGCTATGTTTTCTCCCTACGTGGCACAGTGGGCAGAATGCTGGGCATGGAGTCAGGAAGACTTATCTTTGTGAGTTCGCATCTAACCTTAGATACTTATTAGTTGTGTGATCCTGGGCAAAGTCACTTAACCCTCTTTGCCTCAGTTTCCTTCTCTGTAAAATAAGTTGGAGAAGGAAATGGCAAACCACTCCAATATCTTTGCCATAAAACAAAAACAAAAACAAACAAACAAACAAAAAAAAAAAAAAAAAAAAAAAAAACCCTGAATAGGATCACAGAGAGTCAGATAGGACTGAAAAACAACATTCTTTTCTTCTTAACCTCTCCTTTCTCTCCACTTCCCACCATTGCTTATTTTCCAATTGAGTGGGAAGGGAACTTCTCTCTCTTTAGCTGCCATCAAGATCAGTTTCTTTCAGTGGAATAACTCTTGTAATAGTAGTAGTAGTAGTGTATGTGTATATATAGATATTACCCTATGATGCTACTCACTATTCCCAGACATTTGAGTTGTAGGTTGGCTAAGCCCAAATTTGCTTCTCTGATCATCATTCTCTCTATCTTTATACCCATCCACGTCAGCTCCATATCCTTTCCCCTCTCCCATTCTTTCCTATCCTTTATTGTGCCCTCTGGAACACTTGTTCTATTGTTAAGAAACTGTCCGTCATATGATACCTGTGTCCTGTGCTTTGTATGTGATTGGTATTTACTTATACATATATATGTTATTCTCTCCCCTACATAAAATATAAGCTCCTTGAGGCAGAGACTATTTTATTTTGTCCTTTTATTCCCAGTGCCTAGACACTTAATAAATGCTTGTTGGATTTCATTGTATGTAAAAATATGAAAAATAAATAATTTTTATTAAAGCTTTTTATTTTCAAAACATATGTATAGATAATTTTCAACATTCACCCTTGCAAAACTTTGTGTTCCAAATTTTTTCTCCCTCTTTTCCCCCTTACCCTCTCCCCTAGATAGCACGTAATCCAATATATGTGAAACATGTGCAATTCTTATATACATATTTATACAATTATCTTGCTGAACAAGAAAAATCAGATCAAAAAGGAAAAAATGATAAAGAAAACAAAATGCAAACAAACTGCAACAAAAAAGTGAAATTATTATGTTGTGATCCACATTCATCCCCATAGTTCTCTCTGGGTGCAGATGGCTCTCTTCATCACAAGACCATTGGGACTATCCTGAATCACATACAAGGTAATTTTGAAGTGGGGATTAGATTGGGGGAAAGTACTAGTAGCTGGGATAAACCTACTAACAGCTGCAGAATCAGGAAAAGTTTCATATATAATGCAAAACATTCAAGTATATATGATGTTGGCCATTTTCTTCCTCATTTATGCTCTTGCTATAAGACTGAATCTTGGTAGGTAGTTCTTGCTCTTTCTAACATAGAGCAACCAAGAGATATTGGGACTACCTAGAATCATATAGACCAGATTCATTAAAGAATCACTTATTTACTCCCAGAGCCATCACCAGTGATCTTGACTTATGTTCTTGTTACTGGACAGCTATGAGTATGAAGGAGAAAGGGAGGCTGATGACTTTGAGCAGCCCTGCCTCACTTAAATCCAATTCAGCACAAGTCAAGAATTCACCCTTGTGATGTCATTGGTCCTTTTCAAGAACAAAGGACAAACAACCACCACATTTACTTCCAATTATTTAACCTTCTGTTAGTTAGGTCAATAGAGCACTGGATTTGAAATCATGATGACTCATCTTGAGTCCAAATCTACTTTCAAATACTTTCACAGTTACTCTCTGTGTGACCTTGGGCAAATTGCTTCAGCTTGTTTGCCTCAGTTTTCTCATCAAAACAAAGAGCTGGAGAATGAAATGACAAACTATTACATGTGTGTGACCCTGGGCAAGTCACTTTACCCTATTAGCCTCAGTTTCCTCATTTGTAAAATGAGTTGGAGAAGTAAATGGCAATCCCCTCTAGGATTTCCCAAGAAAATTCCAAATGGAGTCAGAAAGAGTTAGACACAACTTAAATGACTAAACAACAATAACATCAAGCTGACATTGTGTTATTCTCTCAAATGCATTTTTTATTTCATTTTCAAATGTTGCTTTATAGATCTTCTGTTCTATATGACTATTTGTGCTGTTTTTGATTTTTAGGATTTATTAGAGCTCAGAAGTAAACACTATTTTTCACCTGAAACTTCTGCCCAGGTTTTTAACAACAATGACAATGCTCACTGCTGCTCACCGAAGACTCTCTGATGCTCTATAAAATCCTGTGGATTTTCTTTTCATGTGGTAAGAATGGTTACATATTCCAATTTTGTAAGGAAAGTAAAATATGGAAACCAACTATGCAGAAAATCCACTGATTGAGTTAAAGGCACAGTTCAGAGTGTACAGTGAGTGTCTTTCTGATCTTGGACCTTGAACTTATAAAGATTTCCATGGTTAACCATGGGTGCCGTGCCTTTGGAAGACATTAGCATGTGTTCTTTCTTTCATTCTTCTTGGAACATTACCCCACTCTCTCCCTCTTTCCTATGTAAGAAGAATTCTTTGCCTCTTCTAGGGCCTTGCATAAGGCCTATTTCCATCATGAAAACTCAGCCATCAATCATTCAGAACTGAGTTTGGGCAGGGCCTATACAGAGTCTTGATTTGGTCAAGCCATTGCTGTGGGACACTTGTATAAGAATAAGAGAGTTCACTGAGTGGTTGCCCATCAGTTGAAGAATGGGTGAATAAGTAATGGTATATGAATGTGATGGAATATTATTATTCTATATAGAGAAAGGATCAGCAGGATGATTTCAGAGAGGCCTGAAGAGACTTACATAAATGATGCTAAGAGAAGTGAGTAGAATCAAGAGAGCACTGTACACAGCAACAAGATTATGTGATGATCAACTATGATAGACTTGGCTCTTTTCAACAATGAGGTGATTCAAGGCAGTTCCAATAGACGTGATAGAGAGAGCCATCTGCATCCAAAGAGAGAACTATAGGGACTGAATATGGATCACAGCATAGTATTTTCACCTTTTTATTATTATTTGCTTGCTTTTTTTTTCTCATGCTTTTCCTTTTATAATCTGATTTTTCTTGTGTAGCATGATAATGTGGAGACATGTTTGGAAGAATTGCACATGTTTAAACTATATTGGATTACTTTCTCTCTAAGGGAAAGGGTGGGGAGAAGGAAGGGAGAAAATTTGGAACACAAGGTTTTGCAAAGGTGAATATTGAAAATTATCCTTGTTTGTATTTTGAAAATAAAAAGCTATCATTTTTTTAAAATAAGAGATTTCAGAATAAAGTAGAGGGCAGCTATGTGGTAACTTGCAATCAGGAAGACTCATCTTCATGAGTTCTAATCTATCCTTAGATAGCTGTATGACCCTGGGCAAGTTATGCCTCAGTTTCCTCATCTGTAAAATGAGTTGAAGAAGGAAATGGCAAACCATTCCAATGTCTTTGCTAAGAAGACCCTAAATAATTAATAGGAGGCAGCTATAGGGCATGGTGGATAGAGCACTGGCTCTGAAGTCAGGAGGATCTGAGTTCAAGTTTGGCCTCAGATACTTAACACTCATTGTGTGACCCTTGGCAAGTCACTTAACCCTAATTGCCTTGAAAAAAAAATAATGATAATAACTTTTAAAAAGAAGATGAAGAAAGAACAACAGTAACAACTCATTGGCTATTGAAAGATGCTACAGAAAGTGATATAACTTCTAAGTTATATCACTTTCTGTAGCATCTTTCAATTTTTTGTGTTGTTTACTTGCATTTTGTTTTCTTCCTCATTTTTTCCCTTTTTGATCTGATTTTTCTTGTTTGGCATGATAATTGTGAAAATATGTTTAGAAGAATTGTTGTCTCGGAGAGGGAATGAAAGGAATGAGAAGAAAGGAAGGGAAGGAGAAATGTGGAACACAAGGTTTTGTAAAGGTGAATGTTGAAAACTATGCATATTTTTGATATATTTTTGAAAATAAAAAAGCTTAAAAAAAAAAAGAAAGTGGCATAACTGTGCTATCTAATATCACCTGAACTCTCTCTGCAGAGAAGCAAAGTTTTGTTCTTCCCTGATTGTGTATAACATGTCCCACAGTAGCTATTACAAATACTCTCTTTTCTCCTCAAGCTTCCCAATCTTTCTACCCTCCCAAATTAAAGACTTTATTTGATGTTTTACTAAGAAAATAAAGCCATTCTCCTTGATCTATCTTTTCTCCCCTATTCTAAATTCAAATCATCTTAACATCATTCCAAAGACTAAAGTCTCTAACGAAGAAACATTCCTTCTCTTTGCCACCCTGGGGAAGAGTCAAGATGGGCGAGACAGATAAGGAAACTGAGGCAACCAGGGTGAAGTTATGTGTCCAGAGTCACATAACTAGTAAAAGGCCAGATTTGAATTCAGGAAGATGAGTCTTCCTCATTTCAGGCTGCCCCACCTGGAATACACTCTTTTCTTATTTCCAATTTCAAAATTCTCCCCTTTTTCAAGACTCATCTTAGGGAGCTTCTTATCCTTGATCTTCTCAGCTGACAAAATGCCCTGTCAATTCTTTATAAACACTAGCGATCATGACCATCATCATTATAAGAGAAGAGAGCTTTGGTGGATCTTTTGGTTCTAGTCTTCAGATGAAAAGATGTTTTCAGTGGAAGATAAAGGATCCTCCTCTACTCCAATATATTGGTGAACTTGCTGCTCCCTGTATAGAGCATGGCCTCAACTAGGCAGACTTATATTAGGGCTGATTGACGAATGTTGCTTTTTTTTTTTTGTTTACTTTCCTTAATCAAGTGACCTGGTGAGTTTCAAATGATCTGACAATCTGTAGTCCTGATGGTGATATCATCTCCTAATTTTCTTAATTGAGAAATCTAAAAAAGAAATTTACAAGCCATTTTTTCAGCCCAAGTAAGCATGAGAGGACTGAGAAGGCTGTGAACCTTGGGGATGATATCTCACCAGAGTCATAATGTACAGAGCATTCCAATGCGCAGGAACTAAAAGAGAGGACTAGGCTGGCCATTAGAGAAAGATAAGATCCCAAAGCTAAAGTAGACCCTAATCTTGTGGAGGACGAAGTGTCAGATACCAATCATCAGCACTGTGACTCATGGTCTAGTTCTGATCACAGATCTGGGGCAATATGTGATGGAAACCTATGTCTAGGGTGGCCTTCCTGGGTAAGGAGTGGGTCCTACACTGTGTTCTGAGTTTTCAGGGTCTTTTACTGCTTCAAAAGTAAATAGCAGTTATGTGGCTCTGACCCTGAGAAGTGGAATCTCAGATACAGTCTCCAGCTCAATCTGAAGTTTGTGTAGGTGAACAGCCTGATCAAAAACCTGAGACTAAAGGAAAGCCTGAAGTTCTGTCTCTCTGAACCAGCAGAGCTTTTCAGCTGATTGATAGTATCTGAGTCTAGCAGCAGTCTACTGAAACTTCCAACCAGGAATGTTGCTCAAACTTAGTCCCATATCTGAAACTTGCAGAGCTGAGATGGCTGAAAGAGTGGTGATCAGACTTTACTCTGGATCAGTTCCCTTTGGGAGTAGAAAAAAAAAAAAAGCTTGAAAGTATGTAGATCTTAAAATAAGACAGAACTCAATTCTCCCAAGAAAGCAGTGGCAGAACCTGCCTAAATATTTCCTACAGAAGGCAAATCCTGGCACTAACATAAAATCCCAAGTTGGAAAATAAACTGGAAAAAAATGACCAAACAAACAAACAAAAAAGAATCCCACCACAAAGAATTATTATGAAGATATTATGAAGACACAAACCCAGAAAAAAATAACTCCAAAATATCTATCTACAAGCAAAGCCTCAGAGAAGAACACAACTTGGGCACAATTTCAATTAGAATCCCTGGAGGAAATAAAACAAAGAAATAAATATGCAAGAAATTGGAAGCCTTGGGGTTCAAGTGGAGATTTTCCAATATTCTCCTCTTCAAACCACTCCTATCCCCCAAATTTTGTCCTGATTAGGAAGCTTAAAGTATTTATTGGGGCAAAAGAGAAGAAGTAGAAAAGCAGAATTGTAGGATTTTACAAACTCATTTGGTTGAGCTTAAACATTGAATAGGCAAAACTTCTGGTCAAATTTGACTAAACGCCTGAGAGACAGCTATCTAAGGTCTGGAAAAGCCTGGGAACTGCTAATGCTGGCTGATCAGACTTCAAAGCATCTGAAGTCTACTGATAAAACTGACATTGGAGATTTCTTGTGGGATTTAGGCCTCCTTAATGGCATAGAACAATTGAAAGGCTATTGTTATTTATCCATTTCACCATTTCACCTCACTTGGCAATGTCCTATCAATTTCCAGAACTGAAATGGTCTCTCTCTGTTTTAAAAGCTTCCCCTTCCATGCCAGTATATCTTCCTGCCATCCCTCTGCCAGGAGATGGTGTCATCACTGCAACTATAGATGGCCAAGCCATTTGAAACTCATTAGGTCACTTGGTCAAAGAAAGGAAAGAGAATAGAAAAGTTGATTAACCAGCTGTGATATAAACCTGCATAGTTGAGTCCATGCTCTATATTCACCAGTATATTAGAGTAGAGGCCTTTTCATCTTTTACTGAAAGCAAATCTTTTTACCTGGAGAGCTGGAACCAAAAGATCTCAGTCAGAAGCTCTCTCCTCTTATAATTATGATGATGATGATAGCTAGTGTTTATAAAATACTTTAACATTTACTGAGTAAAATATACATATAATATATAATTTTATGTATAGATACTTGCATATATAAGATAGAAAAGAAAATTTTCTATATACATATAAATACATATAAGATATCTGTATACATATAGTGATATATATTAATCACTAGATTTTTATATATGTACATATGTATGTATATACATATATATGCATATATATCATTAGTAGATACATATATGCATATATATATATCATTAGATATTTTTATTTAATTCTCACAACCTTATCTGTGAGATGAAGGCTACTATTATCTCCATTTTATAGGTGAGAAAAAGTGAAGTCGAGAGAACAGAGTCACACAGTTATTAGATAAGTGAGACAGGATTTAAACCCAGCGTTCCTGACTCCAGGTCCAGCATTCTGTCTACTAAACCATCTACCTGTCCCCCCAAAAGTCTTCTGAGTTACCAAGCTCAATTAGGAGACTCTGAGCCACCCACAGATCTTCCATGTGATCTTCAGGAAGTAGACAGGGAATTATTGAGAATGCTCTGTACACTTCACCTCATATATTTCAAAGATTAGGGTAGTTTCAAGTGGAGGCAGCTCAAGTAAGAGGGGCAGAAGGCAGAAGCAAGAGAAAAAGTTTTTGGAATTAAGGTAAAAGAAGACTGAGGCTGAGGAAGTAGTCAGTTTTCAAAAGTAAGAGGAGCAGGGATCTGGTTGTGTTTGAAGGAAAACAGATCAAAGGTTGATATGTGAATGCATGGTAACTACTTGTGCTCTCTTTCTCTGAATTGGTATTTAGTAACACTGGAGGGTGGAGTAAAGCTACTGACCTTTGTCCGGCATTTCTACTGCTGCACTCATATCATTGAGCCACTTACCCATGTAGAAATATCTCACACTTAAGTAGCATTTTCCTCAGAATAATATAAGGTAGGAGATACTATAATACCCTTTGTATAGATGAGAAAAATTGAGGCACAGAGAGATTAAAGTAATTTCATTAAATTATACAGACAATTAAGCCAAAAGTTGAAGGCAGGTATCTTATTTCTAAGTCTAATAATCTCTATCCTATACCACAGTCAGTCAAATAGCTTTTATTAAGCACCTTCAAAGTGTCAGCCATTATACTAAGTTCTGAAGATATAAAGAAAGGCAACAAAATCATTTCCTGTCCTCAAGGAGCTCACAGTCTAATGGGAGACAATATGCAAACAATTAAGGTGGTCAGTTGATCAATAACTTATTACTATGTGCCAAGCACTGTGCTAGGTAAAAGCAAACAATATATGTTATTGATTTGTATCAGTCATGTCTCACTCTTCATGACCCTATTTTATGGTTTTCTTGGCAAAGATATCTTGGTAGTTTGCCATTTCCTTCTCTACCTCATTTTACAGGTGAGGAAACTGAGACAAACAGGGTTAAGTGATTTACCCAGGATTATTTACCCAAGAATTTACCCAGGGTAAGTGTGTGAGGCTGGATTTGAATTCAAGTTTTCCTGACTCCAGGGCTGGCACTCTATCCATGATCCCACCTAGTTATCCCCAAATGATATATAGACAGTACCAGAGAGAAGGCACTAAAACTAAGGAAAACTGAGAACAGCTTCTTTCAGAAAGTTCCTCCTTCTAACATGTCACTTCATATGAATAAATTGGAATGCTTCCTAAATAAGGTGTCCTTTCAAAAGCATTTTGAATGATGGGAGGAAGGCAGAAGACTAGAACATAAAGCACAGCTTTGAAGAAGCACATCAGTCATGAAATAGGAGGATCAGTCAAAAGAAACTTTAAACAGATGTGACTGAGATAAATGAGGAGGGGACAGGGATATTGGAGACAGAAGAGGTAAGCAGGGGTAGAATGAGGCCACTGGATTATATTCCAGGTAATTTTCAAAACAAAGAGAAGGAAACTCCTTTACGGCTTTCTGTTAGACCTCAGAGAATCTGTAATCAACAATCACCCCAAGAATTTCCTTGCCACATACTATATCTTTAAATATTATCAACGATACTGTAATACCTGATGACTAAATACCTCAGGATATAATGTTGCTTGTTACCTTTGAGTGAACAATATTCCAACTCTTTTCTTTGCTTTTTCAAGAAATATCTATCTATAAAATACCCTTCCATTTAGTTGCAACTCTGTTTTTTTTTTCTTCTGATTTCATTTGTAGCAAGAAAGTTCAGATGAATATGATTCAGCAATATGTCCAATTGGTCCTTGGACAAAGATTTCACATTTAAACAACTGAGAGCCAAATTAAAATGTATTGATGGTCTAAAAACAGTGTGGTTCTTAAAATTGTTAAAGTCAAAGTTAAAACCTTTGAATCTTAACTCCATCTTGGTTTTAAGAAATTTATAAGACCACGATTGCTATGAAAGCAGGAAGAATAACATTATTTATCTATGAAGAACTTCCTAATATGTATATCCTCTTTGAACAGATGTTTTTTTATTATCATGAATTTTCTATAATATATCACCTGTATCCTGTTTTTAATGGTCTGCACCATATGTCGCCTAGGTCTCTATTGTTTATTTTAAAGAAAAAGAAGAAAAGAGATATTTTATAGTTTTCTCTTAAAAAGCATATTTTATTGATATCTTTTTTTATATCACCAAAATTTTTCCCTTTCCACTCCCATTCAGCCATCCCATATAAAAAAGAATATTTGTTCTTTTTAATTTCTTTTTAAAATAGCTTTTAATTTTTCCAAATACATGCAAAGATAGTTTTTAACACTCACCTTTGTGAGTGAACCTTGTGTTCCAAATTTTTCTCTTCTTCCACCCTCCCCCCTCCACTAGACAGGAAGCAATCTTATATAAGTTAGACGTGCAATTCTTCCAAACATATTTACATACAAAAATATTTTTTAAAGAAAAAACGAAGAGACAAAAATAATAAGCAATGCTGATAATATAACAACAAAAATCTGAAAACATATGCCAAGTTCCACATCTGTGAACCTCCCACCTCTTCCAAGAAATGAGATAAGCCTATCTTCTCATATCTCTTCTTTAGAGCTGTACTTTTTCTTTGCAAATTTGCAACATTCATTTTTGTTTATTTTACTGTTTTTCTTCCCATTTACATTGTTTTAATCGTTGTGTACATCACTTATTTGGGTTTTCCTTACACTTACTCTGTATTGGTTCATATAAATTTTCCCATGCTTCTCTGTATTCATCACATTCATCCTTCTTACAGTACAACAATATTCCATTACATTGATGCATCACAATTTATTTAGCCACTCCTCTATATATGGACATCTACTTTGCTTCCAATTCTTTGTTGCCACACCTCTGCAGTCCTTTTTCAGAGCTGCTCATCTCCCTTTGCTATCCACCTAGCACTCAACTCTCATCGGTGACTCCAAGAAACTGTAGCAGCAGTCACACTTAAATAAACTGTCTTCCAAGATAGGATAAATCAAGTTGGAGTAATTAATGGGTCACAAACTTGTCAGTGAGTTAGGGGAATGTCCACCCAACCATGTAAACACTCCTCCCTGTGGTATAGGTGGATGAGAGCAATTTGTTCCAGTAGCTATGAAGGGTTAGAAGCAAGTGTCAAGGTCATTTATTGTATCCTGGGCCATTACCAGTCATCTTGATTTTTGTCTTACCACTGGACTTCAATGACTCTTGAAGAGAGAGTGAGGCTTATGACTTTGTGCAATTCTGTCTTACTTAAATCCAATCACACATGAATCAATATGTCATTAGTTCTCTTTGAAAATGAAGGACAAACATGAATACTTATTGTGTATCTAATTTATATTTTAATGTATTTAACATCTACTGGTCATCCTGCCATCTAGGCGAGGGGGGGGGTAAGAGGTGAAAAATTGGAACAAGAGGTTTGGCAATTGTTAATGCTGTAAAGTTACCCATGCATATAACCTGTAAATAAAAGGCTATTAAATAAAAAATAAAAAATAAAAAAAAGGAAAAAAGACCAACCCCCCCCCCAAAAGAAAAAAGAAAATGAAGGACAAAGTTCTAATGGACTAAACCAGCTACACCCAGTGAAAGAACTCTGGGAGATGACTAAGAACCATAACATCGAACTCCCAATCCCTTTATTTTTGCCTGCCTGCATTTCTGATTTCCTTCACAGGCTAACTGTACAATATTTCAGAGTCCAATTCTTTTTGTACAGCAAAATAATGGTTTGGACATGTATACTTATTTTGTATTTAATTTATACTCTAATATATTTAACATATGTTGGTCATCCTGCCATCTAGGGGAGGGGTGGGGGGAAGGAGGGGAAAAATTGGAACAAAAGGTTTGGCAATTATCAGTGCTGTAAAATTACCCATGCATGTAACTTGTAAATAAAAAGCTATTAAAATAAAAAAGAAAATGAAAGACAAACAATAACCACAAAGAATTGCTGCTCTATATATTTTGGGGTACATGGAGATGTTTTTCCTTATTAAAAATCCCTTTGAGGTATAAGCCTAGTATTTGAGTCTCTGAGTCAAAGGATATGGACATTTTAGTTTGGTACAGTCATGCAAAACATATTTCCATATTGGTTACATTGTGAAAGAAAGCACAGATCAAAAATTAAATAAATAAATAAATAAATCAAGAAAAATTAAAAAAAAAACTTTTTGAAAAGTGTGCTTTGATTTGTATTCAAATGTCATCGGTTCTTTCTCTGAAAGTAGATAGCATTTTTCATCATAAGTCCTTTGGCATTGTCTTGGATCATTGTGTTGCTGAGAATAGCTAAGTCATTCACAGTTGATCATTGTACAATATTGCCTTTACTATGCATGTACTTTGTTCTCCCGATTTTGCTCATTTCACTTGCACCAGTTCACACAAGCCTTCCCAGGTTTTCTTATAGCACAATAGTGTTCCATCACAATCATATATTATAACTTGTTCAGTTTTTCTTTAATTGATTGATGGGCATCCCTTCAATTTCCAATTCTTTGACATCACAAAAAGAGCTGCTATAAAAATTGTTTTTTTTTTTTTTTTTTATAAATAGGTTCTTTTCCTTTTTTTAAAATCTCTTGGGGATATAGACCTAATAATGGTATTACTGGGTCAAAAGGTAAGCACAGTTTTATAGTCCTTTTGTACATAGCTCCAAATTGGTCTCCAAAATAGGTCAGTTCACAACTCCTCCAATAGTGCTTTAGTACTCTCCTCCAACATTTGTCATTACCCTTCTCTATCTATTACCCATTCTGATAGGTATGAGGTGGTACTACAGAGCTGTTTTAACTTGCATTTTTCTAATCAATAATTATTTAGAACATTTTTTTATATGTTTGTAGATAGCTTTGATTTCTTTTTCTGAAAAATGCCTGTTCATCTCCTTTGACCATTTGTCAGTTGGGGAATGACTCATATTCCTTTATATTTGACTCAATTCTCTAAAAATTTGAGAAATGTGGACTTTAGCAGCAAACCTTATATATTCCTCCCCTTCCTTCACCCCCAGTTTTTGCTTTCCTTCTAATCTTAGCTGTATTAGATTTGTTTGTTAATTTGTTTGTTAACTTTAATGTAATTGTTTGTTAAATTTAATGTAATAAGAATTATCTATTTTGCTTTCTGTAATGCTTTCTATCTCTTCTTTTGTCACAAATCCTTTCCTCACCCATAGATCTGACAAATAAGATATTTTATGCTCCCTTAATTTGCTTGTGATATCTCCTTTCATGTCTAAATATTATCTTATAATATTTATCTTTATATATGGTGTGAGATGTTGGTCTGTATTGAGTTTCAAAGCAGAAGATTCTTAGTGATGAGGAAGTTTTAACTCTCATACATTCCTTTGAGAATCCTATTAATAAAATGCTTTATTTTAAAACACTTCACTGGCTAAATTATCTCATAGGTAATCAGAATAGAATAAGAATTTCTTTTAATTTTACTGTTGTTGTTTTTTCAGTGCTGCTTCCTTGCAAGTAAAATAGTTTTTTGACTTTGACAACTATTTCAAAGTTTTATTTCAGGTACCTATGAAAACATACTCTACTCTCTTTTCTACTTCCCATCATTACTGTTACCATCCTTACTATGAAAGAAAAACATAAGATTGAGGGGCTTTGTGTATTTTATTGTTGTTGAACGGGCTACCATACTAGGGGGAAAAAGTCACTATCAGGTGGCCAGACTACTGGTGAGATGGTGAGATGTAGTTAGCTATATTCTCAGAAAACTGACTATGTCTGTTACTAAGGTCATATTGGAAAATTTTTCTAAAAATAGTAGAATTTGCTAGAATTTAAGTTAATCAACAAGCTTTGAGTAAGCTTTTACAATGTGCCAATTACTTTGCCAAGCCAGTTACTGTGTTCAAGGATCTAGGGTCATCTCTATGTCATGATGAGGCATCAGAGTAGGAATTTATGGAAAGGTTGGCAATAAATACTTTTTTTCTTTCCTTTATTTTTCATTTATTCAAAGAGGAGGACAAAAGGAAAAGATACTAGATAATTCAAATTATGAGAAGAAAATTCAAGTGACATATATTTGATGAATTTGGGTTCATTTTTCTTAAGAACTGCTGATTTAGCAGCAAGACACCCTATGAGGAATAGATAAAATTTTGGTTGATACCAGGTGAATCAAACCATTGTTACTACCACTACCTTCTTGTTTATTCTTAAGTCACAAGAAAGTGGAGCTTTTATTTATGGCTCTTTCAGACCTCAGGGGATTTATATGCAGCATTCACCTCAGAATAACCTTTCAGCATTGCCTGCCCTCAGACTCTGATGGAGACAGTCCAGGACTCCAAACCCAAGAGCCTTAAGAATAAAAATGTTCCTCAGAAAACTGACCTTGCTTTAAGCTTGGCCCGACAGTTGTTAATCCAAGGTAATGTCAGTGAATAATTGACTTAACATTCTAGTTATCAGTAACACTAATGCTTAACCAACTGCCATTGTTGGTCACATTCACCCAAAAGTCTTGGGAATAGCACTGCACCTCCAAACTACAGGCCCAGCTTCCATCTTGGTCCTAACCCCCATTATCCACAGGAGTAATCCTTGTGAAGGAGGCCTCCATCTACACCAACTGCCAACCAACTACTACTCAAAGTCAATCAAATCAGTCTAGCTGAGACACCCTGAAGGAGAGATAGGAAGTAACATGGGCCAGGCAAGTCAAATTATTGCTACCACCTCTCCTCAGGCTTCAATGGAAATAGATATTAAGACCTTAAAATCAAGAGTTTTCATTCCAAGACCATCGACCCTGTTTATAACACAACAACTATAGCCATTATCTGGGGAATGAACCCTTGTGGAGATGTGACCTGGCAACTACTTCTTCAGGTGCCATAGCCCTAGCATCCTCAGGGACCACACCTACCTAAGAACTAGAAAAGAAAACTCTCATTATCAAAGTCCTTAGTGTTATCAAATGGTTCAGTATCAGAAAAAGGACATGATTTTATCAGTATAAATAATATTAAAAAGATGATTATCATGTGCTTTGCTGCTAAACCAGAAGGACCATAGGATCTTTCCATCTGACTTACAGATGGTATCTCCTATATGTGTTGTCTTTCATTATTAGAATCTGAACTCTTTGATTATCCGAATTCTCTTGCTTTTCTATTTATATCCTTAGTGCTTTGTACATAATACATACTTAATAAATAAGTTTTCATTCATTCATTTAATCATTCATTTATGGACTGACAAAATGAAAGGGCCAAGGGTGAAAGCAATATGTATTTTCTTGAAAACAGGATTCTATAGAAAGAAAATGGTGACAACATTGAGATTCTACATAAATAGTATTCTTCTCTACCTTCTTATCCTGTTGTTGCCTCCACTGAATGGAGGTATTAACCAAGGATTAGAGAGGGAAGTAGCTAGGCTGACCTATATAGTTTCTCAGGAATGATCCATGATGAAAACCCAGAGCCCATACATACAACAGTAGCATATCCAGAAATGCAATGGAAAATATAAATGTAAGAGTCATAAATCAGAGGTTACACTTAAATGTTTAAAATTTTTTTTCTCATAACCAGAAAGTCAACAAACACAAATATTTCCATGCACAAAGAAAGCTAGACAATGTGAAATTCTTAATCTACTATGTACATAGTGGATAAAATTTTATTGCTTTTAATATACTTATTTACATATCATATATACATGTATGCTTATATACTTAACCTATCAAATATACAATATTTAATATAAATTTAATAAAGTTAAATTTAGTATGATAATACCAATGTCCTGTTTGACTGGGTCCTTCTCCTCTTATCTATCTATTTTAAATATTTTAACTTTCTTTTTCTGCCTCATCTTCACTTTTTCTGTATCATTATCACTATCCCTAGAATCTTCTTTTGTGACAAAAATATATTCAAGCAAAATAAAATTTTCAATAAATATAATGGCCATGACCAAAAATGCATGTTTCATTTGATGCCTAAAGTCTATCACCTCTCTATCAAGAAAAAGAGAGGGAACATGATAACATGAGCAATCATTGATTATTTGGAGTTTAGTTAGTTATTTCATTGATCCAAGATTTTAAGTCTTTCAAAGTTGTTTTCCATTACAATGTCAGGGTAACTATATAAATATTTCTTCTCATTCTGTTCATTTTACTCTGCATCAAGTCATCTAAATCTTCACTAGTTTCTCTGAACTCCATCTTTTTTATTTTATTACATTCATATATTATATGTTATTAGATCACCTCCCCTCAAATAATGAATATTCACTTTATTTCTAGTTCTTTGCTACAACAAGGGCTGCTGTAAGAATTCTAAGGTATTTGGTTTTCTTTTCTTCTCTCTTTGATCTCTTTGAATTATTGACCCAAAGTGGCCCAAAGTTTAATGGTTCTTATTTTGAGGTATTAGTTCCAAATTACTCTTCAGAGGAAATAAACCAATCCACCAACAGTACATGAGTATGTCTTACTTTCTTTTGCCCTATTAAATATTATCATTTTCATTATTTGTCATCCTTGCCAATCATAATGTCATGATGCCAATCATAATATATAAGGTGGAATTAACTAATTAGGACTGGAGTACCTCCATTTTCTGGAGACACAACTAAGTTCCTGCAAATCATTTCTAATCTTTCTATATTTTTAAAGGGGTTTATTTCTAGCAAATGAACTGTCACATTTTTAATGAAAAGGAGATACTTAAGTAGAATACAGTTATAATTTATATGAGGTCTAGGTTTCATTGGAGTATCTCTATTGATGGTGTATTGAAACAAATAGCTAGAATACTTTGAATCTGTCTGGAGAAAATCAATATTAATATTAACATACAAATTAATAAATTAGAACTTCTGAAACAGTATTGTACAAATAAGAAACAAATAGTGACAATTTATTTCTTATTGCTCTAAATAGGAAAAAAGGATCTATTTCTAACAAATAGGTTGTGATATATCTAATGGGAATAAAATGCTTAAATAGTACAGTTATTCTCTATGTGACACCATCCAAGATTTCATTAGAGAGTTCTTATTGGATTGATGCAAAAGGCTAGAATACTGAAAAGCTCGTAGGAGGAAACCAATATTATGATTAATTACATAAATTTACTAAGAAGAAATTAAGTATCTTCCTTAGAATTCAAGTCAACAAGTCAAGCCAACAGTTATTATATGCTAACTAGATGCCAAGCACTGTGCTAAGTGATGGATAAATATGCTGTCCAAATAATAACTAGAATATAGCAATTTGTTTCCTTTTTCTTTAAATAGAAACAACTGACCCATATTCTAGCAAGTGGATATCACACTATTAATGAAAAGAGATATTTATGTAAAAACATAATTATATACTTTCATTGACCTAGATTTCATTGGAATATTCCTCTTGATATTAAATTGTTACATAGTTAGAAAACTGAGAATCTAGTCAGAGAAAAATTATAGTTATTATCACTACCCTAATTAAAAATCAGATACCTTTCTTAGATAAGATATGCTGTTCAAATAAAGATCAGATTGTAGCAATTTGTCTTCTATTGATCTAAATCAGGAGTTCTTAATCTAAGGTCCTTGCACCCCTCAGGAGTCTGTGGATAAAGTTATAGAAAACTTGCATGGGGTGGGGTTATGGGGGAATTACATCTTTATTTTCACCAACTTAGAAACTTAGAATTTCTTTCAATTATGAATTTTACAATTTTTAAACTTTTTATTTTTCAAAACATATGCACAAATAATTTGTCAACATTGATCCTTGCATAGCCTTGTGTTTCAGATTTTTCCCTCCTTTCCCCCACTGCATCCTCTAGATGGCAACCAATCCAATATAATTATACATGTTTAAATATATGTTAAATCCAATATGTGTAAACATTTATACAATTCTCTTACTGCACAAGAAAAATCAGCTCAAAAAGGAAAGTAAATGAATGAGAAAACAAATTGCAAGTGAACAACAATCGAAAGAGCGAGAATGTTATATTATGATCCACATTCAATTCCCACAGTTCTCTCTCTGAGTGTAGATGGCTCTCTTCATCACAAAATCATTGCAACTGGAATCAATCATTTCATTGTTGGAAAGAGCCATGTCCATCAGAATTGATCATCATACAGTCTTGTTGTTGCTGTGTATAATGATCTCCTGGTTCTGCTCATTTCACTCAACATCAGTTCATGCAAGTCTCTCCAGACCTCTCTGAAATCATACTGTTGGTCATTTCTTACAGAACAATAATATTCCATATCATTCATTTGCCATAATTTATTCAGCCATTTTCCAATTGATGGGCAGCCACTCAAGTTTCCAGTTTCTGGTCACTACAGAAAGGGCTGCCACAAACATTTTTCCACATGTGGGTCGCTTTCCCTCCTTTAAGATCTCTTTGGGATACTAGCCCAGTAGTAACACTGCTGGATCAAAGGGTATGCACAGTTTGATAACTTTTTGAGCATAATTCCAAATTGCTCTTCAGAATGGCTGGATCCATTTACAGTTCCACCAACAATGCATCAGTGTCCCAGTTTTCCCACATCCCCTCCAACATTTGTCATTATCTTTTCCTGTCATTTTAGCCAATCTGAAAGGTGTGTAGTGGTATCTCAGAGTAATCTTAATTTGCATTTCTCTGATCAATAGTGATTAAGAGCACCTTTTCATATGATTAGAAATGGCTTTAATTTCTTCATTTGAAAATTGTCTGTTTATATTCTTTGACCATTTATTGATTGAAGAATGGCTCGAATTCTTATAAATTTGAGTCAATTCTCTATATATTTTAGAAATGAGGTCTTTATCAGGACCCTTAAATGTAAAAATGATTTCCCAATTTATTGCTTCCCTTCTGACCTTGACTGTAGTTTTGTTTGTACAAAAACTTTTTAACTTATGTAAGAGGTAAACTATCCTATATTCTTCTAATTTGCTTATAATATCATTCTTTATGTCTAAATCATGAACCCATTTAGCTCTTGTCTTGGTATGTGGTGTTAGATGTAGGTCAAGTCCTAATTTCTTCCAATTTTCCCAGTAGTTTTTGTCAAATACTGAGTCTTATCCCAAAAGTTGGGGTCTTTGGGTTTGTCAAACACTAGATTACTATAGTTATGGACTAAAAAAAGTTATTATTTTAAGAAGGGTTTCTTAGGCTTTTCTATACTATCAAAAGACTCCATGATACACACAAAAAGACTAAGAATCCCTCCTCTGAATAGACAACAGGCCCTCTTTCTAGTAAATTGACATTGAAAGTTTTAATGGGAAAAAATATCAGATAGAACATAGTTACACTGTAACATTGCTCTGGGTTTCATTAAAAAGTTTCTATTGACGTTATTGGCAAAATACTGGAACCCAGATGGAGAAAACTAATATTAGTCATTAGCATAATGAATTGACTAATTAGCTAACTGTCTAGTTAGAGCAGGGGTCCTCAAACTTTTTAAATACAGGGCCAATTCACTGTCCTTCAGACAGTTGGAGGGCCAGACTATAGTAAAAACAAAACCTTTGTTTTGTGGACCTTTAAATAAAGAAACTTCATAGCCATGGGTGAGGGGGATAATCGTCCTCAGTCTCTGCATCTGGCCCACAGGCGGTAGTTTGAGGACCCCTGAGTTAGAGGAACCAAAAAGCCAATGGTAATTATTAGAGACTGATGCTCAGGAGAAAAGTTATGATTGGTTATATAGATCTGGGAATCACCTGCATAGATATAATAATTTAACTTATGAGAGGTGATGAGATCACCAAGAGAAATAACACAAAAGCAGAAAAGAGAGTCCAGAACAGAGCCTCTGGGAACACTCATTCTAGGTTTCATTGAAGGAGTCATATTAATGTTGGATTTTTGCAAATGAGTAAAATACTCAAAACAAAATGATCAAATTCAACTGATTCATAGCTGGTGAATATTACCATTTTAAGGGGCCATCAGGACAGTGATCAGTTATTTCTTGGCCAATAATGTTTCTGCCCCTTTAATTCAATCAAATAGAGGCTCATTCACTCATCTTATCCCTTTATAGAAATTGTTATTTTTTAAAAACACATTTTATCTGCCTTGTAGACTATGATCCCTGTGCCCGAAAGAGGTAGTAGTAAGGTGTTAGAGGAGAAAAATGTTTCTGTCCTCTGTACCTTCAGGGATGGTATCTAGCAATGGGGCTACTCACTAAGAAGATACATTATCTGTGAGTGTGAGAGTTAGTTGTAGAGAGTTCAAGACACAGTTGAAGGATTACTATAATATGAGAACAATAGACATATAGACATATATATGGAGTGACTCAAAAGAGAAAATGATTTTGGGGAAGAATCTAACTATGGACTTGGATTCAAGAAGGAACTTAGCCCTTGAATTTCAATTGGTAAATAAGATTCCATGAGAAAAAGAAAAATATCAAATCCCTTTAATACTGGAAAAGGTCAGTTGCCTTGGTCATCTGTATCTCACTGCTATTGTACTCTGTTTGTGTCCACTCTTCCAATGCCTACTATGAGTTATTTGTTGGACAGTGGAACTATTCAGGATTATAGGGAAAATGTTTTAGAACCACTGTTCTTACTATGATACTTTAATAAACATCTTTGCTTTGAGCTAATTGTGAGTGTTGCCTGACTAATAAGGGAAAATTCACTTGTAGAAGTCAGCTAGTAACTGACTAAAAAGCTTTGAAAAGAATGAACAAATGAATAATCCACTGATAGATAGAATGCCATCTAGTGATCAAATAATACATCCTCTTTCAACTGATAGATCCTGCTCTCCTCTACTAATGTAAACAAGAAAATGGTTCTGTGGTCCAGTCCACAAGTCAATAAACATTTATTAAGTATCTACCATGTGCCAGGAAGTTAGACATCTCATCGAAACAGCCCATAATCACTACTTCTATCTTGTTCTTCTATCTTACATAGCTTGGGACAGTAGAAAGAATAATGGCTTTGGAGTCAAAGGTAGAAAGGAAGTAATATTTTACGTTGTGCCTACTATGTGCCAGACATTTTTCAAAAATGATTTCATTTTTTCCTTAAGGTAACTCTGGGAAGTGCATACTATCATTATTCCCATTTTACACTTGAGGAAACTGAGACAGAAATTAAATGATTTGCCCAGAGTCACATAGCCTAGTAAGTATTTGGGTTCAGATTTAAACTCAGGGCTTCATGACTTTAGGTCCAGTACTCTATCCACTGGACTACTTAGCTGCTTTCAGAATATATATTAAAATCTCAGCTCTGACACTTTCTCTACTTTTGCAACCTTGAGTAAGTATCCTAATTTCTCTGGGCCTAATATTTTCATTTGTAAAATTTAGGTGTTGGACTGACTTCTAAAGTCTTTTCTAGCACTATATTTCATCTAGGATTTTGTGATCTCCATTTAACCGAAATGTATTTGGAAAACTGCAAAACTCTCAATGACCCTAAAATGCCCTTTGTTACAAAAGCTCCATTTTTAACTGTCAGACTTGTCATTCTGTGCTAAGCAGAGCCTTGTCCCAATCTAGTATTATCTTCATAGTGATGAATGCAAAATTTGACAGAAATCTTATAGCGACCTTTGTGGAAAAGAAATTTGAATAGACTCTAGGTGGCGCTTATGCTCTTGGTAGTTTAAGACTCAGTAACTAGCCTATTTCCAAAAAGGATTTTTGAGAGGGGAAAAAAAATTTAACCCTGCATTTCTATAAGATTTTAAGGTTTACAGAGCTCTTCTTTCCTTGCAACAAGCCTTGCAAAACTGGTAATTCAAGTATTAAGATTTCCATTTTTTAGATGACATTGAGCTTCTGAGAAATTAATGGAAGAGTCCTTCTGTGAAAGAATTAGCTTTTGTTTAGCTCCAGAGGGCAGAATTAGATCATTGGGTGGAAGCTGAAAGGAGGCAAATTTAGACTTAAAGTCAGAACAATTTTCTTTTTTTAACATTTTTTTAAAATTAAAGCTTTTTATTTTCAAAACATATGTATGAATAAATTTTCAACATTGACCCTTGCAAACTTTGTGTTCTAAATTTCTCCTCCTTCCTTCCACTCCCTCCCCTAGATGACAAGTAATCCAATTTATGTTAAACATGTGCGATTCTTCTATACATATTTCTACAATTATCGTGCTGTACAAGAAAAGTCAGATCAAAAAGAAAAAAAACAAAACAAAACAAAACTCAAGCGAACAATAATAAAAAGAGTGACAATGCTTTGTTGAGATCCACATTCATTTCCCACAGCCCTTTCTCTGGGTGTAGTTGTTTCTCTTCATCACAAGACCATTGAAACAGGCCTCAATTATCTCACTGTTGAAAAGAGCCACGTCCATCAGAATTGATCTTCATACAATCTTCTTGTTGCCAAGTACTGTACAATGATCTCCTGGTTCTGCTCATTTCACTTAGTATTAGTTCATGTAAGTCTCTCCAAGCCTCTCTAAAATCATCCTGCTGATCATTTTTTATAGAACAATAACATTAATATGTCATAATTTCTTCAGCCCTTCTCCAACTGATGGGCATCCACTCAGTTTTCAATTTCTTGCCACTACTAAAAGGGTTGCCACAAACACTTTTGTACATGTGGGTCCCTTTCTTTCCTTCATGATCTCTTTGGTTTATAAGCCCAGTAGAAACACTACTGGATCAAAGGGAATGCATAATTTGATAGCCCTTTGGCCATAGTTTCAAGACAATTTTCTTAACAATTAGGGCTTTCCCTTCTTTGTAGTGGCCAGAAACTGGAAAGTGAGTGGATGTCCATCAGTTGGAAAATGGCTAAATAAATTGTGGCACATGAATATTATGGAATATTATTGTTCTGTAAGAAATGATCAGCAGGATGATTTCAGAAAGGCCTGGAGAGACTTACATGAACTGGTGCTGAGTGAAATGAGCAGGACTAGGAGATCATTATATACTTCAACAATACTATATGATGATCAATTCTGATGGACATAGCTCTCTTTAACAATGAGATGAACCAAATCAGTTCCAATAGAGCAGTAATGAACTGAACCAACTATATACCCAGCGAAAGAACTCTGGGAGATGACTATGAACCACTGCATAGAATTCCCAATCCCTCTATTTTTGTTCACCTACATTTTTTATTTCCTTCACAGGCTAATTGTACACTATTTCAAAGTTCAATTCTTTTTGTACAGCAAAATAACTATTTGGACATGTATACATATATTGTATTTAACTTATACTTTAACATATTTAACATGTATTGGTCAACCTTCCATCTGGGGGAGCGGGTGGGGGGAAGGAGGGGAAAAATTAGAACAAAAGGTTTTGCAACTGTCAGTGCTGAAAAATGACCCATGCATATATCTTGTAAATAAAATGCTATAATAAACAAACAAACAAACAAACAAAAAACCCAACAATTAGGGCTCTCTGAAAGTGGAATTGGCTGTCTCTAGAGATGGGTGCCTTTACTCTCTGCAGGACTTCAAACAGAGCATGGGATGATCACTTGTTGCATAGTCTATAGTAGTGATTCTTTTGGGATATGGGTGGGATGAGATGGTTGCTGTAGTCCCTTCCAATTCTAAGGTTCTATAATTTTTGTTCTTCCATATGATGACCTTCCAAATATTTGAATATACTTGTCACACACCCCTGGATCTTCTCATCTCTTGGTTGAACATATGCAGATCATTTGACTTATCCTGGTGTAATACATCTTTAAGGGATTATATTCTTGATTGCTCTTTACTGAGCATTCCAGTTTGATGAGGTTTAGATTTTGGGTTTCCATTTAGTAGGGAACTAAAATGAGATTAGGGTTTCTGGTGGTCAGGGAGTTAAATGATAAGGTCTAGTGGCAGGTTCAGGGTACAGGCTCCCCAGCAACCCTCTTGGGATTTGGCGCAAGGATAGGGAGTTTTGGGGACTCCCTTCTGGCAGCGCAGAGGTTCTCTGTAAAGGAATTTACAGACCCGAAAACCTAGATTGATGAAAGGTTTATGATAAGGATTGGGAAGTAAGGTTAGAAATCCTGACAGAGAAGCATAAAGTCTCATTAGGGAAATAGGTGAGGATAAAGAGAGGGTAGCACTGGAAAATAATATTATTCCAGTGGGCAGAGATTTTCTTGGCATAGCATGGCATGTTTGGAACCTCTGCAAAGAGAGGATTTTAGTTTGGCTCTTTTATAATAGGAGCTTTGGCTACAAGCTGAAGGGGGCTAGTGGGTGGAGTCCCAAGTTGGCTCATCTCCTAGCTGGGTTTCAGCTTGAGCTGGAATTTGAATAGAATTCAGTGAGTTTCTTTAATTCAAGAGGATTGGAATTCGAACCAACCCCACCTAGATAACAGAATGAAACTGTCTTGTTTCCCTTCGACAGGGTCCCTCACTGAGACAGAGTTGAAGGAGATTTTCTCCTTCAAGGATTTTTTAGAGTTTTGGGGTCCCTTCTTCATTCCCCCCTCAAGCAGGAACCTCCAGATGCATTTGGGATAAAGGGACAAAGGTCTCTTTTTCATGTAATTGCTTCAAGCTGGCAAGGGTCGTAGAGATTGGAGTCATGCCAGAAGGTAAGGCATGAGGTGTGGGGTCTGAAAACAGCAGCAGGGCATCTAAGGGGTGTTTGTCCCAGTCAGTCATCCCATGTTTTCCAGGCTTAAGGGCAGTTGAAAAACCAAAGCTTGAAGCCTGGAAAAAACAGATCTCAGGAGCAGATTAAAACTGGGGTGTCCTCCAGGGTTGAGATGGTGACATGCGGGAATGGAGCCCTTTGCAGGAAATCCATCAGGTCCTGTCTGTGGGCTGCCTGTATATTCATACAGGTGATGATGGCCCATCTAACAATACCGAATACCAAAGAAAAGTACAAGAAAAAATGCTAGGAGCAAAAAGTTCTTATCTCTAGTAAAAGGTGTTAAGTAGCCTAGAGTTTAGCTCTTTCACTCCAATTTCCAGGAGAGCTAACACCTCCTGGGGTGGGGTCAGGGTGGCAGGGATTAAGGGTGTGATGGACTCAGAGTCAGGCCAGATAGAAGGCCTTGATATCTATAGGTGTCCAATAAGCCACTGATATCCATTGGCTTTTTTTTTTAATGCTCTGAACCCCTGGGGTTAATGGCTATCCCAGGGTTAATTTTTAGACCTCTTCAGGTAAGAGGCTTTTTCAATTAACAACAGCCACTGATCTTTTTGTGAGGCAGGGTCTAGGGGATGGGCGTGTCCCTGCTTGTCAGAGCTGCAGATCAAAATAAGGATGTAGTTTAAGCTTTTCCAAATCTCTTAACTCTCTGTGCTAAAGGTTTGTGCTTTAAAAAAAAAAAATCCTTTTGTGGGTTTGAGAAGAGAGTTGATTCCTAAATCTCACCATACAATCACCAAGATGGTTTAGGCAAAGATCCTGAGCCTTCCCCACTCTTTATGGGGGAGGGGTGGAAGAGACCAGAGGGCCAGAGGGAGAGCAAAGTAGCAGTCCTACCTACCCAGCTTAACCGGCCCCTGAGGTGTTCCGGCTGTCCTGGTGGACAAAGGGGGAACAGGGCCAAACCCCAAATTCCTACCAGAGAGCAGGACACTGGGGGGAGGGCCAGTTCAGCCCCTATGGTGTTTGCTGTAGTGGTGGAAAGCCAGTTCCTCCAGTGTTTCTCCTGCTCAAACTCAGGACAAGGACTGTAATGCTGGAGAAACTGAGCAAGACAGAGATTAGAGAACAATTTAATAATCTATTTAAAAGAGAGATTTACTGGGACAAAATAGATCCATGTTTGGTCCCAGGGCTGAATGAGACTATCATCTACAAGAATCCAGCCCTGAATGTCGGAATCAAGATTCTTTTACGGGATAACAAGAACGGAGACATAACAGGGGAGGTACCTGGATGGGGATGACCTAATGGGAGCAGGCACCTATGATAACATAATGGGAGGTACTGGAGAGGCTCCTGATATTCTAATGATATCTAAAATGGATAAAGACCTTTATCCCATTAAACATTAAGAGGCAATGAGTATAGCCTAAGGTCTAAGGTATAAGACCTTTATCCTATCAAACATTAAGAGGGAATGGTTATAACCTGGGGCAGAGTAATTGAATAGGACAGTTAAGGAAATTGGATCAGGACATTAAAAGGGAACTGTGGCACTACAGGACTGGGGTCTCCTTGGACAGTTTCTGTGTTACCTACAGAACCAACCTCTGAGGTTCCAGGCCTAAGTCTGGGAGGGATTTGCATTCAAAACACACCTCTGCTTTAAGTGTCTTTCCCAGGAGGCAGAAGTTGCCCTGAGAATAAAAGAGCTGAGTCTCAGGTTTTAGTTCAGGTGAGAGAGAGTTAAAAAAAAACAAAAACCCAACAGCTGTGGGAGAAACTTCATCAAGGGCTTAGAATGGGCTCCCCCAGTTTTGGCCTTAGTATTTTTTCCTTGGACCCTTAAAAAAGGGGGTGGGGGTGGGTCTCCATAGTAGCCAGGTTTCTCCTTACGCTGGGAGGGTTTTGGCTTTGTAAGAGACACTGTCTGAGGACAGAAGTCAAAATCAGTCCCAGGATTTGAAAGAAAAAAAGAAGGCACTTTAAGAGTACAACTGAGATGAATGATGGGCAGAGGAAGATTGGATCCCAGTTCCCAATATCTAATCAATATTCAAATTTTGAGGTTGAGGTATTTTTCAAGCCAAGTGTCTCTGAATTAAGTGACAGCCTAAAGGTAGGAACAGGCCCCAAGTTTTCCTAATTCTATAGCTTTTTCATTCTCTATAGGCGTCCCTCAGAGAAAGATATGACAAAAACTTGAATTTGTGTGAGTTCACAGGAGCTTTATACCATAAGCGTCCCCAGGCACAAACTCTTCCAGCATAGAAGCTCCAGACAGCTTTGACCATGCTGGAGCTGTCCCTCCCTGCTAGAGAAAGGGTGGGGTGGTGGCTTATGGGAAAAAAATCTGAATGGTCACCATATGGGAAATCAGCTGTCACTAGAAAGACTGAAATCCTTGATTTTTTAGGAAAAAAAAGCTTTAGGGTTCTCCATTCAATAGCTCCTTGCCTGACTCTAGACAGTGTCCTAATTCTATAACCCCTCGTCCTTCTCTAGAGGAGAGAGAGGGTAGCACTGGAAAATAATTATTTCAGTGGGCAGAAGCTCCCTTGGCATAGCATGGCATGTTTAGAACCTCTGCAAAGAGAGGATTTTAGTTTGGCTTTTTTATAATAGGAGCTTTGGCTACAAGCTGAAGGGGGCTAGTGGGTGGAGTCCCAAGTTGGCTCATCTCCTAGCTGGGTTTCAGCTTGAGATGGAGTTTGAACAGAATTCAATGAGTTTCTTTAATTCTAGAGGATTGGAATTCTAACCAACCCCACCTAGTTAACAGAATGAAATTGTCATGTTTCCCTTGAACAGGATCCCTCACTGAGGCAGAGTTGAAGGAGATTTTCTCCTACAAGGATTTTTAGAGTTTCAGGATACCTTCTTCAAGTTGACTAGTGTTTTTCTGGAACACTCAGACCTACTCACAATAGTTTAGATATGGTTTGATGGGATACAGAAAAACCACTGCCCCCTTATCTTTGGAAGTTATTCCTCTTAATAGAACTCAAGACTACATTATCATTTTTGGCGGCCAAATCACACTGCTGACTCATTTCAAGGTTAGAATCCACTTAAATCCATCTTGCAGGAAAACTACTATCTAATCATTCCTTCTTCAATTTGTAATTATAAAAATGACTTTTTTCATATCCAAATTTAAAACTTTATATCTCTATTAAATTTCATCTTATTAGTGTCAGCCCAATGCCATAGCCTGTCAAGATCTTATTAATTTTTTATTCAACTTTACTTTCTATTCAGTTTTGAATTCTCTCTCTCCCTCTATCCCTTTTCTATCCAATGAGAAGGTAAGAAAAAACAAAATTCATCACAAATATGTATAGTCATGCCAAATACATTTCTATATTAACTGTATTACCACCACCTGCCCACTTAAAGAAAGAAAAAAAGAGGGAAAAAATGCTTCAATTTATAACAGTTCTTTATTTGGAAGTAAATAGCATTTGTCATTAGTCCTTTGGAATTATGGGAGTTCATTTTGTTGATCAGAATAACTAAGTCTTTCATAATTATGTTTACAAAATGCTGTTCCTATATAAATTATTCTCTTGAATCTATTCACTTCACTTTGTATCATGTCATACAAATCTTCCTAGGTTTTTCTGAAATGATCTTCATTATTTCTTATAGCACAATAACATTTCATTATAGTGTTGTGCCATAACTGGTTCAACTATTCCTCAGTTTATGGATATAGCCTCAGTTTCTACTTTTTTGCCACAACAAAAAGAGCTGCTATAAATATATATTTTTTCTATATATGGATCATTTCCCTCTTTCTTAGGCTATAGACCTAATAGTAGTATTGCTGAGTCAAAGGATATGTATGCACTTTAATAATTTTTTGGTCATAGTTACAAATTGCTTTCCAAAATGGTTCATAACTCCACCAACCATGCACTAATGTACCTATTTTCCCATTCATTCTTGCATTCATCATTTTCCTTTTTGTCAATTTAGCCAATCCAATGAGTATGAGATAGTAACTCAAAGTTGTTTTAATTTGAATTTTTAATTATTTAGAGCATTTCTTAGAATGCTCTTGATAGCTATTGATAGCTTGGATTTCTTCCTCTGAAAACTGATGCTTCATATCTTCTTTGTTCATTTACTTGGGGTATAGCTCTTATTCTTAGAAATTTGACTCTGTGCTTTCTATTTTTTTATTTTTAGAAATGAGGCCTTTATCCAAAACTTTTTGGCTCCTTACTCTGTCATCCAGAGTCTTAGCTATCCCTCCCTGCTTTGAATCATCTGCAAATTTGATGATTTTACCATTTATACCTTTATGAAAGTCATTGATAAGCAAATCAAGGCTAAGCTTTTCTCTGGGGCACTCCACTAGAGATTTTCTGCCAAGCTGACATTAAACCATAAACAATTTCACTTTGCGATTGTCTCTTCAATTGGTTCTAAATCCATCTAACTGCCTTCTAGTCCACACCTCTCTATTCAGAATTCAAAAGAACTTCAAACACCATGTAATCCAATGTAATACCTGAACCAAGGAGAACATAAACTCTGGAGCTTTCATGATGGCAGTGCCAGCATGATGACTCAGCTGCCTTCTCATTCTGGAACTCCCCCTGGGACTTTCTCACCCTGGAACATTCTTTTATCAGGCCAGCTCATCTCCCATTGGTAAATTCTTTTCAGGGCTTTAATTTTCAAGAATGGCCTCTTGGATACACTCCTGAGTCTCTGGAGTTTACCACCAAGCATCTATGTGGTGACCTTCTCACCCTTTACCTTTTTTTTTTTTTAGCTTTCTCTTATGTGTTATTTTTCCAATCAAAAATGTAAGCTTTTTGAGGGCAGGAACTATCTTTCTCCTGTCTTGTATCTATATCCCCATCACTTAGCATAATCACTGGCATATTGTGGCTGTTGTTGTTCAGTCATTCAATTATGTCCTACTCTTCATGAATCCATGGATCTTACTGTTCAAGATGTTTTCTTGGCAAAGATACTGGAGAAATTGCCATTTCTCTCTCCAATGGAGTAAAGCAAACGAATGTTAAATGACTTGCCCAGAGTCACCCAACTAGTGTCTTAGGCTCAATTTGAATTCAATTCTTTCTGACTCAAGGCCCAAGGCTCTATCCATTGAGCCACCTAGATGCTTCCCTGATGCATAGTAAGTGCTTAAAAGTGATTATTGTTTCCCTATCTGTTCCTAAAAGTCAAGGATCATTTCAGATTTTGTATTTGTATACTTAGTCCCTAGCACAGGAATTTGCTCATAAGAGATAATTTATAAATGCTTGTTGAATTGAATTGAACTCTAGGACATTCTTAACAAGTAGTGATCCAATGAAGAACTCCATTCAGGAAAATGATGACAATCTCACTATTTTTGTGTATGTGTGTGTTCTTTTTTTTTTTTTTTTATTGCTAGAGCTTTTATTTTCAAAATATATGCATAGATAATTTTCAACATTCACCCTTGCAAAACCTTGTGTTCCAAAATTTTTTCCCTCCCCTAGAGGCAAATAATCCAATATATGTTAAACGTGCAATTTTTCCATAAATATTTCCACAATTATCATGCTGCACAAGAAAAGTCAGATCAAAAAGGGAAAAAAATGAGAAAGAAAACAAAATGCAAGAAAACAACAACAAAGGAAGTGAAAGTGCTATGTTGTGATCCATACTCAGTCCCCATTGTCCTCTCTCTGGGTGTAGATGGCTCTCTCCATCACAACACCATTGGAAATGGTCTGAATCATCTTATTGTTGAAAGAGCCATATCCATCAGAATTGATCATTGTATAATCTTGCTGTTGCTATGTGCAGTGATCTCCTGGTTCTACTGACTTTGAAAGGGAAGGGAAACTGTTCCCTTTACTGAAACTGTGTTCATTTAAGATTATCACTCTGAAAACTGTATTCCCTTTTGATCTGTGATCCCTTTTGGAGTCTTAGCCTCTCCTGGGAAAGGCATATGCCCCTAGATAAGTTATGTTTCAGGGATGCCAGAGCCTTTGATTCAATTAGAAATCCTGGTCAAAAAGCATCCCTTTAAACTGTTGTTAATTCCAATAGGAGATCTGGGCTGGATATTGATAAGCATCTAGGGCTGGGAACCTTGGCTTCCTGAAGCCTCAAGACTCCTTTTTAGAGGGCATTTTCTAAACTCACTCCTTGCAGAGGTCCAAAGCTGGAACATGCCATGCCAAGGAAACTCTCTTTTTCCTTGGTATAGCTGCCTGTGAGGACCCTCTGCCCACTGAGAAGGCATTCTCTTCTTATTGTCAGTCTCCATTTCTTTATTGGACTTTGCCACTATAGAAATCAGTCTCTTAGAAAAACTGGCTTCCTGTCCAACAATAAACTTTCATTTTTGCCGATTAATAATTTGGGGCTTTATGAATTCTTTCATGAAAATCCTGCGCTGACCAAAAGGGGATTTTAATAACTTTCTAACTGCCACTAACCTCATCAATTTCACTTAGCATCAGTTCATGTAAGTCTCTCCAGGCCTCTCTGAAATCATCCTGCTGATTGTTTCTTACAGAACGATAATATTCCATAACATTCATATCCCATAACTTATTCTGCCATTTTCCACCTGATGGGCATCCACTCAGTTTCCACTTTCTTGCCAATATAAAAAGTGCTGCTACAAACATTTTTGCACACAATGGTCCTTTTGCAATTTTTAATGATCTTTTTGGGATATAGAACCAATAGAGACACTGCTGGATCAAAGGGTATGCGCAATTTGATGGCCCCTTGGACTTAGTTCCAAATTGCTCTCCAGAACAACTGGATCACTTTACAACTTCAGCAACAATATATTAGCGTCCCAATTTTTCCACATACCCTCCAACATTTATTATTACCTTTTCCTGTCATCTTAGCCTATCTGAGAGGTATATAGTGGTACCTCAGAGTTGTCTTAGTTTGCATTTCTCTGATCAATAGTGATTTAGAGCACCTTTTCATATGACTAGAAATGGTTTCAATTACTTCATTTGAAAATTATCTGTTCATATCCTTTGACCATTTATCAATTGGAGAATGGTTTGAATCCTTAAAAAAATGAGTCAATTCTCTATATATTTTAGAAATGAGGCCTTAGTCCCACTATTTTAATATTGATAACTTTGATAGCTTGGATTTCTTCTTCTGAAAACGGACTCTTCATATCCTTTGATCATTTAATCGGAGTATAGTTCTTATTCTTATAAATGTGACTCTGTGCTATATATATATATATATATATATATATTTTAAAGAAATGAAGGCTTTAGGGGCAGCTAGTTGCGCAGTGGATAGAGCACCAGCCCTGCAGTCAGGAAGATCTGAATTCAAATTTGATCTCAGACACTTAACACTTCCTAGCTATGTGACTCTGGGCAAGTCACTTAACCCCAATTGCCTCAGCAAAAAAAGAAAAAGAAGAAATAAAGGCTTTATCCAAAACTTTTTTTGAGAGAGATGGGTGATAAAGTAGATAGAACACCAGAGCTGGAATATAGAAGGCTTGAGCTAAAATCAAGATTCAGACATTTACTAGATATGTAATCCTAGGTAAATCCCTTAAATTATATTTCTTCAACTGTAAAAATGGCGATTTTAATAGCACCTACCTCTCAGGGTTGTCATGAAGATGAAATAAGATAATGTTTAAAAAATTCTTAGCACAGTGCTGGGAACATAGCAGGCACTTATTAAAATTCTTATTTTCTTCCTTCCATTGATCAAATTCCATCTGGACTTTCCTTTTTAAGAGGGACATTAACAAACTGAAGATTGCCTAGAACTGAATCAAAGACCCGAAAAGCATGTTATATGAGGAACAGGCTGAAGGAACTAAGAAAATGAAGACCTGGGGATCACACAATAATTGTCTTTATATTCATCACATGGATCAGAGGTTAAATGTATCGCAATATAGTTCGAGACTCTCAGTAGAAGTTACAGAGAGGTAGATTTCAACTCAATGTTCCTGAAAATTAGATCTGTCCCCCCAAAATTATCTATTTTGGGAGTAGTGATAACATCTGATAGCTATATAGTGCTTTAAGTTTTGCAAAACACATTACATATATCATTTTATTTGAGTACCACAATAGTCCTATGATGTACGGTACCACAGATATTAATGTTTCCATTTTACACATGAAGAAACTAAAGCTTAGGGAGATTATTTACTTAATTTGATTATGGTCACACAGTTTGTAAGTATTAAAATGACATTAAATCCAGAAATCCAACTTGACTACATGCCACATTACTCTGTCATTGAAAATGGTCCATCTAGGACTGGATTTGTTATAGATTTCTGTATTGAATAGAAAGTTGTACTATATGACCTCAGGTCCCTTCTAAAGCCAGGATATGATAATGTCCTTCAGCACAATTTTATAAGAAAAACAAACTATGTATAATCAGTTAATTTTCTCTTGTTTGTTATTGTTGTTCAGTTTTGTTTCGTTTTTCAATTATGTCCAATTCTCATTTTTTTTTCTCAGCAAAGATACTGACTGGAGTGATTTGCCATTTCCTTCTTCAGCTCATTTTACAAATGAGGAAACTGAGGCAAACAGGGTTAAGTGACCTGCTCAGGGACAGTTTCTAAGAGCCTGAGGCCATATCTGAATTCAGGAAGATCAGTCTTCCTGATCTATTGAATCATCTATTGTCCAAATATTCCTCTGATTTTAGTCTATTAGCAGGAAAATCCCCTAATTTAATATTTTTGGTGAAATTCTCTTGTACCTTTGAAGTATTCACTCTGTTTGAACTTTTTTTGTCCTTATTGTTAGGGTAACCAACCAGAAACTTTTACTTGAGATATATTTCTTGTCTTTCTCTGCTTTCCATGCACACCAATTTCCAAGTTGTCTAAGTTAGTGGTATAACTTCCTTCCTGAACTCTATCTTTCCTCCACAGTATAGCTTCTTCCAAGAATGTGTTGGAATCAGCTCCAACTGTGTTGTGGGGGCCTATAGTTAAGTTTTCAGTGTGAAATTGGCAAACACTACAAATTGAGGCTTGATTTAATGTATGGTTGATTGTCCGGACTTAAGAAAGTGATGGGGAAAATGTTAATAATATAGATGAAACTTAAAAGTATGTCATTTATACGTTTCTCCTTCAGAGAGCCAATTGTTAAATATTTAACAACATACCTCACCTTTGTCAATTCAGCACAAGATGGGTCTTAAAACTCATGAATTCAACAAAGAGTTGAGTGCCTCCCATGGATCAAGGACCATGCGAGACACCAAGAAATGTAGAGGAAAAATAGAGAGGAGGCAGCATAGTACAGAGAAAAGAATGTTGAATTTGGACCTGACTTTTTTGTGACTTTGGGCAAGCTACTTCTCTTTCAACTATATAGTTCCTATGTTCAATAAAGGGGTAAGACTGAAGAAGGAAGGAAGGAAGGAAAGAAGGAAGGAACGAAGGAACGAAGGAAGGAAGGAAGGAAGGAAGGAAGGGAGGAAAGAAGGGAGGGAGGGAGAGAAGGAGAGAGGGAGGGAAGGAAGAAAAAAGGGAAGGAGAGAGGGAGGGAGGCAAGAAGGAAGGAATGAAGGGAGGGAGAAAGGAAGGAAGGGAGTACTTTCCACCAAAAAATAAATATGACCTTATTAATGTTTGACCTCAACTTGAAAGAACTTTTGATTTATTAAAGCAAGGTGTCCTGTGACTCTCATTTTAACTTTGTCTGGGATGAGGTGGAATGTGCAGTGATGCAATGGTAAGAATCAGAGACTTTGGACTTTAATCTCAGTTTTATCCCATGTGATACTGGGTAAAAATCCTTTTCTGGGCCTCAGTTCATAAGATCAGTTTTAGGGCTAGAAGAGAGCTTATCTCTGTAGGGAGACTGAGGATTTTTAATGGTCAAAATATAGCACTAAAGCAATCAGTGTTTGCTGCTAATAGATATGCATAATAAAAACAGAAACATAGAGAACAATGACCTTCCCTTACATTGTTGTCAATTGTTTCAGCCATATCTGACTCTTTGTGACTCCATCTGGGGTTTCCTTGGCAAAGACACAGGAATGATTTGCCATTTCTGTCTCCAGTCCATTTTACAGATGAGGAAATTGAGGCAAACAGGGTTAAATAATTTATCCAAGATCATATAGCTAGGAAATGTTTCAGGCCAGAGTTGAACTCAGAAGGATGAGTCTTCCTGATTCCAGGGCCAGTTCTCTGTGCCTTGCTCCATCTGACTGCCCCTGTTTGCCTTTGATTCTGACTCAAATTAATTTGCAAGCAAAGTTAGAGAGGATCTTTGGAGTGTCTCATAGCATCTATCACTAAGCTTTACTTAATCCTTTAATTTTGATCTTTGATCAGACATAATGGAGAAGAAAAGAGGGAGAGAGGAAGGGAAGGAGGGAAAAAGGAAAGGAGGAAGGAAAAGGAAAGAAAGAAAGAAGGAAGGAAGGAAGAAAGGAAAGAAAGGAGGGAGGAAGGGAGAAAGGAAGAAAGTAAGGAAAGGAGGGAGAGAAGGAGGGACTGAGAGAGGAAGGAAGGGAGGGACGAGGAAGGAAACATTAAGTATCTGCTAGATGGCACAGTGGATGGAGTTAGGAAGGTCTAAGTTCAAATTTCACCTCTGATACTAGCTCTAAGTCTCTAAGAGAGTCACTCAAACTCTCTAGGCCTCAGTGTCCTCATCTATGTAATGGGGGTAATAATAGACCTAGCTTATTGGATTGTTCTAAGGAATAAAAGAGTTAATATTTATAAAATGCTTTGCAAATCTTTAAAGCACTATATAAATGCTAGCAATTATTGTCATTGGGGGCTTATACACAGTCATTTGAGTGGATATGAACTTAAATCTGGAGTAACTGTTTTAGAGGCCCCACATATGAGAAAGGGACACCTTGCATGCTACATCTAATTGCCTGAACTGAGCAAACAACCAGAAGTTATTAAGGACCTGAAATCATAAGATAATAGATATTGAACTGGCAGAAAATCTGAGTTCCTCCAGCCCAGTGATGTCAAACTCAGATAGAAACAGGGACCACTAATCCATACATAAAGATCAGGTTGTGCTTCAGTTGAGTTCAGCTATGCGACCTTATTTCGGGTTTTCTTGGCAGAGAAACCAGAATAGATTGCTATTTCCTTTTCAAGCTCATTTTACAGATGAGGAAACTGAGACAAATAGGCTTAAGTGACTTGACCAAGGTCACACAGCTGGCAAGTATCTGGGGCCAGATTTGAATTCAGAATATGAGTCTTCTTGACTCCAGGCTGGATACTGTGCCACCTAGTTGAGACTTAAATCACAGATTTGCCCATGATCATAGAGGCAATGGGTGAGAGAAATGAGCACTCCACTATCCTGACTGCCTGCTTTGACCAAGTATTGTTTTAGGTACTGGATATAGAAATCTAAATGTGAGGAATTCCCTGCTCTCAAAAACTCTGATTTCTACAGAAGCAAATTACCTTATTCTTAGATGAGTAAATACTTGTTAAGTATTGCCATTTACTGTACAGCTAATTCTCATTTGACATAAGTGTACCGTTTTGCAGCCCTCCACAGTAAAGTAATTTTTATTTTTAAGTAGTGCAAATTTCCTTGTGGACATGTGAAAGAGAGGGAGAATGGCAGGAAGGAAGGATTCTGTCCTTGGAGGAAGGAGGTCAGTACAAATTTCAAAAACATGTGGGAGCCATAATGGAGAAGTGAGAGCAGGAAGAGGAACGTAGAGAGTGGCCCCGATTCCATGGGGACCTGGCTAGAACCAAGAGGAAGAAGTTGGAGGCAGCTAGGTCAAGGCTGTACAGGAGAAGATGGGGCCAGGCCGAGGATAGACATAAGTACTTTGAACAGAGGGAAGACAAAATCTTCCAGGGCCAGACACTAGATGGATAGACTGAGTGGAGCAAAGGTCTCAAGCCAAACCTTGGTCAAGTGTTGCAAGAGTTCTCTCAGAATATTCCCCTACTCTTATTTAAAGGGTTTTTTATTTTGAGGTTTTTTGTTTGTTTTGGTGGAAGTAGGGATAAGAGACCATGGAATGCCAAGCAGAGGAGTAGGAGAGGCAAGACCAAAAGCACATTACTGTACAGTAAAGTTAACATAGGTGTTTTTGAGGAATATGGATTTCTTTCAGAGTTCTTTATGTCAAATCAAATTTGCATAATGCAAATTTACCTAAAGCAAGAATGATCTGCATATCTAGTAGGTGGGGTTTCTATTCCTACCAATTTACCTAACATGGAACTACCCAGACCAGGCTAGCCTCTGTTCATACACAAAATAAATATAAAGTGATTTTGTAGGTAAGAGGTAAGCAAAACCTGGAGGAAATAAGAAAAAAAAAAAAAACCTCTTGAAGGAGGGAGCTCTTGAACTGAATATTGAAGGGAAATAGGAGTTAATAATAAACTGTATTACATGAACTGATGCTGAGTGAAATAAGCAGAACCAAAAAAAAAAATTGTACACAGTAACAGCAAGATAATGTGATGATCAACTGTAATGAACTTGGCTCTTTTCCAACAATGAGGTGATACAAGACAATTACAATAGACTTGGGATGGAAAATGCAATCTGAGAGAGAATTAGAAACTGAATGTGGATCCAAGCATAGTATATTAACTTTTTGTTTTTTATAGTTTTTTCCCCTTTTGGTCTGATTTTTCTTGCACAACACAACAAATATAAAAATATAATTAAAAGTATTATAAATCACAGCAACAACAAAATTATACTGTGTTCATTTCTGATGGACATGGCTCTTTTCCACAACAAGGTGATTCAGGCCAGTTCCAATGGTCTTGTGCTAGAGAGAACCAAAGAAAGGATTATGGGGACAGTATGTGTATGACAAAATAATATTTTCACTTTTTTTGTTGTTGTTATTTGCTTGCATTTTATTTTCTTTCTCATTTATTTTCCTTTCAGATCTGATTTTTCTTGTGCAGCATAACAATTGTGGAAATATATATAGAAGAATTGCACATAAATAACATATATTGAATGACTTGCCATCTGGGGGAGGAGGTGGAGGGAAGCGAGGGAGAAAAAAATTTGGAACACAAGGTTTTGTAAGGCTGAATGTTGAAAACTATCTACGCATATGTTTTGAAAATAAAAAGCTTTGGGGCAGCTGGGTGACACAAAAGATAGAGCCCAGCCCTGAAATCAGGAGGACCTGAGTTCAAATTTGACCTCAGATATTTAATGCATCCTAGCTGTGTGACCCTGGGCAAGTCACTTAACCCCAATTGCCTCAGGGGAAAAAAGAAAGAAAAGAAAAAGCTTTATAAAAAAGTATTATACATATATAACTTATAATGCTTTGCTGTCTTGAGGAGAGATGAAGTAAGGGAGCGAGGGAGAAAAATATGGAACTCAAAATCCTACAAAAATTCATATTGAAAACTATCTTCATATGTATTTGGAAAAATAAAATATTATTGAGAAAGAAAAAAGAAACTGCATCGAGGAACAATGAGGACAGGCTATACAAAGGTACAGAGAGAGGAAATGAAACTTTGTGTGCAAAGAACAGCAAATGGTCTATTTTGGCTAGAATGTAAAGTGTAGGAAGGGAAATCTTATGTAAGCAATCAGTTGATCAGTCAATAGATTTTTTTAAATTAAGCACCTAATTGTGCCAGGCATTGTGCTAATCATCCAAACAAATCGGCTAGAGTCAAATTGTGAAGGACTTTAAGTGCCAAACAGAGGAATTTGTATTTTACACCAGAGGTATAACTGGAGCTTTTTGATTGAAAGCCTGATGTGATAAGAAGCTGTGCTTCCGGAATATACTTTGGCAGTTATGTAGAGGATGGTTTGGAGAATGGAGTAGGGAGACCAATTGAAAGACTATTTCAATAATTCATGCAAGAGATCATAAGATTCTGATAGAGAGGTTGTGGTAAGGGTGCAAAGGAGTATTTGTATACAGAGTCTGTGTTATGTTGTTTGCATAAGAAGAGAAAATTCTGTTGGGCTACAACAGAAAAAGGTCTAAAATTCTTACTCTCTCCCTCTCCTCTTGTCTCCGTCTTTGGGATGTGAGCATCTTCAGTCTTTCCAGCCACTCTCCTCCAACAATCTGGGGTAATTTTCTTACTCATCACTACCCAAGGAAGAGTCTCTGAGCATTCTTGAAGTAGAACAAAGGGGAAGGGCTTTGTGGTCTGCCGCAGCTCAGCTGTGCTCTCAACAGAGACTCACTTTTTGTGAGAAAAAAACTGGATTCATGCTCTTAACTTTCACTTTAGGAAGTAATCGAATATAAATCAGTAAGATTCTTTTTTAATTTTCCTCCAGAATTTCCAGCTTGGTATGATCCTGACAATTTCAGAAAGCAGATCTATTTTATTTACCTTTTCCTTCCTCCCTCCCTCCTACCCTTCCTTCCTTCCTTCCTTTCTTCCTTTCTTTCTTCCTTCCTTTCTTCCTCCCTTCCTTCCTCCCTCATTTCCTCCCTCCCCCTCTTTCCCTTCCTTCTTTCTTTCTTTCTTTCTTTCTTTCTTTCTTTCTTTCTTTCTTTCTTTCTTTCTTTCTTTCTTTCTTTCCTTCTTTCCTTCTTTCCTTCTTTCCTTCTTTCCTTCTTTCCTTCTTTCCTTCTTTTTCTTTCTTTTTCTTTCTTTTTTCTCCTTTCCTTTCCCTCTCTCTGTCTCTTTCTCTCTCTCTCTCTCTGCCTTTCTATCTCTGTCTCTGTTTTTTTTTTCTGTATGTCTCTTTCTGTCTCTGTCTCTCCCCAGATGATATGTTGGCTACCATATCCCTTTCTCACTCTCACATCCCATTCTCAGAATAAAACACATACAAAATCAGAGGTTTTCATGTTAATCATACTTTTCTATTTGTTTCACTAAAAGGCCTCTAGGTGGCACCTTAGATAGAGACCTGATCTTATTTCAGATTTAGGCTCAGATATTAGCTGTGTGATTTGGAGCAAATTGCTTAACCTCTGCTTGCCTCAGTTTCCTCAAGTATAAAATGAGAATAATAATGGCATCTATCTTCCAGTGTTATTGTGAGGATAAAATGAGAAATTTTAATTTAATTAAAATTTGCAAACTGCTTAGCACAGTGTCTGGCACATAGTAGATACTATATAAGTTCTAGTTGTTGTTGTTCTTGTTGTAGAAATAAATACAAAATTTAAAGACCAGGCAAAGTTAGGGCTTAACAGTTGTCTTCTCCTAGGCAGCAAGAGGGGAAAGAGGACCATGCAAAAATCACCATTTGGCAAAAGTTTTCCCAAACGGCAAGTTCAGAAACATATAGTCTGCCTAGACATGCCTCCCATCTCCTTCTTAGGCTCTTTCCCAGCCTTAGCAGGTAATAATCACAGTAAAGGCTTCATTCAAATGGTTTCTCAAATTCCAGAACCCTAACTCAAACACAAATGTTGTGAGGATCAATTAGATAGTTATAAATTATTTATAAATTTATATATTTATAAATTATATTAGATATTTATTTAGTGTAGAGCCTGGAACATAGTAAAAACTATATAAATGTCAGCTATCATCATCATCATTATTATTGTTAATAATATTATTATTATTGTTTGAATTCATGTCCATGCTTGCCCACATACTACATTTTACAAGACTCATCCAGGGCAAGGAAAAGATAATAATGAGTCTTTATACTATTCTTAGTCAGTGAATCAAAACAAACTGAGGATTTCAATCCTTATCCATAGGCTTCATTTTAGATGTTCCTAATCTGTGGGAGCGTAAGGTCTGAGCAGGGGAAGATTGAAGGACCTTCCAATGGGGAGTCTGTTGGCTGTGGGTGCTTTTAGGAGAGTGGAGTCCAAGTTTTAGTTCCAAGACAGGGGCAAGAGCATTTGCAGGACAGTGTAGCAGGGGAGGGAGGGACCCTAGCTGTGACTTAGTAGTAGAAAGAAGTACCAGAAGTTGGATCTCCAGACTTCCTTCATAAATTCATAAAATAATAGTAAGAAAGACCTGAAGCCCAAGACACCATTACCCCCACCTCAGGACTATAAACTGATTACAATAGTAAATGCTAAAACTAAAATAAAAATGGGTTAACAAAGAATAAAAAAAAGTTAACAAAGTAGTTTCTATAGGAATAAGAAAGATTTGGAGACAACAAAGTAAGAAATAAGTCACTTTTTTCTCAGAAGATGTTTAGAAAACAAAAAGAGTTCTTGGAAGAGCTTAAAAGGGACTTCAAAATACAAATAACAGAGATCAAGGAAAAATTAGGAAAAAAATAAAAACAATCCAAGAAAATTATGAAAAGAGAACCAACCAATTGGAAAAAGAGGTCCAAGAACTTAAGGAAGAATAACTCCTTGAAAACTAGAATTGGGCAAGGAGAAGAAAATGATATAATATCATATCATTATCATTATAAGATACCAAGAGATAATTAAACAAAATCAAAAGAATGAAAAAATAAAAGAGAAAATTAAACATCTCATTAGAAAAACAACTGATCTGGAGAATAGATTGAGGAGAGAAAACATGAGAATTGTTGGACTATCTGAAAATTGCAATCAAAGAAAAAAATCTTGATACAATATTACAAGAAATTATTAAGGAAAATTGTCTTAAGGTTTTAGAACAACAGAACTACATAGAAATAGAAAAAACCCACCAGTCATTACCTGAAAGAGAAAACTTACAGGAATACCATAGCCATGTTTCAACACACTCATTAAGAAGAAAATATTACAAGCAACAAGAAAAAAAATTAGATACAGTGGAGCTACAATCAAAATTATACAAGATCTAGCAGCTTTCACACAAAAAGACCACAGATATAGGGACATTATATTTTTAAGTGCAAGAGAACCGGGATTGTGATCCAAATTAGCTTACCCAGCAAAGCTGAGTATAATCTGGAATGAAAAAAAAAAGATATTTAACAAATTGAAAGACTGTCAGGTATTTGTGACAAAAATACCAGATTAATGGAAAATTTTGAGTTACAAGATCTAGGAGAAACATAGGGTAAACATTAAAGAGCATTTAAAACAATAAGAACAAATTATTTATTTATATGTGCAAAAGTCAGTATTCTTAAGAGAGTCATTATTATTTGCGTATTTTTGGAAGAAAGATTGGAGCTAAGTTGAATATGATAAGGTTATTCTAAAAAACAAAATTAGATAGGAAAACATTTTTAAAAAGGAGTAATTATTTCATACAAATAAGGTGTGAATAGAAAAACAGCTACAAAGGAAACAGGTAGGGATGAAGGGCTGGTCATGCTGAAATTTTACTTTTATGAGATCTAGGATAAAGAGGGAACAAGATATACATGCAGAAGGTATAAAAGTCTTCTAAACTTATAAAGAAATAAGAGGGCAGGTAACAGGATAAGGGAGAGATTCTTAGAATAGTGGATAGAAATAAGAAATGGGAGGGTAAAGAGAAAGGATAAGGAAGGGATTCTGTAAAAGGTTTTGATGGGGAAGTAGTGATTCACAGTAAATTAAATAAGTGAGAAGGAATAGGGTAAAAAGAGAGGATAAGGACAATAATGAGGAAAAATAGGATGGAGGGAACTACACAAATAGTAATAACTTTGAATGTTCGTGGGATGAATTCAACCAGAAGACTAAAATGGAATAAGATAGAACAACAAAATGTTGTTTACAAGAAGCATGTTTTAAAATGAGAAATGCATATAGTTAAAATAAAGGACTGGAGCAGAATTTATTGTGCATCAGCTGATGTAAAAAAAGCAGAAGTAGCAATCATGATATCATGTGAAGTTAAACCTAAAATAGATTTCATTAAAAGAGATAAATAGAGACACTACATCATGAAAAGGGTACCATAGATAATATAACAATATCAATACTAAACTTATATGCACCAAATATATTTCATCTAAATTTTGAAAAGAGTAATTTAATAGATTACAGTTAGAAATAGACAGTAATAATATAATAGTGAGAGACTTTAATCTTCTCCTCTCCAAACTAGATAAATCTAACCGAAAAATGAATAAGACAAAAAACAAAGGAAGTGAATAAAATTTTACATTAGCTAGATATGATAGCTATCTGGAGAAAATTGAATGGGAATGAAAAGGAATATATATTCTTTGCAGTTATATAAGGTACCTTTACAAAGATTGACCATATGTTAAGACATAAAATTACATAATTAAAAGCAGAAAAATAGAAATATTAAATGGAGTAAAAATATATTTTAATATATTTTTTTTTAAAAATGAACACAAAATGAGAAAAGAAAAAAAAATTGCCATGTCCACACAGGCCATAAAAGAGGATTTGATATAAACAATAAATTTCCATTTCACAAAAACTCATTTAATAAATAACCATTTAATAATGTAGTATTTAATAAATACTACATATTCTTTTCAAAGCTGCCCATTTTTCTTTGTTTCCTTGTGAGTTTTCTTTTGTTCTTCACTATGCACTTTTTACTTTCTTTTTCCTCTCCTAAAGAAGGCTACAGTTAATCATGGAGATATATAGATATAGAAATAAATACACATGCAAACATACACACAGACATTTACATACACATACAATGATATCTATAAAAACACACATATATACAAATATACACTTATACACACATATATAATACCATACTATGCTTATTTCTGCCTGTCATCTGTTTCTCTGAAGATGAATAGCATCTTCCTACATAGGTTCAAGTCTTTCCATGTTTTTTTCTAAATCAACCAGCTCATCATTTCCTGTACTACAGTAGTATTCTAACCAAATCATATCTTATCTGAGAGATTGTCTATGAAAGCTTCCCCCCCCCCATATTCTGTATTCCTCCTATTCTTGACTACATAGACTTTATTTATATAAGAAGATTTTAATTTAAAACAATCAGTTATACGTTTTACGCTTCCATACTGCTCTTCCTTAAAATAGTTTGAGGTTTGATACTGCTGAATCTATTTCCTTTAATTCTTTTTTTTTTAAACTATTTTCTTTAAAGTTCCTGACCTTTTGCTTTTTCAATTGAACTTTATTATCATTTTTTCTAATTCAGTAAATTAATTTTAATAATTTAATTGATATAACATCAAATAAATAAATTAGATAAATTGTCATTAAAATTTTATATTGGCTTCACTTACCCATAAACAATAAATATTACTTCAATTATTTAGATTCAAACTTATTTGTATAAAAATGTTTTATGCTTATGTTCATATATTCACTATGTCTGTTTTGGCAGGTATACACTTAGGTATTTATACTATCTAGATATTTTAAATGATCTAAAACAACATTGAATAATATTGCTGACGTAGTATAGTTTCTCTGTTTCACTTTTGATTAAATATATTTTAATTTTAACTTTATCTGAAATCATGATTACTATCCTTACTTTTTTTACATGCTAAATTCTATTCCTGCCCTTTATTTTATCTTTGTGTGTTGCTTTCATTTTTGTATTTCTTGAAAGCAATATATTGTTGAATTCAATTTTTAAGATGCTATCCATTTCCATTTTTATAGTCAAATTATGCATTCTAAGTTACTATTACTTGTTATATATTTTCCTCCTTCTGATTTTTCCTCACAATTCTTCTCACCCTATTTACCCTATCTCTTTTCACTGGTCTGCTTTACTTCTACTCACTATGTTGTCTTCTATTCCTTATCCTACCCACCTCTCTAATATTTCCTCCTTTATCTTCTTCCCCAATCATAGCCCCTTGCCTTCTTATTTCTTTCAGAATTTAGAATACTTTTATATATACATATATGTGTGTGTGTGTGTGCAAATGTATGCATACATGGGTATATGTATGTATGTGTGTATATTTCCCTCTTTAACACATTCCCAAAGAGAATAAGCTTCTAGCATTCCCTACCCTCCTTGTTACTAGCTTCTATATCAATTTTTTTCTTTTTGCCTCATTTGTATGCGATAATTATTCCTTTTTATCTCTCCCTACACAGTTTCATTTTTTAAAGAATCATCCCATCTCCCTCAGCTTAGCCCAAGCCTTTCTTTCAAACTGCCCAAATAATGATGATAATCATAAGTATTGTTAATATTTTCACATATACAAAGTAGTATGGCCTTACTGAGTCCCTTATAATTGGTCTTTAATGCTTACTTTATATTTTTCCTAGTTGTTAATATGTCAAAATTTCTCTTAAATTCTGGGATTTTTACTAAAACTATATTGAATAAAGATCCATAGAAACAGAATGAAAACTAACTGGAGATTAAACAACCTTATATTAGAATGAATGGGTTAAAGGATAAATCAATAAACAATAATTCACCTAATCATTTCTCTTTAAAGAAATTATGTTAGGCTTACTGGTGCCATAACCAGGAAAATGATTTCAGAATAAAACATATATCTGCCAAATGTCACAGCTTCTAAATCCATAAAGAAGCAGTTAATTGAATGACAAAAAAAAGACATTGATAACTACACATAACATAATTCACTTAATCATTTCTTTTAATATCTCAATTTTTTATTTTTATTTGTCTTATCACTGATAGCAACTCACGCTTTGGGAGAATTATCTGATAGATACATAATAAATTCCATTCTTGTCTATGTGCCTTTTTTTTAAATGTGTTTCTTGTAAATAAAAATAACATTTTTTTCTTAGCCATTCTTTCACTTTCATTTTATTGAACAACCTAATTAAATTTAAATTTATATTGCTTAGACATGTTTTCCTTCATTTCTTTTTATCTCTATTTTTCCACTTAAAAGTTTTTATTTTATCTTTTTTCTAGATCACTTTTATCTCCCAGTATGTCTCTTATCCTTTCATCTTCCTGAGAATCTTCTTATAATAAAGAATAAAAAATAAGAGGAAAAAATAGTTCAGCAAAATTAACTACCATATAACCAAGTTTAGCATTATGTAGTGTTCCATACCTTTGATTCCCCCTATCTTTTCCAATCTTATCTCTTTTCTTTGGTAATTATAATTCTACAAGTTTATTTTTGAGAGTTTGGATTTTTTTTTCATCTTTCTTTCCATGTACATAGCTGCCATATATACAGTTGTACTATATATTATTTTACTGGTTATACTTATCTTTCTTGTGTCATTTCTTATGTCTTCCTGTACCTCCCTATGTTCTTGACACTCATTGCTCCTTAAAGAATATTAACAACCCAGTATTTTTGACTAATTTTTATCCCCTTTATATTTTAAGTTCTTTGTCCTGATAGTTTTGTTTATAAGCAACTACATCAGTGCTGGTCACTTGGAATGTCTTTTCCATGCTATGTCTAATTAATCCTCCTTTAGTTAATTGCAAAGTGATCTGTGAGTGCTTCATTTCATTATTTTGAACCTGAGCTAACAAACTGGCTTTAGTAAGTTCTACAACAACTACTTCAGGGCTAGAATCCCTGTCATCTTGCTGTTTGCCTATCCTATGCCATTGTAATGGGGATAGTGATAAATGGCAATCCCCTGTGCCTACTGTAAGCATACTCTAAAGAATATAGGATTTATACCCTGTCCATCTAAGTGAACATGTATTCACCTCTGAAAGACTTGGGCAACAGGGATAAAGGAAGAAAGTCTTGATTGTCCCTTATTTCCATCTCTAGTAATGGTTGAAGGGATGGGAAGGCTGAGTCTAAACTGTCAAGTCGGTGTCAGAATTATTTCATTAAGCCAGGAAGAGTAGTCCACTCATAGGATTTTATAGCCTTAATTGCTGTTGTTCTTGTCTCTTGTTCTAGAAGGCAACTGTAGAAGAGCCCCTGGAATAAGAAAAAACTTCATTAAATCTGGCTTACTGTGTGACCCTGGATAAGCCATTTAACTAATTTATTATAATAGTACCCATAGTTTTTGTGCAGATAAAATGAGATAATAATTGCAAAGAGCTAAGCACAGTGCACAGCATTCAGAAAACACTGTACAAATGCTAGTTATCATCACCATCACCATCATCATCATTATTTTACTGGAGAGTCTTCTTTTCCTACTCCTCCTTTTCCTGCTTCTAATCTTCTTCCTACTTTCTCATTTTCCTTGTTCTAGGAGGTCTACCATACTGGTGCCAGACTTATTGTAGTTTTAGTCCTATTGTACTTGTGAAGATTTTATAATTATTGATACATATATATATATATATGCATATAGAATATACTAATAATCTAAGATTTTTTCAGAACTACCATTTTCTCAGCAGACCCTGACTTGGTAGTTAGTGTTGGAATACACAGGAGAGCTGTTGAAATTCACAGGAGCCACCTGACAGTGGCTGCTGGAGATCAACCCAGAATGGATCTCCTCTTGTAAGAGGATGATACAAGGAGACTGAGAGGCAGTTGTTGTTCTCTGACCTCTCTGACTGCCTCCTCTGACCTCTCTTCTCTTCCCTCTGCCTCCAATTTATCTCATTTCCAGTCCACAATACCTGTATCAGCAAAGGCTGCCTTGCAACTCCTTCAGATGTTATGATCCACAGCTGTGAAGGCTCTTAGAGAATTGACCTGCCCCTTAACAAGTTAGAATCTTACAATGCAGCTTGAAATGATCAATTAACTTGGGGGGGGGGAGGGGGGAGGAGGGAGGAATTGGGGTTAATTGACTTGCCCCAAGTCACATAGTTAAAAAGTGTTAAGTATTTGAAGTCACATTTGAACTCAGGTCCTTCTGACTCCAGGGCTGGTGCTCTATCCACTGCACCATCTAGCTGCCCCGATCAATCAATTTTTGACAATTCTCCCTTATATATATTAACCTATTCCCATCATAGAGCTCTGGTCCTGCCTCTCTCCCCCTCCTCCCCCCAAGTAATTATCCCTCCAGCATTTGAAACAATCACTTAAAAACTGCTCCCATAGCACTATAGAATACTCATATAGTCCTGCACTTTTGGGCTTGTCAAGGGAAACCACTCAGGTCCTGAAAATGATTGTTTTGTAACACACCTCTGTTGCGATATGAGAGCCACCTGCCAGTGGCTGTTGGAAGTTTAACTCAGACCTGTAGAATGGATCTCTTCATGTGAGAGGATGATGATGATACAAAGAGAAGGTAATTGCATTCTCTGACCTCTCCACTAAAAGGCAATTGTGTCATCTGACCTCTCTCCTCTTCGCTGTGCCTCCAATTTATTCATTCCTAGTCCAAGAGAAACACCTGTGTCACTAAAGGCTGCTTTGCAACGCCTTCAGATGTTATGATCCACAGCTGTGGAGGTTCTTGGAGAATTGACCTGCCCCTTTACTTAGGCATAGTCCTTAACACATCTCCTTCCTTTCCCACTTAAGATTTGTGTATAAAATTTCTGTCTTTACTGCAACAAACAAGGCCTCCTTCCCAGGAAAGCAAACTGCATTCCTCAGTCTAAAAGTGATTAATTAAACCATTACTTGATCTCCAAAAACCTGTCTCTAGGCCTGCTTTGTGTGGCTCCAGCTATTCACAGTTTAGAGACCAATATAGTAAAATTTGGTTAACACACCTGAAAATTCCTGAGATCAATTGATCCATCTGCCTCAGTTTCCCCTAGTGGAAAGAATTAAAGGCAACATTATACCATCACATTAGGCAGCCACCTTCTGGAACGATATGATGATATACTTAGAGAATCCTAGAAAATCATCCAAAAACCCACTCAAAATAATCAACAGCTTTAGCAAAATTACAAGAATAAAATTACAAATCATCAGCATTTCTATATGTTACTAATAAACCCTAGCAACAAGAGATAGAAAGAGAAATTCCATTTAAAATAACTGTAGACGAAACAAAATATTTGGGTGTTTACCTGCCAAAACAAACCCAGGAACTATATGAACAAAATTACAAAACACTTCCCACACAAATAAAATCAAATCTAAACAATTTGAAAAAGTATCAATTGCTCATGGGTAGGCCAAGCTAACATAATGAAAATGACAATTCCACCTAAATTGGTCTAATTGGTCAGTTCCACACCAATCATATTGCCAAAAATTATTTTATAGAGCTAGAAAAATTGATAACAAAAATCATATGAAAGAACAAAAGGTCAAGAATATCAAGGGAATTAATGAAAAAAATTCTTTTCCAATGCCATCCAGACCAAAAAGGACCAGAGAAAAAAATTCTATTTGACGGGTTAGTATCTTTTGAAAACACATCAAGTTCTGGTTTTAGAGCATGAAGATGTGAGAGCCAGCTCAAACCTATAGCTAAACTGAGGGAAGAGAGAGAGAAAAAGACAAGCATAGCCAAATTAGCTTCCTGGTGTTCCCATAAGATAATTCATGTCCTGTCTCCATGCCTAGAATTTACTCTCTTCTCTCTTCTCTTTTTAGAATTCCTAGTCTCCCTCAAAACTCATCTCAGAGAATGTCTCCATTCTCTACCCCAGAAGTTACCATGTTTTATTTTGTATCTCTCTATTTATACAAGTAAGTGGTGTTTCCTGTTAAAATGTAATCTCCTTGAGTGCAGGATCATTTTTTTTTTTTTTTGCCTTTGTATTATTATACCCAGCATGAAAGTGTAAAGTATAAAAATAAATATAAAGTATAAAAAAAGTGTAAAGTATAAATACTTACTGATTCTTGATTGTGACTTTTCTGTCACAATGTGACAGAATGTGAGTTCTTTGGTTAAAGATATCATTTTTTTTTTTTTTTTTTGTCTTTGTATTGCTGACATCTAGCATAGTTTCTTGTGCATGGTGCAAAACACTGACCTTCCTACTGGTTATCAAACAAGATATTTCATTTCCCAAATCCATGCATTTTCATTAACTGTCCCCCAATGCTTTCCACCTCATTTCCACCTACAGATTTCCCTGACTTTCTTCACATCTCAACTAAAATCCCACCTTCTGCACAAAACCTTTCCTGATCCCTCTTTTTGTTAGTGACTTCCCTCTGTTGGTAATCCCTGATTTATCCTATATATATTTTGTTTGTACACAATCTTTCGTGTTATCTCTCCCATTAAGATGGTGAATTCTTTGAGGGCAGAGACTATTTTTGGTTTTCTTTATATCCCCAGCACGTATATAAGATCTGACCCAAAATAAATTCTTGTTGACTAGTTGTAAATGGTGAGGTACTTAACTACTCCTTAGATTGGATTGAATTGAATTGTCCAAATTTCCAAGTGTAACCTGTAGCCCATCAAAGGTATTCTGGAATGTTATTAAGCAGTAAGAAGAATATGAGGAAGTCAATAATGCATGAAAAGACCTGCATGAACTGAATGTTTCAGAGCATGCGTTAGCACCCACTTTCTTTAAGAAGCCCCACAATTCTAATGCTTTTCCTTTGTTGATTATTTCCAATTTATCCTCTATCTATACTGTTTGTACATAATTACTTTCATGTTGTCTCCCATATTAGATAATGCCTGAAGCTGGTTTTGAACGCAGGTATTCCAGATTCCCAAGACACTCTCTTCCCTCTACCACTTAGGTGCTCCTTTATTTAATGACTAACTAACCAGATCCAGGAAAGTAAGAGTACAAATGACTACAATTTTATTAGCTAAAAAAAATACTGAAAGGCAGCTAAATTCTTCTAATCCTAGGAGAGCTAACCCACGAGGGTCAGTTTTTCTCCTTGGTTTGTTGTTCCAACTTGGAGTTTTCCAGAAGAATCTCTAAATATTCTAATGATATAATTTGTGCCTAGTTTTCATAAGTAGAAGTAACAGGACTCCCAATTCCTACACAAGCACTCAAATTATAGTATAGTTATCAGTTAAGGAACAGTCTTTATTTCATGCTAGTTCCACTACCAAAGGCTCATAGGAGCCCATGAACACATACAAAAGCATGTAGAATACTCAAACAAACCATTAGACACTGCCTCTCTCTCTCTCTCTCTCTCTCTCTCTCTCGTGCACTTACACACGCACACGCACCTCCCCCTCCTCTGTAAATATACTTTGGAAGCTTCTGAATACACACTGACCTTGACCTAGGACCAGTTACCTCAGGGCAAAAATGGAAAGAGTTCTCAGGGCCTAGATGTGCCTCTATCCACCTTCTCAGTCCCCCACCTCATATCATGGTTCCAGATTTGTTTTTAAATTATTATTATTAAAGCTTTTTATTTTCAAAATATATACAGGGATAATTTTTCAACATTAACCTTTGCAAAATCTTTTGTTCCAATTCACCCCTTCCTTCCCCTCACCCCCTCCTTAAATAGCAAGTAATCTAATATATATTAAACATGATAAAAATATGTTGAATCCAATAGGTGCATGCATATTTATACAATTATCTTGCTGCACAAGAAAAATCAAATCAAACAGGAAAAACGATAAAGAAAATAAAACACAAGCAAACAACAACAAACAGAGTAATAATACTATATTGTGATCCACATTCATTTCCCACAGTCCTTTCTCTGGATATAGATGGCTCTCTTCATCACAAGATCATTGGAATTAGCCTGAATCATCTCATTGTTGAAAAGACTCATGTCCATCAGAAATAATCATTATAATCTTGTCGTTGTCGTGTATAATGATCTCCTGGTTCTGCTCATTTCACTTTGCATCAATTCATGTAAGTCTCTCCAGGCCTCTCTGAAATCACCCTGCTCATCATTTCTTATAGAACAATAATATTCTATAACATTCATATACCATAACTTATTCAGCCATTCTCCAACTGATGGGCATCCACTCATTTTCCAGTTTCTTGCCACTACAAAAAGGACTGCCACATTTTTACACATGTGGGTCCCTTTCCCTTCTTTAAGATCTCTTTGGGATATGAGCCCAGTAGAAACACTGCTGGATCAAAGGGTATTCACAGTTTGATAGTCCTTTGGGCATAATTCCATAATTTCTCTCTAGAATGGTGGGATCAGTTCACAACTCCATCAACAATGTATTAGTGTCTCAGTTTTCCCACATCCCCCTGCAATATTAGTCATTATCTTTTCTTATCATCTTAGTCAGTTTGAGAGGTATGTAGTGGTACCTCAGAGTTGTCTTAATTTGGATTTCTCTGATCAATAGTCATTTAGAATACCTTTTTATATGACTAGAAATAACTTTAATTTCTTTATCTGAAAATTGTCTGTTCATATCCTTTGACATGGTTCCATGTCAATGCATATGACCTGCATTGGTGAACTTCATGTAACCTTCAAATCTGAGAAAGTCCAATTCTCATATTTCCCTTTTCAAGTCAAGAAAACAGACACATGGCTCTCTTCAATAATGAGATGATTTAAACCAGTTCCAATGATCTTGTGAGTAAGAGAGCCATCTACACCCAGAGAAAGGACTGTGGGAACTAAGTGTGGATCACAACATAGCATTTTCATGCTTTTTGTTGTTGTTTGCTTGCATTTTAATTTCTTTCTCATTTTTTTTTCCTTTTTGATTTGATTTTTCTTGTGCATCAAGATAATTCTATAAATATATGCATATATTGGATTTAACATATCTCTACCATATTTTTATAAAACAAGAAAAATGGTGTGAAAAATTTCCCTTCAAATCATATAGTCTGAAGACTTAAGAAACCAAATAACCTTTACAATTTCAACATTTTACCAACCACTCTTCTGTCTAAGGTATTGTCCTGGTTCCAAAGAACACAAAAGTAAGTATGAAAGTAACCTTGCCTTCAAGGATCTTACATTTTACTCTAATGAAATCTTGTAATTTGTGTGCTATAAAGGATTAATTTTTTCAAGGAGTAACATCAATAAATTAATTAACTCATAAAAAATAAAATAAAATGGTAACTTTCTAAAAGAAAAAAGAAAATACACACATATCTCTATGTTCTTCTACAGGCACTGCTTGAACAGGAAGAGTCCATCCTTAGAACTTGCATGTTCAGTTGTACATAGTAATATCAACTGTGATGGACTTGGCTCTTTTCAACCATTAATGAGATGATTCAAGGCAATTCCAATAAACTTGTGGTAGAAAGTGTCCTCCACTAAACTAAAAGCATTCCCAATAAGATCAGGGGTGAAACAAGGTTGCCCATTATTAACACTACCATTCAATATTGTACTAGAAATATTAGCTTTACCAATAAGAGAAGAAAAAGAAATTGAAAGAATTAGAATAGTTGATAAGGAAAGAAATTTATTATTCTTTGCAGATAATATGATGGTATACTTAGAGAATACTAGAGAATCAACTAAAAAACTACTAGAAACAATAACTTTAACCAAGTTTCAGTATATAAAATAAATCCACATAAGTCATTGATATTTCTATAGGTTACCACAAAGTCCAGCAGCACCATTTAAAATAAGTCTAGATAGGATTTTGGCAGTCACATATGATTCATTTTACTCTAATCTGACTATTCGGATAGACCTTTAGTCAGTCTATCTCTACACCACAGTAAATTCATTTGTGGGAAGGCATAAATTCATGATTTCAAGTCTAGGCATCAGTTGTACATTCATGTTATTATAACATATTCCATTCAATTGTTTGAATCTACTTATTGCTTTGGAAGAAGTTTTATTAAAAAGAAATAATAAAGTGCTAGTTAACTATGGCAAATTAATTAATTAATTATAGACAATGTAAAATATTTGCAACTCTACCTGCCAAGACAATTACAATTACAAAACACTTTTTTTCTCCTAAATTGTATTTTTTCTGGTTATACATATACATTGATTTTTAAAATACACATTTCTTTATGAATCATGTTGGGAGAAAAAAAAACAGAAAAAAAGAAGAAAAAGTGAACATAGCATGCTTTGATTTACATTCAATCTCCATAGTTCTCTTTCTGGATGCAGATAGCATTTTCTATCCAAAGTTTATTAGGATTGCCTTAGATAATCATAGTTGATCATCACACATTCTAGCTGTTACTGTGTACAATATATTACTGATTCTGCTTTTTTCACTGAGCATCAGTTTGTGTAAATCTTTCCAGGCCTTTCTAAAATCAGCTTGTTCATCATTTTTTATAGAACTATAATATTTCATTACTTTCATATACTATAACTTATTCAGCCATTCCACAATTGACGGGCAACTACTCATTTTCCAGTTCTTTGCTACCACAAAAGGAACTATTACAAATGTTTTTGCCCATGTGGGTCCTTTTCTTTATGATTTCCTTAGGATACAGACCCAGTAATGGCACTGCTGGATCAAAGGGTATGCACAATTTTATAGCTCTTTGGGCATAATTCCAAATTGCTCTCCAGAATGGCTGGATCATTTTACAACTCCCATCAATACTGCATTAGTGTCCCAGTTTCCCCACATTCCCTCCAACATTTATCATTATCTTTTCCTGAGAGATGTGAGGTAGTACTTCAGAGTTGTTTTAATTTGCATTTCACTAATTATTAGTGATTTAGGTAATTTTTTCTTATGACTATAGATGACTTTAATTTCATCATCTGAAAATTGTCTGTTCATATCCTTTGACCATTTGTCAATTGGGAAATTTTTTTAAAATTTATTTTATTATTTTTTTTTCCTGAGGCAATCAGGGTTAAATGACTTGCCCAGGGTCACACAACTAGGAAGTATTAAATGTCTGAGATCAGATTTGAACTTGGGTCCTCCTGACTTCAGGCTGGTGTTCTATCCACATGACTTGTATTCTTATAAATTTGACACAGTTCTTAATATATTTTAGAAAGGAGTCCTTTATCAGAAACAGTGGCTGCAAAATTTCCCCCCAGCTTTTTACTTCCCTTTTAATCTTGTTTATGTTAGTTTTCTTTGTGCAAAAACTTTTAAAATTATATTAGCTTGACCTACCCATGCGCAATTGATATTTTTCTAATTGTCTAAATCTGACTTTATTTGTTTGAAAAGTGTTTTGTAATTGTGTTCATATTATTCCTGGCTTCATCTTGCCAGGTAAACATCCAAATATTTTATTTTGTTTACAATTATTTTAAATGGAATTTTTTTATCTCTTGCTGGTGTGCTTTGTCAGCAATACATAGAAATGCTAATAATTTGTGTGGGTTTATTTTATATCCTGCAACTTTGCTAAATCTATTAATTGTTTCAAGAAAGTTTTTAAATGATTTTTTAGGATTCTCTAAGTGTATCATCACATCATCTGCAAAGAGTGATTGTTTTTATCTCCTCATTGCCTAAATTTGATTACATTAAGTTAAAAAGATTTTGTACAAACAAATCAACGAAGCCAAAATTAGAAGGGAAGCTGGGGGGGAAGGGGAAGAATTTACATCTAGTGTTTCTGATAAAGGCCTCATTTTAGAGATTGATTCAAATTTGTAAGAATCTAAGCCATTTCCCAATTGATAAATGGTCAAAGGATATGAACGGATAATTTTCAGACTAAGAAATTCAAGTCACTTCTAGTCCTATGAAAAAATGCTTTAAATCACTATTGATTAGAGAAATGCAAAGTGAGGTACCACTTCATACCTCTCAGATTGGCTAAGATGACAGAAAAAATAATGATACATGTTGGAGGAGATGTGGGAAAACTGGGACACTAATACATTGTTGGTGGAGTTGTGAACTTATCCAACCATTATAGAAAGCAATTTGGAACTATGCCCACAGGGCTATCAAACTGTGCAGACTCTTTGATCTAGCAATATCACTACTGGGTCTATATCCCAAAAAGATTATTAAAAAAGAAAAAAGGACCCACATGTGCAAAAACATTTGTAGCAACCCTTTTTATAGTGGCAAGGAATTAGAAACTGAGTGCCCATCAATTGGGAAATAGTTGAATAGGTTTTGGTATATGAATGTAATGGAATATTATTGTTCTATAAGAAATGATGAGCAGGCTGATTTCAGAAAAGCCTGGAAAGATTTGCATGAATTGATGCTAAGTAAATTGAGTAGAATCAAAAGAAAATTGTACAGCAACAAGAAGATTATATGATGATCAACTGTAATGAACTTAGTTGGCTCTTTTCAATAAAGAGGTGATTCAAGGCAATTTCAAAAACTTGTGATGGAAAGAGCTATTGGCATCCAAAGAAAACTATGGAGATTGAATGTGAATTAAAGCATGGTATTTTCACTTTGTTGTTTTTTGTTTGCTTGCTTGCTTTTTTTCTCATTTTTTCTTTCATATTTTGATCCTTTTTGTGCAATATGACAAATATGGAAATATGTTTAGAAGAATTGCACATTTAACCTATGTTGGACTGCTTGCTCTCTATGAGAAGGGGTGGGAGGGAAGACAGGAAAAAAAATTGGAAACAAGGTTTTGCAAAGATAAATGTTGAAAACTATCTTTGCATGTATTTGAAAAAAAAAAATAAAGTGCCATTCACATCCAGAAAGAGAACTATGGAGATTGAATGTGTATCAGAGTATAGTATTTGCACTTTTTTTGGTTGTTGTTTGCTTTTTTCTTCTTTTTTTTCATGTTTTTTTTTCTCCTTTTGATCTAATTTTTCCTGCACAGCATGATGAATATGGAATTTGGAACACAAGGTTTTGCAAAAGTAAATGTTGTAAACTATGTTTGCATGTATTTGGAAAAATAAAATTCTAGTCTAAAAAAAAAAAGTACTTGCATTTTCAGAAATAGAAAGGCAGAAAGCACTAGGAACTCAAGGTCTAGAAATATAGGCCATCTGGGAAAATGTACTTGTCATGTGCTTCTCTGGTAAGATTTTATTAACTGCTTTTTTTTCTCATTTTTTTCCTTTTTTTGATCTGATTTTTCTTGTGTATCATGATAAATATGGAAATATGTATAGAAGAATTACACATATTTAACCTATATTGGATTGCTTGCTATCTAGGGGAGTTTTGATGGGGGAAGTAAGGGAGAAAATTTTGGTTTTGCAAGGGTGAATGTTGAAAACTATTTTTTTTTAAATAAAAAGCTATTATTTTAAAAAAGAAGAGTTTCCTGTGCCCTTTCATTAAGGTGCCAGTATTCATGCCTCTCTGTAAGAGAGATGTCCTCAAGAAGCCTTTAGACAAACTTCTTTGTCCCATAACCTTTTCAGGTTCATAAGGGGTTCTTCTGCTTAATCCTCTTTTCCATAGCTACTTAGTTATAGAGCTGAGACTCAAACACAGTTATTCTAATTCTCAGTCATAGGATCATAGGGATTAGTGATTGATGTGTCTTTAGAGGTTGCCTAGTCCAACTGCCTCATTTTATGGCCTTATATCATGCTGCCTTGAGGATGAATGAAATTTGGAGTTAATATATTAATTTAATCATCTAGGTGATAAAGTAAATGCTGAAGTGTCCCTATTGGGTCTGTATCCCAAAGAAATCACAAAAGAGGGGAAAGGACCCTCATGTGGATAAAAATGTTTGTGGCAGCTCTTTTTGTAGTGGCAAAGAATTGGGGTTTGATTAAATAAGTTATAGTATATGAAAGTAATAGAATATTATTGTTCTATAAAAATGAATTTTTTTATAAAAATAATTTTTTATATAAAATTGGGATTTTAGAAAGACCTGGAAAGATTTACATGAACTGATGATGCTAAGTAAAACAAGTAGAAGAAAACATTATACACAACAACAGCAAGATTGTGTGATAATCAACTATGATAGACTTGGTTCTTCTCAGCAGTTCTGTGATCCAAGCCAATCCTAATAAACTTTGGATGAAAAAAGCCATCCACATCCAGAGAGAAAACTATGGAGACTGAATATAAATCAATATATGCTATGTTCACTTTTTTATTTCTTCTATTTTTTTCTCATGGTTTTTCCCTTTTCTGATTTTTTCTCTTCCAACATGATTCACATAGAATTATGTTTTTAAAAAAATGTACTTTTTAAATTGTTTTATAAATAACTGGGGGAAAATTAATGTAACAAAGAAAGAAAGAAAGCATTTGCTGAGACTCTGAAAGGTTATTTAAGCCAAACATATTTTGGGCTTTCAGAATAGAAATGGGAAGGAGAAATCGTGGCAGAGGGAATTAAGAGACAGTTCTGATCTCATAGGTGATAAGAACTTGCATTGTGGTCTTGGTGCAGACATGTGACTTCCCTAGGATTCCATTTCCTCCCATCTTTTCAGATAGGGATGATAAAGATCTCTCTCTTGAGTGTGTATGGGGGACAGCCCACAAATGACATTATAGTGTTTCTTTTATTCATGGGAGATTGCAATAAACTGAAATGTAAGTATTAGCAGACTTCTGGTCTCTAGCACTGGAGACTGCACAGGCACTGAATATGGAGACAGATGGTAATCATTTGCCAAGTGATAGTACCAAGGCTGAGGAAAAGAGAGGAAGACCTCAAGAAGAAGACTTCCTGCTTTTGTCCAGCCTTTTTCTTGGGACTCCAAAAGCACTGTGTGCCCAGCTCTGTGAACAAAAAAGCAATAGTTCTTTGCTGTTTGAAGCTTCGTGTTTGTGATTACTACAGAGGGGGAGTGGAAAGAATTTGGATGAAGTGAGACAGATGTAGCCTTGCAGTGGGGCTTTTCCTGCCCAGGCTTCATTTTTAGAAAAGAGAAAAGCTTAATGGTTTAGGGTAAAGAGTCCTGGACTTGAGTCAAAAGAGAACGAATTCAAATCCCAATTCTGACACTTAATAGTTTTATGATTCCAGACAAATCACTTAAATTACAGAGCTGAGACTCAAACACAAGTATTCTGATTCTCAGTCATAGGATCATATGAATTAGTGATTGATGTGTCTAATCATCTAATGTGATGGGCCTTAATATTTGTAAAATGGAGATAATACTAGGAAATATCTCCTTTGCAAATATTTTCTTCCTTTTTCTTTCTTTGGAAAAAATATTTTGTGATCCTCAAAGCACAATAGAAATGTGAGGGGTTTGTTAGTCCAGCTATAGGATCAAGGGATACTTTAATTGAGTCTGGTGTGACTAATGCCATTGATCCCTAAAAGGTTAAAAAAAATACAGTCAAGCTCTGGCCATTAAAGAACAAGAAAGAGATGACAGAAAAGAGGTCATTGGGAGCTGCATCACCTGGATCACTTGATACTTCAAGAAATTTAATAATTATATACTTATTCATCTAGAAATAACAGAGACAACTACTGTCTTTTTTAGGGGGAGAAGGCAACTGGGGTTAAGTGACTTGCCTAGGATCACACAGCTAGTAAGTGTCAGGTGTCTGAGACTGGATTTGAATTCTGCTTCTGCTGACCCCAGGGCTAGTGCTCTATCCATCTGGCTTCTCCCTGCAATTTTTTTTTTTAAGGCAAGCAGGTTTTAGGGCTTTGGCTGAGATCACACAGTTGATAAGTGTCTGAGGTCACATTTAAACTCAACCAAGGTTGGTGTGCTATCTACTGCCCTACCTGCCTGTCCCCTGGGCTGAAATCTTGAAAGCACATTAGGTAGGAAAGCACATTACTTCTCCACACTTGTGGAGAGGTGGAGATGGGAGCTGCATGGTTGTCATTGGGAACAAGTAAACCAGATTAACTGGAGTATTGAGAGAAGATGAGGGAAAATAATATATGTAATCAGCTTGGAAAGTTAGGCTGGAGTCAGAAGGAGTTAAAGCCAAATAATAGCTTTTGGCTTTTTATCCTAGAGGTACATGGCAACATGGTGTGATGGGATCAGTTTGGCAGCAGTGCAGGGACAGATTGGTGAAGGAAGAAGTTGAGACAGAGAGACAAATAGCGCTAGTCTAATGACATACTAAGTACATAGTAAGTACTAAACAAATCCTAATTGGTTACTGTGTTGCTTCTAAAGAGAGATCTGCTTCTACCCTCCAACCCCCCCCCCAAGTTCTTAGCTAAATTGAATCTCCCTAAAGAGTAATAGTATCAAACTAACAATACTTAGTTAAAAGGGTCGATATAGCCTTTTAAAAAAATAGTCTGAGCAGTCAAATCAATAAAGGCTGACTAATTGGTATTCTTTGCACATAAAATGCATATTTCCTTAATGTGTAAATGAATAAACTTCTGGCCTTCTTCCCACTTCCTGCTGTGACAGATTGTATAACTATTAGTTAGGTTCCACCTAGGTGTGCCCAGCTTCTATTGGATATGCCCTTGCTGAGGGCATTACTATAATTTTAATAATTGGCTTTTCAGAGACCTCTGCCAGCTTTAATTGGGGTGTGTACACAAAGGCCATGTCAGAAAAGCACCTTCCTAGGCTGCCACGGAGGCAGAAGAGTAACAGGAAGAAGAGTGTTTTTCCAATGTTATACAATAGGTTGATGGGGCAGAAAATGAGAATTCCAACTGCCTTAGGCCTCTGAAGCACAGTTTCTTCTCTTCCAAGTTATACAATATAGCAAGTATTTATTAAATAAATACTGAGTACAGCTAGATGACCCAGTGGTTAGAGTGCCAGGTCTGGAGTCAAAAAGACTCATCTTCCTGAGTTCAAAGTTGGCCCCAGACACTTACTAGCCATATGGTCCTGGCTAACCCTGTTTGTCTTAGTTGCCTCATCCGCAAAATGAGCCGGAAAAGGAAATGACAAACTACTTCAGTATCTTTGCTAAGAAAATCTCAAATGGGATCATAAAGAGGCAGATGCAACTGAAAAATGACTGAACAACAACACAAGCTACAGAGCACTATGGTAGGAAAAGCACAAAGTTTAAGAAAGGCAGGCACTTGTTCTCATGGAGCATATAGATCATCTGGAGAATAGCTTGCAGGAGGTATGTTGGAGTCAGCTAGAATTAATTCTCAAAAGCAAATTGTTAAATTTTTACTGGGAGCATTTACTCTTAGGAAATCTTCAAATACTACAAGATTTGATTTATTGTTTAGTCAATTGCCTAGACTTAAGAAAGTGATGGAGAAAATGTTAATAATGTAAATTAAATTTTAAAATATGTTATGTAGAAAGTCAATTGTTAAATATTTACCAGTGTAAGGGTGGCAGGCCCCAAATAAAGTGAGACTCCATGTGTTGAAGGGAGAAACAGAATAAAAATCTCTTACCTCTTCTCCCTTCACCCTCTTCCAAAAGAGACTTTTATTCCTGCCAGGAAGTTAAGACTCAAGACCACCACTCTACTCTCAAAGAGAAGAGGTAACAAGCTAGAGTTAAATATTGTTCCTTTAAACATTATTAGACTAGGCAATATGATCAGATTTCATCTAACTTAGCTACTGTTCTATATTTTATTTTTAAAACAGAAATAAACATGAATTTTTCCTTTTTAATTTTTATTTTTTCAATTATATGTAAAGACAATTTTTAACATTTATTTTTTTTAATTTTGAGTTTCAAATTCCCTTTTTTCCTTCTTCCCTCCCTCCCCTTTCCTCTCTTTGAGATGTCAAGCAATTTGACATAGATTATACATGTGCAGTTAAGCATGACATATTTCCATAATATCCATGTTGTGAAAGAAAACACAGATTAAAAAAAAATGACAAAAAAAATCAAAGAAAAAATTTTAAGGTATACTTCAATCTGCATTCAGGCCCCATCAGTTCTTTCTCTGGTGTTGGATAACATTTCCTCACCCCACCCCCAGCATCAATTTATATATTATCACTATTACAGTAAATTTAAAGCAGTAACTCAACTGTTACTCTGCTGCTCTTCCTGTAGTGTGCACCATTGCAGATATGCCGACCCCCTCAAATTGTAAGCAAAGTTCCTAAACACTGAAAATGTTATTTAAAGCTAAAATTTGTATAATAACTGGCCCATAAAAAGGAGTTTTCAAATGCCTTGTCCTGTTCACATTATGCAGAATTTCAATATCATTCATAATGCACATTAACTTAAGATTGTAAGAGTAGGGAAAAAAGAAAGAACAATGGTTGAAAAAGTAGCCCAGAATACTTATTATAAAGAAGATGAGAGAATGGGGGGAGGAGGCATCTCTCTTTAATGTGGATAACATTTAACTTTAATATTTCTCTATAAAAGGAGGGAGAGGAGGATTATTCATAATATTCCCCAGCCCTTCTTCTGTTTTAAACTTCCCTAGAGGGCATTACCCTCCTTTTCATCTCTCAGTCTAGCAATCTAGGTTTCAGCCTCAATTCCTCAGTCTATCTCACCTTAGCCCTCATTTAAAATCTATTCCCAAGGCAGCTAGATGGCACAGTGGGTAGAGCACCAGCCCTGAAGTCGGGAGAATCTGAGTTCAATTTGGTTTCAGACACTTAATACTTCCTAGCTGTTTGACCTTGAATAAATCATTTAACCCCAACTTCCTCAGGAAAAAAAAAAATCTGTTCCCAAATCCTGTCCATTCTATTTTTGCAATAATTCTTCTACATATTCCCTTCTCTCCTTTGAAACTATTACTACCGTGGTGCAGGCCCTCACTACCTCTGTACCTGGACTTATTGCAACAGTCCCACTTTCCCAAGTATTTCTCCACTATAGTCTATCCTATACTTTACTGCCAAAGTGATTTCTCGAAAGCACAGACCTTATCATGTCACCCACTCCTTTACTCAACAAGCCATAGTGGCACCTTATTATCTTAAATATCAAATATAATTTCCCGGGTTTTTTAAATCCCTTCATAATCTGTCTTTACTCTTCTAGTCTTCTCATATTTTACTCCCCTCCAAACTCTACAATCCAATAACACTGGTCTCCTTCCTGTTCCTCACGCAAGATATTCCATCTCTAATTCTGTTTTTTTTTCCACTGGTTGGCCCTGCTTTTTCTAGAATGAATGCTCTTCCTTTTTATCTATGCCTCTTAGCCTTCCTAGTTTCTTTCAAGTCTTAGTTTAAATGCTGTTTTCTGTAAGAAGTCTTTGGCTAGGCTCCCTTAATGCCAGTATCTTCCCTCTGAAATTATTTTCCTGTATTTATCTTATATGTACCTAGTTGTTTTTAATGTTGTCTCTCCCATTAGACTGTGAACTTCTTGAGGGAAAGGACCATGCATTTACCTTTGTATCCCCAGCACAAAGCTCTTAAAAAAAAACCAAATAATATTTTATTTTCTCTCAATTATATGTAAAAACCATTTTTAACAATATTTTTTTAAATTTTGAGTTCCCAATTCTATCTCCCTCTCCCTCCCTCCCTCCCTTCTCCTCTTTCTCCTTCTTCTTCTCTGAAACAATAAGCAATCTTATATAAGTTAAACATGTGGAATCATGTAAAACATATTTTTCATATTAGTTATTTTGTGGAAGAAAACTTGAAGTTAAAAAAAAGAGAGAAAGTGAAAAATAGTATATTTCAGTATGCATTCAGATTTTATTCTTTCTCTGGAGGTCAATGACATTTTTCATCATAAGTCCTATGAGATTGTCTTGGATCATTGTATTACCGAGAATAGCTGTTATTCACAGTTGTTTATTGTATAATATTACTGCGTACAGTGTTCTCTTGCTTCTGCTCACTTCACTCTGTATCAGTTTATGTAAATCTTTCCATGTTTTTCTGAAATCATACTGCTCATCATTTTTATAGCATTGTAATATTCTATCATGATCATATATCATAACTTGTTCAGTTATTCCCCAATTGATTTGGGGGCATTCTCTCAATGTCTAATTCTTATCCACCACAAAAAGAGCTCAGAACAAAATTGCTTGTTGACTGATTGACAGTATAACTATCTATTAATATACAATTTGTGTTTGACTATGTAAAAGTCCAGGAATTTTCTAGGTAAAGATCCTGAAATGATTTGACATTTCTTTTTCTAGCATATCTCCATTTTACAGATGAAGAACTGAGGCGACTAGATGTAAACTTGTTCAGGATCACACATTTGATCAGTCAGATTTGATATCAAATCTTCTTGACTCCAAGACCCTGTATCCTATCCACTGTGCCATCTGATTTATATTAAATTTATGAACTTAGAAATACAACATTGTCTTGCTTATTTGTGCCCCTTTCTGAATTTCTTTCTATTTTCTTCTGTATATTTTTAAAATGTATCAATGTATTTTCTTTTTCTCTTTTTGTGTCACTGTGATTATATTCTTCCTCCCATACCATCATCCATACAAATAAAAGTTCCCTTTAAAAACAAACAAAACAAATCCACACATCATGCCTGAAAATTTGTTTCATCTTGTTCTTTTGGTCCACCATCTCTCTGTCAAAAGGAGGGAAGCATCACTCATCATCAGTTTTCTGGAGTTGTGATTAGTCATTACATAGACCTTAAACCTTTCAACTATTTTCCTTTACTATGTCACAGTCATTAATATAAAGGGTTGTCCTGGGCTTGCTTCACTCTGCATCAGCTCATTTAAATCCCTTTTGTCATTTCTTACAGTACAATAGGGTTTCATTATATTGGTTAATAATATTCTACATCATTATATTCTATTATCTTGGCATATTTGTTGAATGCTTCCTCAAATGAGCAGCACCCATATAGTTCCCAGTTCTTTGCTACTATGAGAATACTGCTATCAATATTTTTATAGATACTGGCTCTTTCCTATAGTGTCCACTGCAATGGTGACATCAGTTGGTTTTGGCAATAGCTAGGTCACAGACAGTGGGGAAACTTTGGGTGAGGTATAAAACCCTTCAGCCCAGACGGAGCCTGCTAACAATGTCTGGTTCGGCTCCCCATCTTCCCTAAAGGCTCTCGGCCTTCCTGAAAAGTCAGGGGGCGGTGACAACCTGTGTTGTAATTGAAGCAGAGTAATACCAGGTGGCAAAGAGTGATACCAAGTGGCAAACTACATACAATAGCAAGTTGTTTATGTGGTCCCAAGTGCACAGTATATACTTAGTGCATGAACAGTATTGTTTTGGTTGCATAAGAGTATGAGGGTATAAAAAGGGAAACTTGGATATAATGAATCCTTGGAATAAATGAACTCCATTTTTCCACCATCTCTAGGAGTCCTGCCTCATCACTTTTTCATTAAGATGGTATATTTTAATCACCCCAGCGTGGGAGCTCTGGAAAGCAGGACACAACAGATTATAAAGTTCAAAAAAAGTTTGGGTTTGTAGTAGAGTGATAGTGCAGAGCTAATAGAAAATGTAAAATTAGTAATTTTGCAAAACTGCTTCTGGCAAGATTTGAATATTAGCCTCCCAACACTGGTACTTCTGTTGTTACTGAATCCTTTTGTGTTCATTCGAACTTGTGAATTTATTTTTTTTTTTGCTTAGTTATTTAATTCTGTTTGCCTTAGTCTCCTCATCTGTAAAATGGGGATAATAACACCTACTTTCCAGGGTTGCATAGTGCCTGGTATGTAGTAAGCATTTTATATATGCTGTTATTGTTTTTCAATTGTATTGGACCCTACTCGATCCCATTTGGAGTTTTCTTGATAAAGATGGTTACCATTTCCTTCTCCAGCTCATTTTATAGATGAGGAACTAAGGCAAACAGGGGTAAATGACTTGCCTAAGGTCTAATAAGTGTCTGAGACTGGACTGGAACTCATGAGAGTGAGTCTTCCTAATTCCAAACTCAGTGCTCTGTCCCCTAATTAGGACTGCCCTAATGTTAGTTATTACAATTTAGCCCTTTTTCTGTTGTGATGGAATAAATTACCTAGCCTGTACCTAATTCAAATTCTATATTAAATATATTTTAGGGGAACCCCCTAGATCTGTGAATTATAATCTAATATACTTTAATTAAAATTGTTAAGTCCCTTGAAGGAGGAGAATGAGAGAAAGGAGAATGAAAAGCCAGTTCCATTGGGCTGAACATGGTCCAAACTCCATGGCTAAGTATACAATAGAAAGGAATGAGTACCCCAGTTCTGTAAGTTCATCTATATAGTTGTAATGTTGGGATAAATGAATTTTCAATTGAAGAAAAATCATTTCCCAACTTGGGAATTGATATTCTTTTATAAGGATAGCTTATACAAGGATATAGTGGATAAATTCCTGGGATTAGAGTCAGGAAGACTCATTTTCCTGAGTTTCCAATTTAACCTCAGACACATGTTAGCTTTGTGATCCCGGACAAGTCACTTAATCCTTTTTGCCTTAGTTCCTTATCTGTAAAATGTTCTGGAGAAGGGAATAGCAAACCACTCCAGAACCTTTAGCAAAAGAAAATAAAAAAACAAATGGAGTCAAGAAGAATCATACAGGACTAGAAAATGACAACAATAACAAATTCTTATATAAGGATAACTGACCGTTACCCCCTTCTGCTTAAGCAGTTATTAAAGGCTGTCTTCTATATCTGGAGAGCTCTCCCTCATCTCTGTCCCCTGATTTCCTTGACTTCCTTCAAGTTTTGGCTAAAATCCCACTTTCTATAAGAATTCTTTCCCATACCCCTTAGCGCTAATGCTGTCCTTCTGAGATTGCCTTCCATCTACCCAGTATATATCCTGTCTGTACATATGTACAGTACATAGTCTGTACATGTTGTCTTCTCATTGGATTATTAACCAATACTATTAGGGAATAATTATGACTTGACTACTTCACCTATATTTAAAACATATGTTTGATCTTCCTCCCACCCCAAAATTATTCCATACTTCTATTCTGAATTGTGCCTCACTTGGACTTCAGTCATAATACATAAAATAAGTGGTAAGAACCAAGGGTGATAATTGACTTGAGTGGATAGCTCTCTGCCCAAGTGTAGGATCATAGATTAATAATTGGATGAGAATTTAGCAGCAATCAGACCCACCTGGAAACCGAGGAAAGAAGTGCAAGTCAGAAAGATTTAATAACTTAAATCAAGATCACAGGAGTAATAAGTGTCTGAACTGGGATTCAAACCTGGATTCTCTGGCTCCAAATCCATAAATTATTCCAATATATCTATTGAATGATATACGGGAAGTAATTAAGAAGGAAAATACTAGGATGATGAAGGTTTGCAAAAAAAACACTTCCTATAGATGGTGGGGGGGGGGGGGGAGAGAGTGGTTTAGGTGGGACTTAAATGAAGCCAGGGAGGTCAATAGTCAGAGCACAGGAACATTATTCCAGGCATGGCAACAACTGGAAAGAATCCCCAGAATTGAGAAGACATGATGTGTTATCTGTGAAAAACCAGAAAGCCTGTGTCACTGGATCAAAGAGTATGTGCAGGGAAGAAAGATATAAGAAGACTGGAAAGGTAATAGGGGAGGAAATTATGAAGGGCTTTGAATGCCAAACAGAACATTTTATATTTGATCCTGGAAGCAATTAAGGGAGCTACTGAAGTTTACTGAGTAAGGAGCTAAACCTCCTCTTTAAGAAAATCTCTTTAATGGTTAAATAGAGGGGATAAATTGAAGTAGTAGGAGACCAGGAGGAAGATCCACCAAAACCTATTACAATAATCTAGATGTGAGGTAATGAGAACTTATGTCAGAGTGGTACCAGTGTCAAAGGAGAAAAGGAAGCATATTTCAAAGATGCTGGAAAGATGAAATCAAGAGGATTTGGCAACAGATTGGATATGGGGAGTGAGATAGGCTTTGAGCTTGAGGGACCAGCTTAAGGTTGGTGTTTTCTTGTACAAAAATAGGGAAAGTAAGAGGTCAGTAGGGTTTGGGGTTAGGAGGAGGAAAGAGAAGAGGAGAGACAAAGAGTTTCCTTTTAAGATTTCAAGTAGACATCAAATTCAAGATATCCAAAATGCTTTTGGACATGTAAGAGTGGAGAAAGAAATATCTAATAAATTGTTCCTTTTTTGTCTTTCTTTTCTTTTTTTCATTCCTCTCTCTCTCTCTCTCTCCCTCTCTTCCTCTCTCCCTCCCTTTTTCTTTCTTCCTTCCTTCCTCCCTCCTTCTCTCTCTCTCTCTCTCTCTCTCTCTCTCTCTCTCTCTCTCTCTCTCCTCCCTCCCTTCCTTCCTCCATTCTCCCTCCTCTCTCCCTTCCTCTTTCATTTATCCTTCTCTCTTTCCTTCCTTCCTTCCTTCCTTCTTTCCTTCCTATTAGATTCTTACAAGGTGCTAAGTCAGTGGAATTGATAGAGACAATAATTATCTAATTTAGCATGATACCTAACAGTTCTCTAGTTCACTAATATACTTAGTACTTATTAGAGTTCCACAAGATTCACACTTTTAAGAGAGCATATATAAGGAGGAGCCCATTAAAGGACAAGTATACTAAGAGACAAGCCCACTCTCGGAGGTGGAGACAGATTCATTCCATCTTCCACCTTTGTGCTGACTGGAGGCTGAAGCTGGTAGAGGCAAAGGATTAGTGGCAGGAGCTCTTGGAACCTCTAAGAAAGCTAACTGGGCCCAAGGAAGGAGACAATAAAGGATATGGACTTTAATACCTGGCTGCATTTGGGGTGATTACTCTGAATTGAAACTAAGGCTGCCTCCAGAAACCCCCCAAGAAACCTACTCACAGAGAACATTATATTTTAAAGAAGAAAACATTACACCCTTCCTTCCTTCCTTCCTTCCTTCCTTCCTTCCTTCCTTCCTTCCTTCCTTCCTTCCTTCCTTCCTTCCTTCCTTCCTTCCTTCCTTTTTTCTTTCCCTCTTTCCTTCCTTTCCTCTCTCAGAGGAATTCCACTCAGAGTCAGAACAAAATCAACTGGAAGCCAATGAAATGTTAAAGTTACCAAAGAGGTTGGTGGAAACATTTATATTTAATAACTTCCCCCTTCAACTCCTAAGTAGCAAAAATAAGTCATTGACAACACCAGTAGCTTCTCTCCATTAACACAGAAAATTATTCAGAGTATTTTAAAAAACTCAAAAAACCTACCCACCCACCAGAGCCAAAGGGTCCTAATATTTCTATTCACAGGAATATTTCCTGCCAAGACACTTATCTGTTACAGAATAGGAATCCCTTTGCACCAGTAACAAGTTAAGGAGGCTGCAGAAAGGAAACAAAGACCTGGTTTCCTACTTTTATTAATTATTCCTAAGATTCTTAATTGGGGGAGGGAAAGCTTTATTAATACCCTTTGCATTTATATCATAGTCAAAGCTTTTTATGCATACTCCCTTTCCCTCTCTCTCACTTTCCCCCCCTGCCCTGGACTGAACACTGGGGGAAATACCAACAATTAAGCAAAACTGGTGGCCCCATTGGCCCTGTCTGACAGCAAGCATACATAATTTGTGTTTGTACTCCCTCACCACTCTACTGAGGGGAGGCATATTTCACTAACTGTTTTCTGGAGACAATATTGACTAATTACAATTAATCATGAGTTTTTACATTTAATTAGGGTTATATTACAATATGATTATAATCATAAGGCAGATAGGTAATAAGTAGATAGAGCCCTGTACCATGAATCAGGAAGATGAGTTCAAATTCAGCTTCAGACATGTATCAGCTTCATGATCTTGGGCAAATCTCAACCTCTGATTGCCTCAGTTTTCTCAACTATAAAATAGGAATAATAATAGCACCTCCCTCCCAGAGCTGTTGTGAAAATCAAAAGAGATCATATTTGTCAAATGCTTTGTAAAATACATATCATGTAGTAGGCACTTAAAAAATATTGATTTTTTTTCTTCATGAATTCAATATCTTTTGGTGTTATTTTCATTTCTTTGATTAGAATAACACCAAAAGATACTGAATTCATGAGGAAAAAAATCATCTTCATTCTACTTACTTTTCTTTAAATCAGTTTGTGTGGTTCTTTTTATACTTTGATCAATTCCTTATATTTGTTATCTTAAACAACATACTTCAGTTATATTCTCATATCACTGTAAGGAGACTGATATTTTTTGCTTTGGGATTTGGGATTTTGCCCAAAATGACACCTTAATGCAGTGATTCTCAAAGTATGGTCTAGAGAATCCTGGGGATCTCTGAAATCCTTTTAGAGGGTCTACAAATTCAAAAATAGTTTTTATTTCCAATATAGTAAATGTGTATAAATATAATCCAGATAAACAAAAATGCTTTGGAGAGATCCTCAATAATTTTTAATAGGATAAAGATACTGAAAACAAAAGTTTGAGAACCACTGCAATGAATCAAAGGTGTGAGTAATCTCTTTATATGTCTTCCCTATTTGTGCGATCTTCATGAATTCTCACTACATACTGATAGTATAATCATTTATTGGAAATTTTGCCCTATGGTATAGAAGAATGGTCTACTTCAAATATCCTTACTATCCTGTTACCCTAAATGCTTGTGCTTGAATTGTGTCTTCTGAGTGACAAGACAAAAATAAACACATTGGTAGGGATTCTTGGGCTTTTGTTTAGATTGAATATTATCCCATAGAATAACTGGATCTTGGGATAGTTAATCTGGAAAATCTATTCACATATGAGAGATGGATACCACAGGTGCTATAAACCACAATTTATTCGATTATTAGAGACAGCTAGTAGTACAGCAGATAAGAGTGTTGGATCTGGAGTTTAAGTTTAAATCTAGTCTCAGACATTGCCTGGCCTCTGTCTGCTTCAGACAATAGCAACTATATCACAGAATGAAATGAGATAATATTTGTAAAGCCCTTAGCACAATGATAAATGTGTAAAGTAGATGCTTAATAAATGTTTGTTTCCTTTCACTATTCTCCAAATGATGGATCAATGGACACCCACTTTGTTTCCATGCTTTGCTATCATAAAAAGTGCTCCCTGAGACTAGCATATGAGTATAAAATTTGGAACAGTACTTAGTTCTGTAGTTGCTTTCTTTGTAATTAGGTTTGGAAAGCACACTATTTATACTGCAAATGGAACTATGAAATGGTCTAACCATTCTGGAAAGTAATTTAAAATTATGCTAAAAATGTGTTATTAACATATATGTACACAATCTATATGTATATATGTATGCTTATTTGTTTATGTATATAAATACACATCTTTTGACCCAGGATTCCACTATTATGCACAAGCCTAAGAAGATCAAAAGCAGAAAGATAATAATACAAAATAACCATAACAACATTTTTTTTTGGTATGGTATCAAAGAAATGGAAACAAAGTTGATGCCTATTGATAGAAGTATATATAATAAGAATTTGGCATGTAAATATAATATATATTATATAATAGGATATTACTGTGGCATAAAAACAGCAGTAGAAGACCTAAATTGAACTGATATAGAATGAGGTAAACACAATCAATAAAATATCCATGAAAGTAGTCATTTAAATGACTAGAAATTTAATACATAACTTGTATTAAATAAATGCTGTGTAAATGTAGTGACTAACATTAGCCTCCAGAAGTTAAGAAAATATCACCTTCCCTAGGACCATAGCAGATTCTATCCATCTATGTTGATGTGTTGGTTAGTTTAAGTTATTATTTTTTTTTCTTTTTATTCATTGTTACTAAGGATGACTGTATAGAGGAGAATGGAAGGATATATCTAGAAATAAAACTGATTTAAAAAATCAAAAGCTATCAATTAAAAACATTTCTTTTGAAGAAGAAGAAGCTAGATGGTACAATGGATAGAGTACCAACCCTGAAGTCAGGAGGACCTGAGTTCAAATCGAGATTCAGATACTTAACAGTAGCTGTAAGATCCTGGATAAGTCATTTTACCCCAATTTATCTCACTTCCCAAAAAAATTAAAGAAAAAAGTAATAGGTACAAAAGGAAGAAAGGAAGTCATAGGGTATACTTTTGTATGGGCAACAGCCACTATTTCTGAAATGTCCTCTTCAATCCTCAGCCCCAAACATATCTGTTGAAATATTAATGATTCTTTAAGGTTTAACTCAAATGCTACTTCCTTCATGAAACCATCCTTTAATTTGATTTTGTAATTCACACACATTTTTCTTTCTCCAGTCACTCTTTCCTCAAAAGTACTGTATTTAATCTTCTAAAAAAATGATGCAACTAAGTTTCTAGTTTGATAATCTTTTGAGGATTTGATGGGACAATAGCACACAATAAATACCTCAAATATAGGCTTAGGTATTATATTAATATATTTCTGCCCATGGTTTTGTACTCCTAGTAAATGTCTGAGATTTTTCTATTTTTCACATAAATCAGACTAGCGATTGAATTAGATGGTGACTTGGACTAGACTAGTACTCCTATAATTAGAAAACTTTCAGGTAGTTTTCTAATACTGATAGAATCTTAGCTGCTGCCCTAGTCCCAATAATCTTCTTCTTTCTCTTTCTGTCTGTTTGTCACTCTCCTCTCACTAGAAAAAAGGGTCTTTTCCATACATACCTCATCTGAAACAAATCCAATCTAAATCTCATCCAAGATTATCCAATTTTCTTGCTTTTCCCAATTCTCCTGTTTTTTTTCCCCTTGCTTTCTTTTCTATGAAACCTTTCCCTTGCTTTGGTGGACTGCTATCTCCTTCAAAGTGTCTATCCCACTAAGGGTATAAACCTCATCAAATGCCTTTACTTGATTTGGGGAAGGCCTGAATCTTAATTTTTTAGAGATGACTCCACAGCACATACTTCAGTTCTATAGCCATACTCTAGCTAGCATTTCTATAGGATTCTAAGGTTTGCAAAGCTCTATCTGGCTGTCTATCTATTTATCTTGTGAGGATCAAATGAAATATACAGATATGTATGTAATAACCCTGATAGGTCAAGGATAGTAGATGAAAAAACTTAGACAGAGGTTAAGTGACTTACCCAGTGTCACACAGTTCATAAATGTCTGAGAGTAGATTTGAATGCATGTCTTCCTGACTTCAGGTCCAGGGTTCTCTATTCACTATGCTACCTTACTGTGTCTATATTCATTACTCATTATATCTGGGACTGGGTATAAGAAAGTATCAACTTCTATCAATTGCTAGTGCTCTCTGTATCTCTTCTACTGACCTTATATTATACTTCTCTCTGTGTGTTATATACAAGGCTCTTGAGGATAGGGACTGTATCAAAAATTTGTCATTGTACCCTTAGTGCCCAATATAGGGGCTTACACAAATGTTTATTGAATTGAATTGAATAGTGGAAAGAACACTGAACTAAAGGTCAGTAACTCTATGTTCAAACACTACCTCTAACATTTATTGCTTCTATGAACGTAGGTAAGGTTCACAGAGCCTTAGTTTTGTCGGTTGTAAAATAGTGATAATGCTAGGTGAACCACTTTCCTTACAGTATTGTTGTGAGGAAAGTATATTGTCAAACTTAAACCTAAAAATCTTTAAGATGTTATTGTTATTCTAAGAGTTCTAAGATCTGTGATCTTATCAATATGGGCACTCCTAATAATGCTTATAATAATTATTAAATTGTATTAATTTCAATAATATTGACTTCCATCGAAGTCTTATTTTAATGCCTCACCATAGCATGAAGGTAAGTAACCCTGGATTCTTGAAGGCAATTCCATTGGAACAATTTCAAGCTAAAAGGATTTTGGGTATGTATGTCTGTCATCTGAAGAAGAAACACATCACCAGAAAAGTTGACCACTAAGTCATGGATGTTTTGGGTCATAGAAACTCATAGTCCCTTTCCCACTCACTTTAATGGCATGATGAGGCATCACAAGCTTAATGAGTCAGTAGAGTGACACTGTAGCCATAAAAACTATAGGCATAATGACCAGGAAACCAAATGTCCAAAGGTCATTCTATTCTATTCTGTCCTAGTCAGACTACTTTGGGAGTATTGTGGTAGTTCTGAGCATTCTATTTTATCAATAAATTGGAAGAGTGTCCAGGGAAGGGCACCAAGGATCAGGCTTTAAAGTTGTTCTATGTCAGTATCAGTAGAAGAAAGTAGGTTTGTTTAGCTTGGAGAGGAAAAGTTTTAGAGGGAATGTGACACTTCCTAAAGTATTTGAAGAGCTATTATAAGGAAGATGTGATTAAAACAATTCTGCTTGGGCTCAAAAAGGCATCAGGAAGCCAAAAAAGATAAATCAGAAAAAACAAACAATATCTCTCCCCTCCCAGATCCCTAATGAGAGTTATCTAAAAATGGAATGAGCTACCTTGGGAGATAATATGTAAAAGGTAATAGGTAATAAATAGGTTTTCCCTCACTGGAGGTCTTCAAACTGAGGCTAAAGGGCCACTTAACAGGTATGTTTGTGAGTAATTTCGTAACTTTTTTTTTTTTGGTCTCTCTCTACCCCATCAAAGACACCCTTTGGCCATCTGATGAATTCTATGAGCTTCCCCTAGGTTGAGGTCCTGTTTTAGAAAAAGTTCTGAAGGCATTAAGATGAAGTAGATGACTTCTGAGATTCTGTGTGACTTTATTTTCATTTAATTAATAATAATTAAACAAACAAACAAAATAATTTGTTTAATAAAAATGCTAAGTATACATATTTTTCCATTCAGAATCCCTAAAGGTTAGAAATCCTGAGCTGGTAAGAGGAGAAAGAGAGAAACTGGGATTCTGGTTGTCCTCCAGGCCTGGAATGCTCTCTGATTACTGATCTCTTGCCCGGACTTCCTTTTGTTGTTATTGTTGTTGTTGCTGAGTCATTTGAATCATACCCCATTTGAGATTTCATTGACAAAGATAATGGAGTGGTTTGAGTTCCAACTAACCTCTCACTTTCTGCAGAAAGACTTCCCCCCATTTTTCTTAGTTTCAGTGTCTTCTCTCTGGTAATGATTTCCTATTTATCTTGTAGGTAATTTGCTTTGTATATATTTGTTTGCATGTTATTTTCCTCCTCTCCCCTTCCCCCTTCCAATTAGATTGTAATATCTTTGAAGGCATACTTTGAAATATTATGTAATATCTTTGATACTTTTGGCTCTTTTTGTATCCCCAGCACTCAGCACATTGCCTGGTACATATAAAACACTAAATGTTTATTGATTGGATTTGAATTGACTGAGAGGTCACACTGGGACTCAAGGGAGGATTTAGATCTTAATTTACAAAGCTATGAGAAAACAATCAGGCAAGTGAATGACTTGAGGATTAGACAGCAATTAGGATTTGATGCCAGATGAAGAAAAGATGGGGAAAAGTCACTTTACTTCAGTTTCCTCAACTAGGAATAATAATAGCACTTCCTTCCCTCTACCTCCAGAAATTGTTCTTAGGATCTAGGATGATAATATTTACAAAATCCTTAGCACTGCACATGGAACTCAGTGAGGTCTTAATAAATGCTTTTTCCTATCCTCTCTTCCTTTCCGATACCTCCTCTGTACTGAGTTACTGTTCTTCATACACAACTTCCTAAAATGTTTTTCTTTCTGGAATGTATTCTTTTAGTTTTGGTTGCTAAATTTTGTCTTTATCAATTAGTTACAAAATACCATATTTTGAATATTAAGTTTTTGGTGTTGCTTTAGATATAGCTGTGGAACATGGAATTGAAATGGGAAAATCCCTAAGGGACTGTAGAAAAGGATGCCCTGGGTGTTGTCAAAAAGTTGTGGTGGTCATACTGTAAGAGCAAAAGGATGGAGTCCCTGAGAAAAACTTTAGAAGGAAGTGGGTAAATCAGAAAGGAAGGGCTAGGACTATGTGTTGCAATTTGCATTGTTGGAGGGAATAACAAGACTGAGGTCAGAGAGCTTTTATTTATAGCTTGGAGAGGAACTGTGAATACTTACTGGATGTCAATAGTTATTAAAAACCCTTGGGTCTCTGAATTTGTTCTTTGCTATTTGTTGTTCGGTCTTGTCAAATTCTTCCTGACCCCATTTAGAGTTTTCATGGCAAAAATACTGAACTGGTTTACCATTTTCTTCTGCAGCTCATTTTACAGATGAGAAAATTTAAGTAAACAGGGACAGGTGACTTGCCCAGGATCCCATAGCTAGCAAGAGTCTAGGGCTTTATTTGAACCTAGGTCTTCCTGACTTCTGACCAGTACTCTATCTACTATGCCACCTTGGAACCTCTTTGCTATTATTATATTTTAATATATATTTATTTTCTTTGTAATATTATGTGCTTTTATTTTATGCCCTTAGAAACATGATTCTAGGAAGAGCTCCACAGGCTTTATCAGTCTATGGAAAGTGAGTATGACATAAAAATATCAGGAACTCCTATTCTAATTGTTGATTTACATAAGTTTTCTAAGTTTGATTATATCACAAATATAGTAAAAATATATGGAGGCACCATTCCTCAGTCTTAAATAACAGAGATTGGTAAGAGCTCTGCCCCCACACTTTCAGCTTGGGTAGGACTAAATGAGTTACACAAGACAGCAAGCAAGGATGTCTTTCAGTTACCATTGTAGGCTTATTACTTTCATTCTCCCTCAAACCTACTTCTTCCTTCCTTCCTTCCTTCCTTCCTTCCTTCCTTCCTTCCTTCCTTCCTTCCTTCCTTCCTTCCTTCCTTCCTTCCTTCCTTCCTTCTTTCCTTCCTTTCTCTTTTTCTTTCTTTCTTTCTTTCTTTCTTTCTTTCTTTCTTTCTTTCTTTCTTTCTTTCTTTCTTTCTTTCTTTCTTTCTTTCTTCCTTCCTTTCTTCTTCTCTTCCTTCCTTCTTCTCTTTCTTCCCTCATTCCCTCCCTCCCTTCCTTCTCTCCTTCCTCCTTTCCTTCCCTCCCTTCCATCCCTCCTTCCCTTTCTTCCTTTCCTCTTTCCCTTCTTTTCCTCCTTTCTTCCTTTTTATTTTTCTATTCTCTCTCTTTCCTTCTCTAAAAGTCAGCATGTAATTTCTCTCCTCCCCAAGATAACAATCTGATATAGGATATATATGTACAATCATTTTAAACATATTTCCACATTAGTCATGTTGTGAAAGAAGAATCAGAGCAAAAGGGGAAAATCACAAGAAAGAAAAAACAACAAGAAAAGTGAAAATGCTATGCATTCAGACTCCATAGTTCTTGCTCTGGATGTGGATAGCATCTTTCATCATGAGTCTTTTGGAATTGTCTTAGATCATTGTATTGCTAAAAAGAGGCATTTTTAAGTTGGTCATTGCAAAATGTTGCTGTTACTATGTACAATGTTCTCCTGGTTCTGCTCATTTCATTCAAGCAGCAGTTCATGGAAGTCTTTCCAGATTTTTCTGAAATCTTTATGATCATTGATGAGGTTCAGCATTAAATGATGAAGTTCAGTAGCAATTCCTAATTTGAATATGAGGTGCAAGGCACAAGGCACATGTGAAGAATTCACAATGGCATATTTCCTTTTTTTTTTCTTTTTCTTTTTTTGCTGAGGCAATTGGGATTAAGTGACTTGCCCAGGGTCACACAACTAGGAAGTGTAAAGTGTCTGGGGTCAAATTTGAACTCGGGTCCTCCTGACTTCAGGGCTGGTATCTTAACCACTATGCCACCTAGCTGCCCCTACAGTGGTATATTTCTGAGAAGAGGTTGTGGACAAAATAAAGATGTGAAATAGATTTGGGAGAGCATATAGTTAGCAAGGAAAGAAAGGGGTTTTTATAATTAACAAGGGAAAAAAAGTCCCTAGTAGAATTTACAATTAATCAGGAGAAAAGGAATAGGTGGGAGTATGTATACTTTTGATTGTAGGATAAATCCATAGAAGAGCACCCTAAAAGAATGACTTAGCTATAACAAGGAGAAAGACACTAGGAGGCAAAAGCTAACTTGGCTAACTAGGAAGGAATTCAGCAAAAATGGAGTAGGCCAAGTGCAGATTTATAGGGGAAATTTAACTTCAAGTGTTTGACATCACAACTTGGCTTTCTGATTGGATACAATAAGATGGGGTTTTCCATGACATCTACAGGGATGGGACTATAAAGCTGAGCTGATCCCCATCTGTGCTCTTCCCTGATTTCCTCAGGGAGTATTATAATCTCTTTTATACTTTAGGCTTTCTTGGCTAATTCTGCCAAGTTACCCAGGATCTCATACTCATCATTTCTTATGGAATAATAATATCCCATCACATTGATGTATTAGTTTGTTCAGTCATTCCTCAATCGATGGTTCTCCCCTCAATTTCCAATTCTTTGCTACAACAAAGAGAGCTGATATAAACATTTTTGTTTATATAAGCATATATATAAATATATTATGTTTTTAATGTGATCTTTCCTCCTTTTTTTATGATCTCTTTGGGATACAAACCTACTAGTTGTTGCTGGATCAAAGGATATGCAGTCTTATGGTCCATCAGCATAGCTCTAAATTGCTCTCTAGAATGGTTGGATTTGTTTACAACTTCACCAACAACTCATTAGTGTTCCAATTTTCAAAGGATGTGGGCATCCTTTCCAACATTTATCACTTTCATTTTCTGTCATATTAACCAATCTGGTAGCAAACCCATCTCTTTCTCAAATTTAGCTGTAGAAACAGAAGCAGAGGGTACCACCAACCTTCCAATGATCCAGGTACACAACCTTACTTTTGCTAAAACTAAATATCCAAGCAGTTACTAAATCTTGTTTCTATTTCCCCAACTTCTCTCTGGTCCTTTCTCTTCATTTATATAGCCACTGCCCTATTTCAGGCATTGTCTCTCACCTGGACTATAGAAATAACCTCTTACCTAATTTCCCTGTTATGAGCTGGTCCCCACTCCAATATACAATTGTACATTGTATAATAGTAATAATTGTATCTATGTAAGTGATTTTCCTAAAAAATGGAGATTAGACCATGTCACTGCCCACTCATAAACTTCATTGGTTCTCTATTAACTCAAGGATCAAATACAACCTGTTTCACATTTAAAATCCTTAAAAACCCAGTCCTAATCTATTTTTTTAATTCTCTTTTTGAAATAGCTAGATGGCACAGGGGATTGACCTGGAGTGAGAAAAAAACTGAGAGCAAATCTAGCCTTAGATACACCATTTAATGCTGAGCAAATTACCATGCTTTAGTTTCTTCATCTGTAAAATAGAGATTATGATGGCACCGGGGTTGCTGGGAGGAGAGACTGAGATAATGTTTGTAAAGCACTTTGCAAACCTTAAAGCACATTATAAATTCTAATATTATATAATACTTCTCTTTCTGTATCATTGCATCCAAATTTGCCTTCCTGTTGTTCCTCATACATACAAAAACCACAAGTAAAATATCCAAACATAAAAGGAAAATTTGGGTGTGATGATATCCATCAAGTGGAACTTCAACCACTTTTTTTTCTCCATTGAAAATGTTGATTATTATATAGAGAGGAAGATGACTCATGCTGAAAAACTATTACATTCATAGGTAGATTGTTATGGACTGTTGTACTATCTGTTTTTCAACATACAACTATTTAAACAAAAATGAAATTCACCTATTTGGCTAGCTATATTAATCAACTTAAGTGAATAATTACTATCAATCCATTATATTCAACTCTATCCTATCCCTCCCAGAGATTTTTCAAAAATAAAAATAATAAAAAAGAAACATACAATCATATTGTTCTCAAGAGCAAAGAGAAATTTAAAAAGACTCAATTTAATTTTCATTTCATTGTGATATACAAAGTACATGTATCCAACATATTAACAAATATACATATTTTGGGAGTAAGTGCTCAAAAATATTTTTACTGATGGGGCGGCTAATCCAAAAATTTGGGAAACATTAGAAGGGCAGGAGGAGCCAGGGGTGTTTTTTAGGGTGGATAAGAGATGATAACTGACTTTAAGCACTAGAAGGCTGCCATGAATGAGAAGACAGATTAGACTTATTCTGTTAGATCTCGACTGCGCTGAACAAAGGCAGTAACTGCAGAGAGGTGGATCTCAGCTCTTGACATTTAGAGCTATCCCAAAGTGGAATGCGCTGTCTGGAGAGGTTCTTAATGGAGATCTCCGAGCATTCCATCGTTGCGGATGTAGTGCTTTTGCCACAGATTGGCTACTGAAGTCCCTTTAGGGTTCGGAGCCTGTTAATTACAGCAATATCAGGTGTGAGGCTGCCGCTGCTGCAGGCGCAGGAGCCAGGTAGGAATGCAAGCCCAGTTCTGATCCCTGGAGGCGTGAGGGCCTTGAACGCCTTTCCATTCTAAAATCTCTTTCACTCAACTAGGAGGCAGGGAAGGAGGAACTCCCGCAAGACGTCCCTAAACTAGGGATGCCAGGGCACAGACAGAAGGTGAGAGGCGGGTAGCAGCAACTCCAACCCACGTTCTAAAGCGGCTTGGTCGCTTTAACAGACAGAACTAGCTTCCTTTTTCTTCTTCGATCTGGATTGGGTTTGATTCCTCAGGTCTGAGGCTCCTGCCCTCCCCTCCGATGTTGGATTCTGGTTGGTCTTCAGTCTGGGCAGTGGGGCGGGGCCTGGAGAAAAAGATGATGGGAGGGGGGACTTTAAAGAGAAGGGCGGGGCTAGAATCTTGCTAGGCCTAGAATGAAGGATGGGCGGAGAAGAGAGAGGCGGGACTATCAGTCAGAGCCGGGCGGGGCCGAGCTGGGAGGAGAGGGGCGGGGCTGGGGCTGGCCCGAGGCCGGGGGCGGGAGGCGGGACCGCAGACGGTCTAGGCGCCGGAGTCGGAGGCCAGTCCCTGAGGCTGTAGCCGCTGCACAAGCACCCGAGGTGGGCGATGAGAGAGGGAACGCGGAGCCTAGGTGAGAGAGAAGTTGGTTAGCGCACGGCGGAGGTCGGAGAAAGGGCGGGCATAGGGACCCGGGAGCGGCAGCGGCGGGTGAAGGGGGTCGGGGGGCGGGACGTCCCGCTGCGCCAGCTGTGAGCAGCTGGCGCGGGAGGCAGGCCGTTCTGTAGCCAGCGCCGCCCTCCCCCTGCCGGGGCCCCGCACAGCTGGGCAGCCCGCGCGCCTCGGCGGCGGGGCGGGTGGGCAGGCTGGCAGGCGGGCGCGCGCACTCTGGAGCCAGGTTGGAGCCGGGCCCGGGAGCAGGTGAGCTTCCCCCGCTGGTGGGGCCCCGGGGGAGGGCAGAGGAGGAGCCGCAGCCGCCGAGGCTGCGCTCCCTTCTCCCCTGGCAGAGGCCCCGAGGGGCGGCAGGCCGGGGCCGGCCAAGTTCAAGTCTCCTCTGCGCCTCAGGTGCGGGCTGGACGGCGCCGCCTGACTCTTGGCGGTTGACCGTTCCTGCGGCGTGGCCGGTGGAGCTGCAAGCCAGGGCTGTAGGGGGCCCCGTGCGAGCCCGGTGCCCGGACTCGTTTTGCTTCGCGTTCCCCCGCCCCCTGCAGCAGCAGCAGCCGCCGCCGCCGCCGAGAGACACCTCCCCTTCTCCCTTCCTCCGGGCTGGCCGATCGGTCTGGCGGTGACCCCTGCTGCACGCGGGTCCTCCTGGCTGCCCATGCCTGCCTCTCTGCGAGGCTGGCCTGACGCCGGGTGTGGGGATACGGAAAATAAAACTACTAAAAAACATCTCGAGTTTTATGAATGGGCCTCAAGTGCCAGTTCAAAAATTGGCTTAAGCTCCCTGGGAGGGACTGCAGAAAAGGTGTTACTTTTATGTCTGTGTTTATCCCGTGCTTGTCCCTTTGCTTTTCTGGTAGAGAGGGTTTGTGGGAGGAAAGGGATTGTAGCGTTTGAAACGTCTATTTTAGTCATCGTATGTCAATAAAAGGACGATAACCAATTGCAAAACAAACAAACACACGGAAAACTTGGAAATTAACAAGTGATATCTGCACAAGGCCCTCTGCTAGTCCATTTGTTGTAGCGTGATATATTGTTTGAGACTTAGTTGGCTGCTTGTAAAGATTAACAGACAGTTTTAGAACCAGAGAGATAGATGAATTTTAATTTAGCCTTAATGAACTTTGCTATTTGTAGATTGATTATAGAATTCGAGAAAGTACACAATAGTTGTCTCATATAGTCTACATATTTTGCAAAAAAAAAAAATTTTTTTGTATTTGGTACATAAACAGGTTGGTTATTCAAAGTCATCAGTTGCCATAGTAACCTGTCATGGATAGTAAGGGCAAATTCTCTTCCTCCTCCCAAGCCATGGAATCATTTATCACTAGGTTCTGTAAAGGCTTTTGTTTTGCTAGAATATAGTTCAAATGTGGACGAAAAGTATGAGTGGATTTTTCTAAGTGGCTACAAGAATTAGAATGCACAGAAAATGAGTTTACTGTATTATTAATGAATCGTGCCAGAAGGCTTTGAAGAAAAATATTTGAGGAAAAGATATTGGTTAAATTAGAAAGGAAGCATTATATGTTGAGTGAAATTGGTGTCATTGAAGAGGATAATGAGTGTGTGTGGGGAGAATCTGGTGTTTGGGATGACATTTTGCAAATAATTTAAGCAAAAAAAAAGGGGAGGGCTTTGAGGAGATCAGAGCTAAGCAGTTTTTGTACTTGAACAACATAACGATTGTGTACTTGGGTGCCTACTCTGTTAGAACAGCTGTTTCTATCCATCAGATGACTTTTAGCATTCAACAGCCTTTTGCTTATTTCATTGTTGTTAGCCAGGGGTTTCAGAAGTTAATTTCTCAAATTTCCATAGAATGTGTGATTTACTTTTTGTGTTTTAAATTTTTTATTTAAAGTTTTGAGTTCCAAATTCTAACCCTCCTTCCCCCTCCTTCCTTGAGGCATAAGTAATTAGATATGTTATACAAGTGCAGTTATGTAAAACATTTCAAATTGTAAAGGAAAACTCAAAAGAAAGAAAATTAAAACTAGCATGCGGCAGTTTGTATTCAGTCACGGTATCAGTTCTTTCTCCGGAAATGGAGAGTATGCTTCATCACTAGTTCTTTGAGATTGTCTTGAATTATTGTATAGCTGAGAATAGTGTCATTCACAATTCTTCATCTAAAGATATTGTCATTGTACATTGTTCTGGTCCGTTCATTTCGCTATGCATTAGTTCATACAAGTCTTTCTGGGTTTTTCTGAAATCATCTGCTTATCATTTCTTAGTATCACAGTCTGATACCCCATGGGGCAGCTAGTTGGTACAGTGGATAAAGCACCAGTCTTGATGGCAAGAAGACCTGAGTTCAAATTTGGCCTCAGACACTTAATACTTCTTAGCTGTGTGACTCTGGGCAAGTCAATTAACCCCAATTGCCTCAGCCAAAAAAGAAAAAGAATAAACAATCTGATACCCTAGTTTGTATAGCCATTCTCTTAACTGATATCCCTTTGATTTCCAATTCTTAGTCACCACAAAGAAAGCTACTGAAAATATTTTTGTACAGAATTTTTGTACAAATTGGTTTTTTCCTTTCTTTTTCAGATGTCTTTGGGATACCTAGAGGATCAAAAAGTGTGCAGTTTTATAGTCCTTTGGGCACAGTTCCACATTGCCCTAGAGAATGGTTGGATCAATTTACAACTCCATCAACAGTGGAGTATCCCAGTTTTCCCACATCCCTTCCAATATCTAACATTTCCTTTTTTGTCATCTTAGTCAATCTAATAGGTATGAGATGGTATCTCAAAGTTATTATTATTATTTTTTGCTGTACAAAAAGAATCAGACTCTGAAATATTGTACAATTAGCTTGTGAAGGAAATCAAAAATGCAGGTGGGCATAAATATAGGGATTGGGAATTCAATGTAATGGTTTTTAGTCATCTCCCAGAGTTCTTTCTCTGGGCGTAGTTGGTTCAGTTCATTACTGCTCCATTGGAAATGATTTGGTTGATCTCATTGCTGAGGATGGCCTGGTCCATCAGAACTGGTCATCATATAGTATTGTTGTTGAAGTATATAATGATCTCCTGGTCCTGCTCATTTCACTCAGCAACAGTTCATGTAAGTCTCTCCAGGCCTTTCTGAAATCATCCTGTTGGTCATTTCTTTTTTTTTTTTTTTAATTTAATAGCCTTTTATTTACAGGTTATATGCATGGGTAACTTTACAGCATTAACAATTGCCAAGCCTCTTGTTCCAGTTTTTCACCTCTTTCCCCACACCCCCTCCCCCAGATGGCAGGATGACCAGTAGATGTTAAATACATTAGATACACAATAAGTATACATGACCAAAACATTATTTTGCTGTACAAAAAAAATCAGACTCTGAAATATTGTATAGTTAGCTTGTGAAGGAAATCAAAAATGCAGGTGGGCATAAATATAGGGATTGGGAATTCAATGTAATGGTTTTTAGTCATCTCCCAGAGTTCTTTTTCTGGGCATAGCTGGTTCAGTTCATTACTGCTCCATTGGAAATGATTTGGTTGATCTCGTTGCTGAGGATGGCCAGGTCCATCAGAATTGGTCATCATATAGTATTGTTGTTGAAGTATATAATGATCTCCTGGTCCTGCTCATTTCACTCAGGATCAGTTCGTGTAAGTCTCTCCAGGCCTTTCTGAAATCATCCTGTTGGCCATTTCTTACAGAACAGTAATATTCCATAATATTCATATACCACAATTTATTCAGCAATTCTCCAAATGATGGACATCCATTCAGTTTCCAGTTTCTAGCCACTACAAAAAGGGCTGCCACAAACATTCGTGCACATACAGGTCCCTTTCCCTTCTTTATAATCTCTTTGGGATATAATCCCAGTAGTAACACTGCTGGATCAAAGGGTATGCACAGTTTGATAACTTTTTGAGCATAGTTCCAAACTACTCTCCAAAATGGTTGGATTCGTTCACAACTCCACCAACAATGCATCAATGTCCCAGTTTTCCCGCATCCCCTCCAACAATCATCATTATTTTTTCCTGTCATCTTAGCCAATCTGACAGGTGTGTAGTGGTATCTTAGAGTTGTCTTAATTTGCATTTCTCTGATTAATAATGACTTGGAGCATCTTTTCATATGACTAGAAATAGTTTCAATTTCTTCATCTGAGAATTGTCTGTTCATATCCTTTGACCATTTTTCAATTGGAGAATGGCTTGATTTTTTATAAATTAGAGTTAATTCTCTATATATTTTGGAAATGAGGCCTTTATCAGAACCTTTGACTGTAAAAATATTTTCCCAGTTTATTGCTTTCCTTCTAATCTTGTCTGTATTAGTTTTGTTTGTACAAAAACTTTTCAGTTTGGTATAATCGAAATTTTCTATTTTGTCATCAGTAATGATCTCTAGTTCTTCTTTGGTCATAAAATCCTTCCCCTTCCACAGGTCTGAGAGGTAAACTATCCTGTGTTCCTCTAATTTATTAATAATTTCATTCTTTATGCCTAGGTCATGAGCCCATTTTGACCTTATCTTGGTGTACGGTGTTAAGTGTGGATCAATGCCTAGTTTCTGCCATATTAGTTTCCAATTTTCCCAGCAATCAAAGTTATTTTAATGTGCATTTCTCCATTCAATATTTATTTAGAGCATTTTTTTTATGACTATAGCTTTGCGAGGTAGGTGCTGTTAGTATTTCCATTTTACAGACAAGGAAACTGAGACTGAGAGATTAAGTGACTTGTCCAGAATGACTAATAAATGTCTGAGGCCAAATCTGTATTTTTTTTCTTACTATTCATCCTTCCTGGGAGGTGAAGTGATTTTCCAGAGTCACATAGAAAATCTAGTAGCTTCGGGTATTCTTGGCTCCTAATGCAGTGGTTCTTCCATTATACCATCCTTTCATTTCAATACTATATTGACTCTTAGAAAGCTAAATTTAGCAACATTTATATCCAGGAATAGGTGATATTCTTCTGAGTGGAGATTAACAAACTGATGCAAATTAAGTAATGATGGCAATGTGATAAATATGTGTGGGGCTAGGTAGAATACCTTAATCTTATTTAAGCCATTATCTGCTTTGGAGCTACTTGAAGAGTAGTACTCTCTGAGTTGAAGACACATTGGGTTGGATTCTTGGGAAGGAATTCCTTGTACCCTGTTTGACTTTATACTCTTAGGAGAACATTAATGCTGATAAATACAATAGATCTCTTAGTAGAATATTAATGCTGGTACAGAATGCCTGACTTCCAGAAAGAAAGATAAAGTTCACTGGGTTTGTTTTGTATTGAAAAGGAAGTGCCATGGAAACAAGGAAAATGAAGGAAAACACAAATTGAAAATTTATGTGTGTCTGCTTTTGTTTGAAAAATAATATCTGCCTACCTTTCACACAGAAGCAGAGATTCATGTCACATACAGATTGTCTCAAGTTCAAATGGAGACTCCTTAATATAGATTTCTTTGGTAAACTAGGCAGAAAACATTTCCAGTCCATTTACTTTATGTAATAGAGTAATAATAATAATAGGTAACAATCCTATAGCACTTTAAGGTTTGCAAAGTGGTTTTACAAATATTACTTTGATTTAATTTGATCCCCATAATAACCCTGGGGGTAGGTGCCAATATTACTACCACTTTATAGATGGGGATACTAAGGCAGACAGCAATTAGGTGATTTATCCCAATGTTTATTTAAGTGTTTAAGGCTAGATTTTAATTCAGATTTTCCTGACTCCAGGTTGAGTCTTGTTTCTTCCTTACCATCTAGCTGTCTAAGAAAAAAACTAAAAGTCAAGTCTTTCCTCCTTGCCAGTTTCCTTGGGGCTTTAGGCTGTATCTCATAAGTCTTTTGTCAGGTTCTATTCCAATTGTTGATTATAAAATTCAGTATTCCCATCCTTTTACTTGTATGTAGCTAGATTTTGAGACTGCTCTCAGTATGAATATCTAGGAAATATCATGGACAGATGGCTATTTTTTTCCACACTGGGGAAAACCAGGCTCAGGAGGGTTTTTTGTTTTAGGGTTTTTTTGTTTTGTTTTGTTTTGTTGTTTTTGTTTTGCCAGAGAAACACGGTGGCCTAGGCAGCAGTGGCCCAACTTGAACAGGTCACTTTGGGACTGCTGTATGCATGTTGAGGCAATGTAGCCCTTGGAAGTGGTTGTGGGAACTTTTTCTACTGGGCTTATTTCCTTTTTTGAAAGATTAGAATGAGAAGGTAGTTGTTGAATTTCCATTTGAGACAATAGGTACCAGACTTCTGAAGTATGGTTTCCCCTTTTCTGCCCCATAGGGCATAAATTGATTCCTTAGTTCATCCTATTTGATAGGATACTTTTCTAATTTCTGTTTAAGTAGTTTGAATTTCTTTTGCTAGTTAAATAAGTCCCATTGATCTAATGTCTGGGTACTCCTTCTTTTCCCCTAGAATAAAAATGAGTGAAAGAGCCATCTTTTATTGCCCCGGAAAAACTCCTCTGCCCCAGCCCTTGCTCTCCCCCTTTTTACCCAGAGAAATCTCTTTGTAGGAGTAGAGTCCAGGGCAGTGATTAAATTAGGGACTACTTAGTGGGAAGAGAGAGATGGTACCATTGGACCCAGTTGACAATGCTCACTTTCCAAAGATGGGGGACAGAGGAAGACTTCAGTACATTTATCCTTTTGGCTTTTAGTTGACCTGAAATCCGGCAACCATAGACAACCACAAAAAGATACATAAGTGTGAAATGTTTCTTCTTGATATCTCAAGCTTTTTGTTCTTTACCTTTCACTTTTCCTGGTCAGTGAGGATCCTCATTTATTTCTTTTATTATCTTACTCTCTTTAGTGCTCACTTATTATTACCGGCTTTTCTCTTGAGTGTCTCTGTATGAGTATTGAAGGTCCAAGGAATTTCTGTTCTGTACTTTTTAAAATAGTGCAATGGTTAAAAGACAAAAGAATCATAATTTAGAAGCTAGGAGGAAGCTGAGAGGTTATTATGCCTGCCTCCTTCATTTTAAAATTCTATGTTACAACCCTCAGTTTATACATCTGACTGTAAATTGGGATACTTAGCAAATGTGTGAAACAACTGAAACAGCTGTAGAATTAGTTCCTGTAAAACAGGTTAAATTGCAAAAATTTTGTGGTGGATAGAGAAGTTTTCCAACTCCAGCTCTTAGTTCAGCTTGAAAATTCTTTGATTCTGGATTGCACCTCCCTTTCCCATCTTACCTCCCCCCCCCCCCCCCCCCCCCCCCCCCCCCCCCCCCCCCCCCCCCCCATACACACACCTCACCCTACATGTAAACAAGTTTTACCATTTGGAATTGTTGAGCAATTAATATATAAAAAGGATTAGCCAAGAAAATGAATACATCTGCTAGTATTATACAGTACTTGAAAGGGAACTTAGAAGTTATCTAGCTTCAATGGTTCAACTCTGTTAGTCTCTAGTAACAAGTTAACTTAAATAATAATATTTCTACTGAGATCCATTCTAATTTTAGCACTCATTTTAGCACAGAGGTAACTTTGAGTTTTCAAAAGCTGTGCTATCATTTAGGAAGAGGCATCTGGTTGTCTCAGTGGGTAGACTGTCAGGTATAGTTATGAAGACCCAAGTTCAAATCCAGCCTCAGACATTACCTGTGTGACATTAGGCAAGTCACTCCATCCTACTTGCCTCAGTTTCCTCATCTGTAAAATGAGCTGGAGAAGGAAATGGCAAATACTTTGGTATATTTGAAAACAATAAATGGGGTCAAGAAGAGATTAATTAACATGATTGAACAACAACAGATCATTCTGGAGAAGTTTTGAGTATAGCAACAGACTGAGTTTTTTTTTTTTTCTTTTTTTTAATTTTTCCTGAGAACAAACTTCATTTATAATGGAGAAAAATATCACCAGTAAACTGGTCAGTTAAAGATTGTGGGGAACAGGGAGTTGCTGTGAATCCAATATGTTGTATTAAAAACTTTCCAAATTACTTGCACATATACTATTATTCTGATACTTGGTGACTTCAGTAAAAGAAGTAAGGAGATGATGTGAAGAAATGTATAGGAAGGCATCGTGGTTCAGGAAGAAAGAAAGAAGCTTATAAAGTTGAACAGAAATCTCACACCTTTATATCATATAGCTCTTCTATGAGAAGCTAGTTGGTACATGTTGGACATGGCAAATTTTAAAAAAAAATTACAAAAAATAAAATAGATTATATTATAGTAGATAGGAATTGGCTTGTTATTGATTTGGGGTGTTATCCCTGAAAAAGATGTCTATATGATCAGACCATGGACTTGTTAGAACTAAAATTAGAGTTAGCAAAAAGAAATAAGAATAAGATGGTGTATAACTAAACTCAGTTTGAACCATTTAAACAAATACTGACAATCAAAAATGGGAAATAAACAACAGAAATGACATTGATGCCAGTTATAGTAATTCTGTACAGAAATTTAACCAATATAAATTAATTGCCACACCACGAAGACCAAGAGTCCAGAGAATATCTTAATCAACAGATATCTGAACTTAATTTGCTAAACAGAGTGAAGAAGCCAACTTAAAACATAAACTAATTTGTTTCTTACCGTGAAGGATATCTAGACAACACTGTGAACAGTATCAACTCATAAAGCAGAGACAAGTGCTTTTAAACCATTTTAAAGAGAGCTTGGCAAGGCATTCGATTAAGCAATGTCACCTCAAGGTCATTAAAGGACAAAAGTGAAAGAAAGACAGCAAATAAAAGAAAACATGGAAAAGACTTGTAAAAATTATTATGACAAGCTTCTTCCCTCCACTTCATAAAGGACAATGGAATTAGTATACCTGGACTTTAACATCACAGTACTAGGTAAGATTATGGGGAACTAGAAATGGCACTATAGAGAGCAAAGATGGGAAAAGCAGCTTGATTGGCCAAATTATATAGAGGAATTCTATACCAGAAATGACACAATTTGAGGGCATAAAGAACTCAAAAGTATTTGAAGGAGGGGCAAGTACCAAAGACATGAGTGGAAAAAATCTTAGACCTTATTGCCGCTTTAAAAAAAAAAAAAGGGAAACAATTTCAGTAGTTGCTGACTTGGATGCTTACTTTCCCACTTATACAAGACTTTGAGAATCATCTCTGCACAAACAGTTGGCCTTCTCATTGAGGGCAATACTAGAGAAAAAGCTTGGTCAATTAATTTGGGTTAGAATTGAACAAGAAAAGCAAGGCAGGCCAAATTGCCTTTCTGAAATTGCAAACCTCTTTTGACTCCAAACTTCCCATGGAAGCAAAGTTTCTTCTTAATACTACCATATATGTTATATTATATATATATATATATATATACACACACACACACACATACCCATCTATACAACACTTGCATATATTATGCTGGTGTTGTGTGATATGAGGACATGAAATAAATAATCTCCAAAGAATTAAAAATGAATATCACAGGGTAATATGTAGTATATGTGAACAGACTACATTTAACTAATGAGGAACATGAAAGAACAGAACTAAAAGCTAAGCAAGAAATTATCTGATATAAGAAGTGATAAGAGCATACCAGGATTAACTTGGGCACCAGCAATCTTAGAAGCTCAGGACAAATTGACGAAGATCTCCAGGATGTTTATTGTGTCAGATTTAGGGACTGGAACTGGAAATGGAGCAGGGGTGGATAAATTGTCTTTGTTGGAGGGAACTTTCAAATTGATTAGATCACAGATCCATTTGAAAATAATAACTGACATTTATATAATGCTTTACATTTTGCAAAATACTTTATAGATATTATAATATTTGAAGTTCATTGTAAGGTATGTTGGGTTCTAAAACTTAGAATAGTGATTAAATGATTCATTCAGTTCCACATAAGCATCAAAGGTAGAATTTGTAGGTCTTTCTAACTCCCTTTCCAAAACCTTCACTTTACTATCTCATGCTATAAAAAGAAGCTAAATGGCTATTATTATTACACAATTAGATGTGAAATTTGAAACTGTTCAAGGTTGTATTATGAATGTGTATAAAATAGGCATTTTTATGAATGAATTTGCAAAACCCCAGAGAATGTGTAAATCATATTTTATTGAATTGTTATATTATGCATTTTCAGTTATTTGTTTTACTTCTGTTAATACTGCAAGACATCTGCCTGTTTCACTCATGACTTTTCTGATCATTTAAATTATTTTAATATAAATCTAATAAATAACCATCAGCGAAAACAGTCAAACACACATAGCAAATAAAGAACAAAATCTTCTAACACACATCTGAACTTACATTAACAAGCAGAGACAATACTTTTATTCTGAAGTTCTCTCACATTTGAACCCAATTTTCTTGAAAAAATGTATACAGTATACACAGAGCTGTTTTCAGTGTGAATATAATTCTAGTGTTGCTGACTTTACTCTCAATCACCTCCTATAAATACCTTTCCCTATTTTCTTGAATGTTTCATATGTATCCTCTCATGGCATTATAGTATTTTATTAATTAATATGTCATAATTCAGCCATTTTTCAATTTTTGAACACAAAAATTATTTCCTTTTGGGGAGCATTTAAAAATGGAACTATGAATGAATATTTTTATACAAATAGTTTTTTTTCTTTTTGCAATGTTTTTGAATAGAATTTTAGCAATGGACTAATTACATAAAACATTTTTTTTTTTTTTTTTTTGCTGAGGCAATTGGAGTTAAGTGACTTGCCCAGGGTCCCACAGCTAGAAAGTGTTAAATGTATGAGGCCAAATTTGAACTCAGGTCCTCCTGACTTCAGGGCTGGTGCTCTATCTACTGCACCAACTAGCTGCCTCCACAAAACATTTATTAAGCATATATTACATAGCCAGAAGGTAGGTAGGTGGCAGAGTAGATAGAGCACTAGGTTTGGAATCAGGAAATCATTATTCAGTTGTTTTTCATTGTATTTGATTCTTTGTGATACCATCTGAGGTTTTTCTTGATAAAGATACTGAAATGGTTTGCCATTTCCTTTTCCAGCTCATTTTACATATGAGGAAAATGAGGTAAACAACATTGAGTGACTTGCCCAGGATCCACAAATCTAGTAAGTGTTTGTGGCTGGGTTTGAACTTATGAAAGATGCCCTTTCCTAATAGGTCACTGAGGCACAGCAGTGTATAAAACAATAGATCATGGTTTAGTGATAAAGAATGCTGGAGGAATCAGGAATTCAATCACAGTTACCTTGGGCAAGTCACAACACATATGAGGCATTGTGCTAAATATAATTTATAATCTCATTTCAGCACACAAAAGGAAACTGGAAAAGGTGATAGGGAGGGGATTAAGATGTTGCCTGAGTCCTAAGCAGAGCTGCTGATGTGAAATATTTTGGAGAGTTACCTATAAAGCTCTGATCTGAATGCTTTACAGCAGGAAGGCTTTGGAAAGACTTCCAATCAGAGGAGAGAGGAAGTTGAGGGAACTGAAGGTTTTAAGTATCAAAAACTTAAATTAATCAACATGGTGATGAGATTTCAGGTGATTGAGTCATCTTGGGTTCCCTAGAGTCAAAGCAAGCAGAATTGTTAATAGAAAATAGACTTCCCTAGAAAGTTCTGATCTAAGTCCTCTATTTAAAGGAAGGCTTTGAGAGGAACTGACCTGTCCTCATTTGGGGCTTTCATTCCTGTTGCCATACTTTCTCCAAAATAGTTAACACCAGTCTTATTAATGATGTATTACTATGTCTCTCTTCTCATGGCCCTGCCCCACAATGGATCTCATATTTTTTATATTTGCCATCCTGAAGTCACATTTTAGGTTATCACCATTTTATTTTTCTATCTTTTCATGTAGTTTTTAAGTTTTTTTTGTGCCCTTTGACCATTGATCCATTAAAGTGTATTAGAGTTTATTGTAGTGTAGCTCTAACTTTTCTTCTAAATCCATCCAATTTATCTAGCTGTATTTATTGAATGGTAATTCCATTCTTGGTGTAAGGTAGGTGGTGCAATGGAGAAGAATGCTGAAGTTGGAATCAGGAAGACTCTACTTCTGAGTTCAAATCTGACCTCAGACACTGATTAGCTATGTAACCCTTATCTCTTAAGTGAGCTGGAGAAGGAAATGGCAAATCACTCTAGTTTCTTGGTCTAGAAAATCCCAAATGGGGTCCTGGAGAGTTAGACATGACTAAAATAACTAAATAATAGGTTTCAAGGACTTAATTCCTAAAATATATATGTATATCTTAATATATAATTGTTTTCTCATTGTTTCTCCCATCATATGGTAGCTCTTTAAAACAGGGACTGACGTTTGTCTTTCTTTATATTGTCACTACTTAATAATTGTTTCTGATTGACTGCCACTGGCTGATACTCTCAGAAGCAGCCCAAGAAAATTTTAAGTTCAATTCAATATTGATTAATTGCCTACTATGTACCAGTCAGTGTTAGGAAGGTGTTAGAAACCCTGGATTTGAGAGTATTCTGCTTCTGACACACACTTGCTTCATGATCTTGTGTAATTTGGCTCAACATTTCAACATCCCAGACAATTCTGTGACCATAATATGTAGAACAACTGCTGATACTTCCCAATAATAATGGAATCCCAGGTCCAAAACAAAACAAATGTGCAAAAGTACTGTGCTAGAGGCTAAGGACATAATCCTCAAGAGACTTAGATTATGCAGAAGGGATAAACATATATGTAAATGCAATTGTCCCTTACCATTCATGGAATTGAGGGATGCAGAACCCCTATGAATGTAAAAAACCACAAATAATCCTAGGCCTCATTCAAAACCTTTATTCTTAATAAATCTAATCATATTTATTTAACATACAAAAGAAAAAAAACAACACACTGCACCTAAAAAGTTGGAGTTTCTAAGTGAGAGATTAGTATCTCACATACCATGCAGAGACTTTGCAGCATTTGGTGATGCTATAGCAACTGTTCATGGATTTTTTTCTACCAAAAAAAATGCAAGATACAATGATCACCATGAGGGAAAAAAAATCACATGACTGAGTCTGGATAGTAGAGGTACAAAGAGATGTTTCCAAAGAGTGTGTAGCCCATAGTTCTTTAGTGCACTGAAATTTTAACAAAATTCGGCTGTTTATAATAAATTTGCATATGCATGCTTATGGTTGTGATAAAATATATTAATATATAGTATTTGTATTTTTGCCTTACTAAATTTTTTTTTGTTTTTTTCTTTACACACATATGTCATCTGTAGTTTTTCACATAAGTCATAAATCTCCAAAACTAGCCACATAATTATTGATGGCTAACTCACAAATAACCAGAACTTCTAAAATGAAACCTTCAAGTGTTAAGGGATGACTTTACAAGATTATTTGTGGAGGCAGGGGCAATTGAAAAGGTCTTCATCAGGAAAGGTTTCATGGAGTAGGTGACACCTGAACTGCATATTGAAGTAGGCTAGGGATTCTAAGAAGTAGAGGCTTGAGGGACAGCCTGTACAAAGGTTTATCAATAACAATAGTTGACATGTATATATGTGCTAGGCACTGTTCTGAGTGCCTTGTAAAGGACTATCTCATTTAATTCTCAAAAAAACCTAGATAGTGGGTGTTATTTTTATCCTCATTTTACAGATGAATAAAATGAGGCAAACAACAATTAAGTGACTTGTTCAGTGTTAAATAGCTAATAAGTATATCTAAGAACAGATTTGAGTTCATCTCTTCCTGACTATAGGCCAGTGCTCTATCCACTGTATCACCTAGTAGGAAATGGAATGTTGAATTTGAAAAACAGCAAATAGGCCAAGTGTTTGGCATAGTATGATCAGTAGAATTCTACTGATAGGTTTTACCCCCTTAATGGGAGAACCCATTGTGCCAACCCTTAGTTTTATATTACTTCCATGATTGCAGACTGTGGAAACTAGGTTGATCCTACATCATATCTAGATACATTTGCTCATGGAAATTAATCAGAAACACTCCTGGATGGAACATCATTCCACTAAGAATATATTAGCTACCCTAAATTTCAGGAAGGAAATTACAAAATCTCTCATGGAGAAGTTAGGGATAAAAAATAGACTATCCAAAGACATAGATGGTTCCTTGTACATAGTATGGATTTAATAAATTTAATAAATGACTGAATCAAATTGAAATCTCACCTAAAAAAAAAAAACATATTAGCTACCACCTAGAGCAGTTCTCCATACATTATTTTAGTAGTTGAGGAGAGCTAGGGAGAGAATTCTCTTATGAAATTGTGGAGGACTTTATGTTAAAAGTCATAACCTGAAGTACTTTTATAAGAAATCTTAGAATTTTAATTGAGAACCATATTATAATGAGTTCCAGTGCCTACTTATTATTTGGAATGGATATACACTTACCTACTTTTCTCTTTTATTAGAAATCCTTTTTTTTTTTAATGGCCTAATGGAGTTTGAGGCAATGTCCCTAAAGTCTGTTTGTACATTTTGTACTTGAAATGGAACATTTTAAGTCCTTGAGTTCAAAGTAATAATTTTATTATTATAGTTAAGACTATATTAAGAATAGCGTGACACAGGATGAGTGATGTTTCTCTTTTTAATCAAAGATTTTTAACCATTCCATGTATAACTATGAAACTAAGCTCAACCCTTGAAAGAAAATGCAGATTATTAATATGTCAGGTATAATTTACTTAGTTGAATTTAAGTAAGAAGGTAGAACAAAATATTACATATGGGAAGCCTTCCTTATTATTATCCTCAAAGTGTATCTATCAAACACTACAAAGAAAATCATACTGAAACAATTGTGCCTGGTAGAAATGTATTAATAATAATAATAGCCAACATTTTTATGGCACTTATATGTAGCTGCCTTACAAATATTATCTTAGTTGATCTTCATAAGAACGCTGGGAGGTAAGTACTATTATTAGCCCTATTTTATAGATGAGGAAACTGAGGCAGAACTTGCGTCCCAGGATCACAGAGACAACATGTCTCTTCAATCCAGGTCTTTCTGGCCCCTAGGCTAATTCCATCTGCTATACCACACAGCTGCTATATTAGTTAAAATACATAGAATTTCAGTTTTGAAAGACACCTTAGCAGTCAATTAGGCCAGTGGTTTCAAACTCAAGTAGAAACAAGGATCACTAAATTGTACATAAAGATCCCTAGCACCACATGTAGAAGATTATACATTAACAATGTTTTGTTGATTTTTATTCATTTTGTTAAATATTTTCTCATTACACCTCTGAATCATACCTAAGTAAGAATTTTTTCCTGGCAAATATTTATACGACTCTTGAGGACTTTCATATGGTATTTTACTTTTTCACAATTAAATGTAAAAAAAAAAAAAAATTCATTTTTAAAAAAAAATTTGTTTCAGATTCTCTCCTTCCTTTTTCTCCCCCCTCTTTAAAAAAAATTAATATCTGATGACTTTCAGATAGAGAATCTATTATCTTTAATAAAAAACAATTTTGTTTCTTAACAAGAAATCTGCCTCACTGTAAATTCCACTCATTGTTCACAATTCTGTTTATGAGACTAAAGCAAAACAAATGTAATCCCTATTCCACATGACAACCCTTCCACACTCCTAAATCTTTTCTTTTTCAGATTAAACATCCCCTAATTTCTTTATCCTGCTTTGTCTGACATGATTTTTAAGTCTTCTAACCACCGGGGTCCACATTTCTTCTGCAGAAGCAGAGATTGATATAGTTCTAAAAAAAAGAAGTTTTGATGAGATGAGCTGGAAAAGGCTTTAATACGCTCCACATGTGGTGCCAAGAATGGGAAATGGTGTACCAGCTGACGTCTGACCAGAGCCAGTTATGCAGCAGATCTCTATCACTTTACACTTTAGTTGTTGTGGCTACCATGTTTCCTGGCTAATTTATAATGACCTTGTAAAGTTCCTGGGTTTTCCCAGCCTAGTTTAAATCTGACTGAGGATTTTGTTGTAGGGGGCAAAGTTGGAGTTTATTTTCAGATTGGGAGGGTAATACAAGTAAGTCTTCCTGAAATGTAAAGGCCCTTATGGAAGTTTTATTTTTACCTGTTCCAGGTGTCTTGCACGGTGTGAGCACTTAATAAATGTTGAATTGTTAGAGCAAGTTTCTGCTTCTGTGTGTGCCTTTAAAGTTTAATGTCCAACTGAACATGGTGAGTGACGATTTCACAGAGACATAATCCTACCTTACAAGGGAAAATAATCTGGTAGGATAAATGATTTAATTCATACTTTTGGTGATTCATAGACAAGGCAGTAGAAGATTTTATGAACTTAGATAGATATTGTAGTTAAAACTGATTTTAATCAATGTTTGTTGAAGGTGATTAAGTATGAACAATGTCTGTCTTACAGTTCCTTAATTTTTTCACTTGGAATCCTATGTCAGTGTTTAAAATTTTATCACCAGACAGTGAAAGCTCATATAGAGCTATTGAGGGAAAGAACATATGCATTGAATGTATTCTGGATTATTACAGGATTGGTATTGGGAGTTATAATCTTGAATCTGACATTTTTAATATTCCTTGTTAAGCCAGTTAAATATAGTACTTTTGCAAAGTGACCTTTACCCTGGAAAGTCATTATGCTTTTAAAGTTATAGTCTGTTCAGTCATTCAAATTTATTGGATGCTTTCTAGGCAGAATTCAAGTGTAGAAGGGATAAATGAGATTGCACCATGGTCTGCCGCCCTTGAAGACCTTAGAATTTATCAAACCTGCATTTTCCTCATAGTGTCGATAACAGTTGACATTTGTGTAATGGTTTACATATATTATCTCATCCCTGATCCCCCAAGTCTTCTCATGTCAAAGCTGGGATGAGAATCTAGCTTTAGTGACACAGATTCCCTTCCCCCTCTATCCAGCTTTTGCCTCTGCCAATAATTTAATATAACATCAAATAAGAGGATATACTTAGACTACAAATGAAGTGCAACTCAAGCATAAGAGAAACTGAGAACATCTTGAGAGTGAAAGGGAAAGTCCATTCAATATCTCTTCTACATTACTCTCCCAAACACAGTTTTGATATATCTTGGATCAGCAGAGGAAAATAAAGGAGAATGTTTGGGGAGTCTTGTGGAAACTACAGATGACCATGTGATGGCCAGCAGATGACATAGAGAAAGTTTACATACTCAGAAATGCATAAAATATATGTGTAGTAGTGTATAATATCTGGAGAGGGCTGAAACTATTGGGTTGATGCACTGAGGTGGGGACTGCTGAGCGCTTGAGGCTAACTTCTGATTGGACAATACTCTATGGGCATATGCTTGGAAAATGGTCCTTCCCACTATCCGTACTGGCTCAATGATTGGTGTATAGAGGATTGTAGGAGGGAGTAGGGGGTGGAGTAAAGCTAGCCAAGGGCACCCTCTCAGTGGTAGACAAGGGAGAAGGCTGTTGTGGAGAATCTGCTTCTATATCTAAATAGAATTCTATTCTATTCAACCCTGAGTCTAAGACCAAGAATAAAGACTGAGGACTTTTGCTTATCCTGACTCCGGCTGATTCTGGGGTGTCCTGGATGCAAGCGCGGTCGTTACAAATATTGATATATTTTATCTTTTACTATTATAAATACCCCATAAAAAATACAGACTTCTTCTCTGATAAAAAAAGAAAGACTAAAAAATTTTATTCATATTTTCCAAATCTCCCTAACCCTCTCAATGTGGAAGGAATAATTTATAGCTTGGCTGGAATGAAAGGAAATGAAATTCAGGAGAAGAGCCTTCAATGCTAAAGTGGAGAATTTAGGTTGGCCACTAAACCACAGCTATTAGGGAATAGAATATTATGAGATGCTACTTCTGTAATAATAATACTTATTCCTCTTTAGGAACTAAATTAGAGATGGATGAGGCTACAATTTTTAAACATTTTATATTTTTAAAAATGTTCTTATTTTGACTGATATCTCTTGTTTTCACATTACCTTCACTTCATAATACATTTCTCTCCATCCTCTAACTAGCAAAATATCCCTTGTAACAAAGGTTGAAAGAGAGGAAAAGATAAAACTTTAGCAACACTTATTAATGCTTTGGCTGTGTCTGATAGTATATGTCTTATTGTATACTTTCAGTCACCTGCTGAACAGTGGTTTCTTTATTCTTTACTCAGTTCTTCAAGAGAGTAAATTAAAGAGCAGCTCCTCATGTGAACCACATAGTATATTTCCTTTTCTGCCTGAGATGAATCTGCTGCTCTAGAACCAATAAGTTTTTTTTCCCCTGAGGCAATTGGGGTTAACTGACTTGCCCAGGGTCACACAGTCAAGAAATGTTAAGTGTTTGAGTTTGAATTTTAACTCAGGTCCTCCTGACTTCAGGGCTTGTGTTCTATTCACAACACCAACTAGATGCCCTAAAGAATCATTTTTTCTTGAATAGGAGAGTAAAATTGTGATAGTAGACATTTTATTTTGGCTGTTATATATTTGGTAGGCTGTTATGGGGAAAATATTAGGGCTACAATCATTTAAGAGTGAAGAATCTAATCTAGTCTAGGGATGCTTACCCTCTTTTTGAACAATAGAACTCTTTGGACAGGATTCCTAAGGACATTAATGGATCCTATCTCAGGACATCTTTTTTTAAACATATAAGATTACAAAGGAGACCAGTTTTACTGAAATAAATTTGTCAATATATGTATTTTTTAAGGTTTACAGACTATAGTTTTTAAGACTCCCACTGGTAGTTTGGACTAAGTCAGTAGCTGTGAAACGGAAATGAAGGGGTTATTTTCTCTCCTGTTGTGGTCTAGAAAAACTGACATCAATCATGATAGGAAAATTGGGGAATGGTGGTGATTTGGGATTTGAGAATGAAGAGAACTCAGAATTCAATTAGCTTTAGGCATTACAGTGATATTCAAATGGAGAGATGTGGTAAAGTCAAAAAGCATTTATGAAGCACTCACTCTGAGCCATAGGCAGTTTTAACTCCAGCCTGGGCACTCTTAAGCAATAACTTTATGGTGTTCCTCACATCACTCCCCAGCATACCTACTTCCTGCTTGGCTACAGCTGGCACTTCACCCTTATGGAAGGGCAGGCTCTATGCTCTGGGGCACAATGATTAGTAAGCCTTCCCTCCCCATCTCCTCTCATTTTAGGTAGGAGAAAGTGAGTCAGTATGGATAGGTTACCGATTTCATTGCATCAGACTCACCATTCCTCTTCTGAACCCAGGACATCATCATTCTTCTAGTTCCCCAGGTTCATAAACTTGGTGTCATCTTCCAACTTTTTATTGACAATCCCTGCCTGTTTATCCAAGCAGTTTCCATATCTTAAAAGTTTATACTGTACTAGGTTTTCTGTTCTTTTCTTTCTACTTGTACAGTTTGGGTTCTCATCTTTGCCTGATCTCTCTGTCTCAATCCATCCTCTACCCACCTTCCAAAGTGATTTCCCCAGAGCAACTCTGACTTATCCTATTCAGTAAAGATTAGTAAGTCCCTATTCACTCTAGGATCATATACAAACTCTTCTGTTTGCCATTTACACCTTTTATCTTTCCACTCAACCTTCCCAGACTTAATATATTACTCTTACTTGTCTGCTTCTCTAACTAAACTTGCCTTCCTGCTAGTTCCCCACTCATAAAAAGACAACTAATAGCCAAATGTTAATAGGGAATTAAAAGAGAATGTTCATTAAACAGGACTATATGTTGAAAGAGGAACAGACTTACACTAAAAATTTTCTGCAGAATTAAATTATCATAATTTTCACTTCCAAGTCATATTTTGTAGGACATGCAAAGAAAAAATAATGAAGCATTCAAAATCATATTGCTTTCAAGAATAAAGAAGCTTTATGATACCACTAATAAAGTTAAAAAAAAACTTTTATTTTTACTTCATATTATACGTAATTATTAGTACAGTAATACATGTATGTATTATATAAATATATAATAATATAATATACACATATTTGGGGGAGTGCTTAGACTGTTTTGCTAGTAGGGGGGATCTGATCTCAGAATTTTGGAGATCACTTCACTTCTCTTTCTCCACCAGTCTCTAGTTCTTTATTCCTTTGTTCTATCATCCCTCATGCTTTCCCAAACCCAGTCCTCGATTACCCCCACCATTTATCTCATACTCCTGTACTAATGTGCTGCTAAATAGAAATGAGGTTATGTAATTATGCTGACCCAATCCATTATACATTTTTGTTTTCTAATCTCACCTAGGTCCTCACTATAGCAAGGTAATCCTGCTATTCTTCCTTAATTGATACTCTAATTTATAATAGGTGCTGTTACAAACTTTCTTTCCTCAACCTCCCACAGCATTATTTTCCCACTCTCTTATCTGAGACTTATCTGAGGACTTCTCTTCATACTTTATTTTTTTTTTTATTTTTTTTTTTATTTAATAGCCTTTTATTTACAGGATATATACATGGGTAACTTTACAGCATTAACAATTGCCAAACCTCTTGTTCCAATTTTTCACCTCTTACCCCCCCACCCCCTCCCCTAAATGGCAGGATGACCAGTAGATGTTAAATATATTAAAATATAACTTAGATACACAATAAGTATACATGACCAAAACATTATTTTGCTGTACAAAAAGAATCAGACTCTGAATTATTGTACAATTCTTGTGAAGGAAATCAAAAATGCATGTGTGCATAAATATAGGGATTGGGAATTTAATGTAATGGTTTTTAGTCATCTCCCAGAGTTATTTTTCTGGGCATAGCTAGCTCAGTTCATTACTGCTCCATTAGAAATGATTTGGTTGATCTCGTTGCTGAGGATGGCCTGATCCATCAGAACTGGTCATCATCTAGTATTGTTGTTGAAGTATATAATGATCTCCTGGCCCTGCTCATTTCACTCCGCATCAGTTCGTGTAAGTCTCTCCAGGCCTTTCTGAAATCATCCTGTTGGTCATTTCTTACAGAACAGTAATATTCCATAATTTTCATATACCACAATTTATTCAGCCATTCTCCAACTGATGGACATCCATTCAGTTTCCAGTTTCTAGCCACTACAAAAAGGGCTGCCACAAACATTCGTGCACATACAGGTCCCTTTCCCTTCTTTATAATCTCTTTGGGATATAATCCCAGTAGTAACACTGCTGGATCAAAGGGTATGCACAGTTTGATAACTTTTTGAGCATAGTTCCAAACTACTCTCCAAAATGGTTGGATTCGTTCACAACTCCACCAACAATGCATCAATGTCCCAGTTTTCCCGCATCCCCTCCAACAATCATCATTATTTTTTCCTGTCATCTTAGCCAATCTGACAGGTGTGTAGTGGTATCTTAGAGTTGTCTTAATTTGCATTTCTCTGATTAATAATGACTTGGAGCATCTTTTCATATGACTAGAAATAGTTTCAATTTCTTCATCTGAGAATTGTCTGTTCATATCCTTTGACCATTTTTCAATTGGAGAATGGCTTGATTTTTTATAAATTAGAGTTAATTCTCTATATATTTTGGAAATGAGGCCTTTATCAGAACCTTTGACTGTAAAAATATTTTCCCAGTTTATTGCTTCCCTTCTAATCTTGTCTGCATTAGTTTTGTTTGTACAAAAACTTTTCAGTTTGGTATAATCGAAATTTTCTATTTTGTGATCAGTAATGATCTCTAGTTCTGCTTTGGTCATAAAGCTTCCCCTTCCACAGGTCTGAGAGGTAAACTATCCTATGTTCCTCTAATTTATTAATAATTTCATTCTTTATGCCTAGGTCATGAACCCATTTTGACCTTATCTTGGTGTACGGCGTTAAGTATGGATCAATGCCTAGTTTCTGCCATATTAGTTTCCAATTTTCCCAGCAATTTTTATCAAACAGTAAGTTCTTATCCCAAAAGCTGGGATCTTTGGGTTTGTCAAAGACTAGGTTGCTATATTTGTTGACTGTTTTATCCCTTGAACCTAATCTATTCCACTGATCAACTAATCTATTCCTTAGCCAATACCAAATAGTTTTGGTAACTGCTGCTCTATAATATAGTTTTAGATCTGGTACAGCTAAGCCACCATCATTTGATTTTTTTTTCATTAATTCCCTTGAAATTCTTGACCTTTTGTTTTTCTTCTCTTCATACTTTAAACAGAAAATCAAGACCATTTGTCTTTAGTTTCATCTCATCTCACATCCCTCTGACACCACCCACTCTCTATCCATTAACCTCTAGTTTCCCCTCCTTATCCCAGGTTTTGATCAAGAGGTGGGCCTTCTATTTGCCAAGGACTGCTTCATGACATAAACCCTTCCTTAATCCTATTTCCTCTTCTCTTTGGACGATCACCTCTAATTCCATCTTTCTGTCTCTTTCTGCCTTTTTCTTCTTCTCTCCCTCATTCTTTTTGCTTTTCTTCTGTCTTCCTTCCTCTTCTATTTCGAAAGAACCTTTTTTAGATGTTAACATTTATGTTAGCTTTCCTTTCCTATGGCCTTTAACTTTTCAACTAAATTCAACAAACCTATGTAAATTCCTTCCACTTTCTCCCCTCTCACAGAAACCCAGTGCAGTCCGTCTTCCACCTTCATTACTTAAGTGAAGCTTTTCTTTTCAAAGTTACCAATAACTTCTTCATTGACCAATATAATAACCTTTTTTTTTTTTTTTTTTTTTTTTTTTTTTTTTAGTTCTTATCCTTCATCATCTTTCTGCAGCATTTGACACTTGACCACTCTCTTTAACTAGATTTTCTTTCCTGTCTAGGTTTTCATGACACTCTTTTGATTTTCTTCATATCTATTTGTTCATATCTGCTTCATTTCTCAGTCTTTGCTGGATTTTCATCCATATCACTTCTGCTAATTTGTGTACCCAGAATCTCTTGCCTGAGTGACATCCTATAGTAAAAACTATAGTCTTTACTCTCAATAATTACCAGTAATAAATTATTTGGTTAACTTAGTGTAGCTAGCCAAGTAGGTAAATTTCATTTAAGAGTTTTTGGGTTTTTTTTGCTGTTGAATGATACAGAATACAAGTAAATAATGCACCATAGGTCATGAAGACAATGAACATAATAGCATTATTTGTAGCTAGGAGTCAAAGGCAAAAGTGAATACTTATATAATACATTTATTTTGTTTCTGTTTCCATAACTTGTTTTATATTTGTCTTGTTCTGGCCATTCCTAACAGCCACCACCCTACTTCAGCCTCTCTTCTTCTGGTCTAGACTATTCTAATAGCCTTCTCACTCTTCTCCCTTCCTCTCTCCCATTTAACCTTCTGAAAGCTGCCAAACACCTTTTCTCATGAACCTCCAACCCACTCACTTTCCCACTCCCAAACATTTAATAACCTTCAGAGAGTCTTCATTACACATAGGACCAAATATAAACTTTACATTTAAAGTTCTCCATGACCTTGCCTTTTCCTTCCTAGCCTTCTCATATATGACTCCCCTCTAATACTCAACAGGCCTGTGGTCCTGGCCTATCTATTTCTCACAGGCATCTCTTTAGCTTTGCATTGGCTGCCCCTGGCCAAATACTCTTCCATTTCTTCTCAACCCCTTAGAATTCTTGGTTTCCTTCAAGACTTAGCTCAAATGCCAGCTTCTTTGAGAGGCCTTGCCCTCACTTCACCAGCTATAACCTTTCCTCATAAGGTTACGTTATATGTACTTTAAGTGTATCTTGTATATATTTATATAAGTATGTTGTCTCCTTTGTTAGAATGTAAGCTACTTGGGGGCAAGAACTGTTTTGCTTTTATCTTTATGTCTCCAATGCTTAGGATAATACCTGATACATAGTACTATTATAAACTATTTAGAAAAATAGGTAAAGGAGTCCTGCCAAATTCTTTCTATGATACAACATATGGTACTGATACCTAAACTAGGAAGAGCCAAAACAGAGAAAGAAAATTACAGACCAATTTCCTTCATGAATATTAATGCAAAAATTTTTAATAACAGATTATCAAATGAAACAAATCAGTTCCAATAGAACAGTAATGAATTGAACCAGCTATACCCAGTGAAAGAACTCAGGGAAATGAGTGTGAACCACTAACTACATAGAATTCCCAATCCCTCTATTTTTGTCCACCTGCATTTTTGATTTCCTTCACAGGTTAATTGTATACTATTTCAAAGTCTGATTCTTCTTGTGCAGCAAAATAACTGTATGAACATGTATACATATATTGTATTTAACATATACTTTAACATATTTAATATGTATTTGTCTACCTACCATCTGGGGAGAGGGTGGGGGGAAGAAGAGGAAAAATTGGAACAAAAGGTTTTGCAACTGTACATGCTGAAAAATTACCCATGCATATATCTTGTAAATAAAAAGATATATATATATATAAGATTATCAAAGAGATTACAGCAATTTATCAATAGGACAATACATTATAACCAAGTGAGATTTATACCAGCAATGCAGGGCTGGTTCAATATCAGGAAAACTATTACTATAATCGACCATATCAATAACAAAACCAACAGAAATCATATGGTAATCCCATTAGATAAAAAAAAAGGCTTTTGACAAAATATCACACTCATTTCTATTAAAAACACGAGAGCATAAAGATAAAGGAAGCTTTCTTTAAAATAATAAGCGGTATCTATCTAAAACCAACAAGGATTATTTATAATGGTGAGAAGCTGAATGCATTCCTAATAAGATCAGGAGTGAAACAAGGATACCCATTATCACCACTTTTGTTCAACATTATACTAGAAATGTTGAATTTAGCAATAAGAAAAGGAAAAGAAATTAAAGGAATTAGATTGGGCAGTTGAGAAATAAAACTATCACTCTTTGCAAATGATATGATTATATACTTAGAGAATTCTAGAAAATCATCCAAAAACCTATTTGAAACAATTATCAGCTTTAGCAAAGTTGGGCAGGATATAAAATAAAACTGCACAAATCAACATTTCCATATATTACTGATACATATATAGTAGGCTCTTCTTAGTTGATTTGTTGACCACAGAGCATGGGAAAAAGGTTAGCTTTAAAAGTATGTAGAAGGTAGATTGGGACTGAGCTGTATGGGGCTTTAAAAGCTAAATAGAGGAGTAAAAGGCAATGAGAACCCACTGGAGTTTGAGAAGAAAGATGACATGGTCAGACTTTTTGTTTAGAAAAAAATCATTTTGGCCTTTGGATAGACAATGGATTGCAGAGGAAAGAGACTTGAGGCAGAGAGTTCAATTAAGGATCTGTTTCAATTTAGGTAAGAGGTCAAAGGGGACTAAACTAGGGTGATGGTTTGTATTTCTAGAGGGGACAGATTAAAGAGAAATTGAGAGACATTCAAGCATTCACTAAGCACTAATGTGCCAGGATCTATACTAAGCACTGGAAATACAGAAAGAGACAAAAGACAGTCCCTGTTAATTTGGGAGTTACCTACATAAAAGTGATAATTGAACCCATGGCAATTAATGAAGCAACCAAGTTAGTGTATTGAGAGAATTAAGGAACCAAAGAGAAATTCTTATGAAATACTCACAGAGAGTATGATTAGGAAAATGAAGTAGCAAAGGTGATCGAAAACAAATGATTAAGAAGGTAGGAAGAGAACCAGAAGAGAGGAATATTATGAAAACAGATAGGAAAGAGCATCCAGGAAGGGGGAGGGTAGTCCATAGTGGAGGGCAATCAACAGTATCAAAGGCTGCAGAGAGGTGAGGAATAATAATGAGTGAGAAAAAAGCCATCATTTTATAATTGAGAAATCATTTGGTAACTTTGGAGAGAACAATTATAGTTGAGTGATGAAGTTAGAGACCAAATTTCAAAGAGTTAAGGAATGAGAGAAGAGGAAGCAAAATAGATAGCAAGGGAGGCAATATATATATATATATAACTATAAATTGAAGGGACCATCTTAGGAGGTTTGGCTTTGCTTTTTGTTCTTTCTCAGGCTAGGTGAGATGTAGTCAATAGAGAGAAACCAGTGATTAGGGAGAGAATGTACTTCTCCCAAGGTCTAACTTGCCTAGGTTCTTCTTAGAGCACTTGGATGATCCTTATTGTTTTGGGGTCATCATACCAATTATACTACTCATTTAATACTTAGTAGTTCCTAACATATATTTTCTGATCCTTACGTGCACATGTTCAGTTTCTTCTGATTCGGTTATATATAAGACCCTTGAAGACAAAGGCCAATGTCTTATATTCTTTGAATTTCTTGGGCATCTAGCAATCTGCTTTGCAAATAGCAGGTTCTCAATAAACATTTCATATGAGAAGGCACTGAAGAGGCTCCTTTTGAGTTAGAGTCACCCATAGCTTATTTACCAATGAAAAATTATACAGAAGTGGCAGGATGAAATATAACCAGAGAGATGTATGAGAGGATGAGTAAGGAATAACAGCCTGAGTAGTCCATTGATGAGCACAGTGTTGTTAGAAAATTAGAGAAAGGATCCCAGTTTACCCAAGTGTTTTCCTATGGAGTATTTACATGAGATATTAGCTAAGAATCTCACCCAGGATGAGGAGGTGTAGATGGGCTATGGTCTGCACTGATGTAGGTAAATACTATGTGACTGAGAGCCCAGGTCTCTTTGAAGTATAAAAAGTACAAAAAGTTAAATACCACAGAGAAATCTAAATGTTGTGTCATCTCATACTTGATTTCCCACTGGACCCATATGACGTATGTTGTATCAAAGTTACAAATGAAAACTAGAGGGATCTGACCTTTGTGACATTCTTGCCCAAACAAGTTTGAGAGTAGAGGTCAATGTAGTAGAAGAGGCAGGTTATAAATGACATCTGGGAGGAAAGTCACTTTTCTTCATTTTTCTCAGTAAGTTCCCAGTTTTTGTCTATTTCTCTTAGAAGTCTTAGGTTCTTCCAGAGCTCACCTCAAAGGCCTCCTCTAGACAAACTTCCTGATTTTCCCCATTCCCAGCTGTTAGTCTATGTACATGTTATGTTCATCTCCACCTTGCTGGGGCAGGGACTATTTTATTTATTTTTAGATTCCTGTGCCTCATTCTGTATAATTTGAGCTTAAACACTGTTATTGAATTGAAAACTAAACTAATTTCATGTTTCTGAGCTTTTTATGTATATAAAGTTTTGAGTCTTTTTTTTTTTTTATTTAATAGCCTTTTATTTACAGGATTTATACATGGGTAACTTTACAGCATTAACAATTGCCAAACCTCTTGTTCCAATTTTTCACCTCTTACCCCCACCCCTCCCTAGATGGCAGGATGACCAGTAGATGTTAAATATATTAAAATATAACTTAGATACACAATAAGTATACATGACCAAAACATTATTTTGCTGTACAAAAAGAATCAGACTCTGAATTATTGTACAATTAGCTTGTGAAGGAAATCAAAAATGTATGTGTGCATAAATATAGGGATTGGGAATTTAATGTAATGGTTTTTAGTCATCTCCCAGAGTTATTTTTCTGGGCATAGCTAGCTCAGTTCATTACTGCTCCATTAGAAATGATTTGGTTGATCTCGTTGCTGAGGATGGCCTGATCCATCAGAACTGGTCATCATCTAGTATTGTTGTTGAAGTATATAATGATCTCCTGGTCCTGCTCATTTCACTCAGCATCAGTTCGTGTAAGTCTCTCCAGGCCTTTCTGAAATCATCCTGTTGGTCATTTCTTACAGAACAGTAATATTCCATAATTTTCATATACCACAATTTATTCAGCCATTCTCCAACTGATGGACATCCATTCAGTTTCAGTTTTTAGCCACTACAAAAAGGGCTGCCACAAACATTCGTGCACATACAGGTCCCTTTCCCTTCTTTATAATCTCTTTGGGATATAATCCCAGTAGTAACACTGCTGGATCAAAGGGTATGCACAGTTTGATAATAAAGTTTTGAGTCTTCAATAGGATTAAGAAATATGTTGTATTGTCTATTGCACTGCAGAAGCAAGCTTTATTTCATGGTTTTTGATACTTAATATACCAAAGTTTTACCAAAAAAAAAAAAAAAAGAAAATGTAATGTAGTGGGAAAGAATTCTGAATTTATAGTTCAGAAGATAGAGGTTCAAATTCTGACTATTGTTATATGTATGACTTAGGACAAATTACTTCACTTTACCTCTGGGCCTTGATTTCCTTTGTAAAAGGGCTAGATGATCTCAAAGATCCTATTCAGCTTTCTGTGCATACATGTTTACATATATATGTGTGTGTAAAACTCTTTTAAGGATTAAAAGTACTTTATAAGCATTCATATTTTGTTTTGATTCTGTCCTAGCTTTCCTTTTCTTTCTATATTCTTGCTCTCATTGACATTCATAGTTCAATTATCATCTCCATGTAGATGACTCCCATTTCTATATCTGTCTAGCCCTAGTTCCCTTCTCAAGCTCCAATTCCTTATCACCAGCTCTCTATTGGTTATTTCCAGTTGTGCTATGGACAGCTCAAAGGACATTTCCAAAACAGAATTTATTAGTGTCTTCTCCATGCCTTTTCCTAGCATTCCTATTTCTGTCAAGGTCACCCACATTTGCATCACTCATGCCTGAACTCCTCATTCCCTTGAACACTCTCCATCATATTCAATCAACTATCAAGTCTTACCATTACCTGTATCATCTCTTGTGTCCATCTTCTCATATGTCCAGGCCTTCATTACTTCTGACAAAGACTTCTTTAGCAGTCTTCTAGTTGATCGCCTGGCTTCTTTTTCCATTCTCTATCTTCTATACATCTGTCTAAAACATGGGTTTGATCATCTCTCCCTTCTTCAGTAAGGGCCTTCTAGGGTAATAGAAAGTCCTCTGCTTAGCATTGAAATCCCACATGAGCTTCCATCTTCTGTCTGTGACCTTTCAGGCTGTACTCCTGCCTGGAATCCACTCTGGTCTTCATTTTGTCCCCTTCCTCTCTTGTAAATATTTGACTCCTTCAAAGTTCTGCTCAAGTCATCTACTTGAAATCTTCCCTGACTTGGAGGATGCTGGGGAGTGCTATTTACTCTTCTCTTTCTCCACACCCACCCCATAATCTTGTTTTTACTTTGTATATGTTTTATATGTACTTGTAGTTTCCCTGATTTAGAATTTAAATTATTTTGTATATATTTTATATCTACTTATTTTTACATTGATATATTTTGATCTACTTATACATGTGGTTTTCCTGATTTAGAATTTAACTATAAAGTCAGGAACTGTTTCATTTTTGTCTCTGCAACCTGGGTGCCTAGCTCAATGCTTGCCACATAATAAACTATTGATTATTTTTGATTGATGAATCATCACAACACTTTGACTTAGATGCTATTATCATCCTCATCTTAGTCATGAGGAAACAGCCTTTGATATTTAACTGATTTTTCCAGTTACACAGCTCTGAGGTGGGATTTGAAATCAAGTATTCCTGACTTTAAGTCCAACATTCTTGCCAATGCCCTGCCACAGAACCAATAAGATAAATAATCTCAGGTGATGATATTTTTATATGTATGTGTCTGATAGAAGGAGCTTAAGCAGAGGTTGTAGTTTGTATAAATTAGTGGTTTTAAAAATAACAGGGAAACTTGTTAATGCCTAAAAAGTTGAGTCCTATATGTCAGAACTAAATTTTTCATATCTTAGGAAAATGTTCTCATTTCTTTGGAACAACATCTGGGAATTTTTGGATATTTCTCAAAACAAGCCATTCTGTGATATGGAGAATTTACCAGGGAGTGTTTATTAAAGCTTAAGCCTTTACTTATTTAAAAATGATTGTTCAAGGCTTTTATTCAAATAACTTGTTTTCCTACAAACCTAACAGTTTGGAATGTGTTGGTTTTGTTGCCAGTTTAAAGTTCTTAGGAAAGAACAACAAGCTTAGAGGGGGAAAAAAATCATAATCACTGCTTTCTGATCACCAGCTCTACTGCTCAGGAAATTAATGAAAAAGTCTCAAATAGACTAGGTCAAAGGTCAAAAATAGACCTCAGGAGGTCACACAATTTACTGAAAGGTCACTGTGAGAAGCATAATCAGAAGACTGTTTCAAGACCTAAAAAAAGTTGTGCTTATTAGAAAAGGGGAAAAATAAGTGGAGCATACATTTATTGTGTGTCAGAGGTGCTGTTGATTATGCATAGAGGATGCAATCACTTCTCAAGAGCCTCCAAACCAGGACAAGGGTTGTTAACCTAGGTTCCATGAACTTGTTTATTAAAAATATTTTGATAACTATTTCAGTATAATTTTTGTGCTGTATATTCATATGTAAAATATGTTTTTTAATACTTCACAACCTTATGCATTTTATTTTATGTACTTAATGCCATTATTTTGAGAAGGCTAGTTTTCTCAGGTTGTCAAAGAGGTCCATGACACAAAAAAGATTAAGAAACTTTGATCTAGTGAATGAGGCTAAATATTTTCACTATTTATTGAAAAAAGCGTTTTGTCTTTCTATCTCTACCACAATGCCTGGCACATAGAACTTAATAATTACTTGTTGATCTGACTGACTGTATGTATGCAATCTGCATAATACCCTAGGTCCTTTGGTCAGAGGGGCAGATCTAAACTAGTCACCTTTATTGTGGGTCTTTTAAGTTACATTTCCCTCCACCTTAGAAATCTCTTTTAGATAACTTTTTGAAAAAGTTTTGACATAGTATGATTACCACTGGCATATGTAGGCTGTTCATTGGTCATTCCTTGTTCTTGCCTTGTCTTTTTTTCTGGTCACACATCAACTTCCTTTTATCTTCTGAATTTGTTTAATACTGTTAATGATCAGTAGGATTCAATTCTCCTGAAGTATGTCCTCTCATTGGTCATTAGACAAAAATCTTATATTAATAGTGCAATAGCCAACTTAATCACCAGCTATCCTGTGAAATGGGTAGTAGTATCTCCATTGCACATGTGATAAAATAGTAAGAAAGATAAGCTAATTTGCTCATATGGTGTTATACTGCCAGGAAGTTTCTTAGGTGGAATTTGATCTCCAAGTCTAGTATTCTATTACTGTTCCTCATTGCCTCTCAGCTCAAATAACTATAATACAAAACAGGGTATGATGAATTCACAGGAAAGGTGGAAAAGTGAAATAAGAGATTGTTTCCTGCTGGGGAGATGAAGAAAGGAAAGTTTCATGGATTTGTTGGTACCTGATGGAACTGAACCTTTCAAGGAGAAGATTAAGATGTCTTTTTTTTTCCCCCAGAGGTCAAAACGTTTGAGAATTTATCTGCTTTAAAAAAAAAAAAAAAATATATATATATATATATATATATATATATATATATATATGTATATCTTAGTTCTATATTGGGAATCATCTTAAATTTTGAATACATTTTGTTGTTTGGTCATATCTGACTTTTTGTGACTCCATTTAGGGTTTTCTTGGCAAAGATACTAGAGTGGTTTGTCATTTCTGTCTCCAGCTTATTTGACAGATGAGGAAAACTGAGGCAAACAAAGGACTTATCAAGTTTACACAGATATTAAGTGTCTCAAGATAGATTTGAACTCATAAAGATGAATTGTTCTGACTTTGGTCCCAGCAGTTTATCCACTGTACCATCCAGGTGTCCTTTCAATACATAGATAAAGCAAATTACACCTGCCTATTGAAATACCAAAGTTTGGCAGGGAGGGAAAGGGGGAAAGGAAGAAAAGAGAGGAAGGGTGGAAAGAGGAGCAGTTTGTTTTGTTTTTTCTTAGCTGTCCTGTGTCCTACTGCCTGTACTCTAAATCAGCATGAAAACTTGGACCTTCCTCATTTCCAACCTCATTCAGGTTTTCTTTCCTTATAAGCATCTGCTCTTGGGGAACTCACTGTATTGAGGCTTAGCTTAATCCAGATAGTTTATCTTACTATAATTAAGAACTTCTGAATTTAAGAGATGACAATCCCATTCTCTCTAGTAGCTGGGATTACAGCAACTATAATAACTATCACACTTGGTTTATTCTATATTACAGGTGGTAAAAACTGGAACTGGGTTGTGTATGTGTGTAGGTATATACACATACTTCAGGTCTAGCCATTGTGGTTATTATAAACAAGATTCCTTGAAGCACAATAATAGGCTTCTAAAACATTATGTCTAAAGTGAATTTTTGTCCAATAAATTATCCAAATAATTTATAATCCCTTAGCTTTTTCTCCCTATAGAGAAGAAAGAATGGCTGTGGTTTAAATCTTCATAATACCCTAGATCCTTTGATACAGAAAGGCACATCTGAACCAGTCATTTTTATTGTGGGTCTTTTAAGTTACATTTTCCTCCACCTCAGAAATCTTTTAGATAAGGTTTTTGAAAAAGGCTGTACAATTTAGTTCATTTTATACTTAATAGATTTTTTTTTTTTAACAAAGAGCCTTATCTAGTTTAATAATCCTTGTGTAGCATTAAATAATATAGGCTCCCAAATATAAAATGTTAAATTAGACTATTCTTTCTCTGATCAGGAACTATGAAAAAAGACTTATGCTCATAATACTTCAGTATTCCATTGGATCAGTGATCTCATCGATGTGGGTATTTCTTCCAACAATGCAGATTGCAGCCCATCCCTACCTGCCCATCCTGTGCAACTCTTGTTCATGTCTTTCTGTAAGTTCACCACAAGGGGTCTATCCAGTGTACTGGGGCTTCCTTGCATTCTCTTGACATGGCATGGTTACCACTGGCATATGTAGGCTGCTCATTGGTCATTCCCTGTTCTTGCCTCTTTTTTCTGGTCATACATCGACTTCCTTTTATGTTATGAATTTGTTAAATTCTTCTCTAATATGTCCACTCATTGGTCATTAAACAAAAATCTCATATCTATAGTGTAACAGTCTAAACCTTTATGATTCTTTGTATTGTGATCCCCTTTCCCCTACTTTGTCACCATTACTTGCCACACAACCATAGAACTGGGAGCCATTTTATCTTTTTCTTTGTTTCATAGATTGCTATGGCCAAAGAATCCATTTCCAAATGACCAGCCTTTGGGTGATGAGCTACTTTGTATCTAGGGAAGACTGTCCTTGAAAAGCAGACTGTTGCCATGACCATACTTTTTTTGGGGGTGGAAGGATAGAAGAACCTGCCAGAGCTTGGGTTTTGTTGACCTAGTCTATTAGAACCCAGGAGGGTCATCCCATGCCTTGGTAGGGCAAGTGGAGGGTAATGTTTGTAAGTATCATTTATTATTTTAATATGCTTTGTTATCTGATAGCTTAGTTTTTTCTTATTTTTATTGATCTTTTATTTTTGCATCATTTTTTCAGATATACTCCTCCCTCATCCACTAGTCCAACAATTTAATTTTGAAAGTTACATTCATTTGTTATCTGTAGAAATTAGTTGTTTACTAATATTTTATTTTCTTCTCTCTTTATTTTTTCCAAATACATGTAAAAATAATTTTCAGCATTCATTTTTGTAAGACTTTGTGTTTCTTATGTTTCTCTCTCCCTCACTTTCCTTCCTCCTCCCCAGGCCATAAGCAAAACTGTGCAGTGAGTTTTCACCAGTCTGAAGGACTGAGGGGAAAGCATAGCCAGGGGAAGTTGCCAACTAGGAGCCAGTGAGAGTTAGGCTTTAATCACAAGATAACAGTTTTGCCTCTACTGTGCCTTCTCCTCAGTGAGTCACTTACATCTTCACATATTCATCTAACTGTTCTGTAGAGTATAAACAAGAATTGTTTTATTTTAGTGTGAAGATTTACCGCTATGAACTATGTCTAGGTTATCTAGTATTGTGTATACAACATACTTTGCTATCTTTGTCCAGCTCAGTGTGTTTGACCTCCCTTCTTAGTTCTACTTTGTTTCACCTCCAGGTTGACACATGGGTGAGCATGCTCATATGCATTCTCTCTCTCTTCTATCTCTTAGAAAAAAGCCCTTTATGGTACCAGGTATCATGTAGTCCAGGCCTTTTTTTAATTTCTTTGTGAAAATCCCTCTCTCCTCTGATCTAATTTTTCCCTCTCTGTATCACATAATGTCTTCCTAGATATCAACTTTGTAACTATTATTTTCTAGGTCTTTTGTTTAACTCATTTTTCCTTTAATTTCTCCCTGTTCATAGTTCTCTGTACCTCATCTTATAGTCTGTGTTATTGTGCGGTTGTTCACTTATATGTCTGCTTTCCCAGGAGTTGAGAGTTGGATTGATGAGGGTCGTTGTTTTAATGATCCATTTACCCATTAAGAACTTACATTTTTCAAGCAAAGTTTTGGTTGATAGACTGAAAACTAGAGTCAAGAAAATCTAGGTTCCAATCCTGTTTTTGACACTTAACTATGTGATCATGGGCAATATAAATAGTATTCGCTACTTTATCAACATAGATAGCACTTCATACATCCCTTCTTTCTTACTCTATGTCAGTGTCATCCACATTTTTCTGTAAATTCTCTATGAGGAAACTAGTCTTTTGTTGTGGAGATCTTCCTCTGTTTCTGATGCTTTGTGGAATCAGTGCCACAACCTCTGTCTTCCATATATCATTGCCTATCACCCATTGCTATGTAATTGACTTACTTTGTTTCCTGGCTCTACACATCCTTGAGGATGACTTTTACTTCCCATTTTCTTGGGCAAGTCTTTGATGATAATCACTTTAAGTTACTTATTGTCCCCCTTTCCTTTGCTCCTTGAATAAATGGCCTGATCATAGAGTAGAAAGAGCAAGAGACTTGGAGTCAAGAAATGGCTCTCATATTTATTAGTTATGTGATCCTGAGCAAATTGCTTCAGATTTGAGGATGTCAGTTTCTTATCCATAAAATAAGAATAATAAATTTTGCACCACTTAGGAATGATGAGGAAAATGATTTGTAAAACTTAAAACACAATTAAAATTTTGAGAATTTTGGTGGTTAAAAGATGGATTTTTATAGTAGCAGAAATTGTGGTGAACATTTAATGACTTTTCAAATACAGTTAATCCCATTTTCCTCTTCCTATTTAATTCTGGGTTCAGTTCACTCTCTATCTATGGAACCTGTCCAGTGTACACGTGTTGAGGGACTAATTCAGTGGACTCGCTATCAAATTATATGTCATAGTTTGGGCAGGAAACATTCTTCATTCACTTGATTTATCAAGGAAACATCTTTTATATAAAAAAGCCCTCTTCTGAGATATACCTAGCTCAGGGCAGACAGCACTTCTGGGGACACACATTTCTTTGCATTAGTTTATAAAAAATTTCCTATGCTTTTCTTGTATTCATCACTTTTCATTGTTTCCTACAGCACAGTAACTAGGGAAAGGCTAAGGCATGTAGGGCATGTCTTTTCCTCTCACACTCTCATCAAGCCATCACATAATGAAGACACCATAGATACTATTGCTGAAACACCATTCTTTTGGCACCTATTTTACTTCTACAATTTTTTGAGGGCCCGAGAGCTGTATATTCAGGAGCATGAATCTCCCCTTCTCTCAGCCTGATCATATCAATGTTTAGACTGTCCTTGATGCTGCTACATACCCCACCCAAACTACTCAATACCCCACCCCTTAATCCTCGATCAAATGAATTTTCCCAGGTATAAAAATTTCTAAATATAGCTTTGGCTCTAGTCTGTAGCCCCAAAAAAATGTCAAGGTACATAAAGTTTGGAATGGGGTGCACAATAATTATATATAATAATAATAAGTTTTTGTTTTTCTTAAATTATTGATATCTTTTGTCTTTACCCCTACTTTCTTCCTCTCCCACAGAGCCATCCCTTATAACAAAGAATAACAAAAGAGAAAAAGAAAAAAAAATTCAGGATAACTAACCAAAATACAAGTCCAACATGATATATACTGGTCCACAGTTCTGATGGATCAGGCCATCCTCAGCAATAAGATCAACCAAATCATTTCTAATGGAGCAGTAATGAACTGAACTAGCTATACCCAGAAAAAGAACTCTGGGAGATGACTAAAAACCATTACATTGAATTCCCAATCCCTATATTTTATGCACACCTGCATTTTTGATTTCCTTCACAAGCTAATTGTACAATAATTCAGAGTCTGATTCTTTTTGTACAGCAAAATAATGTTTTGGTCATGTATACTTATTGTGTATCTAAGTTATATTTTAATATATTTAACATCTACTGGTCATCCTGCCATTTAGGGGAGGGGGTGGGGGGGTAAGAGGTGAAAAATTGGAACAAGAGGTTTGGCAATTGTTAATGCTGTAAAGTTACCCATGTATATATCCTGTAAATAAAAGGCTATTAAATTTAAAAAAAAAATGATATATACTGGTCCACATCTCTAGACTCCAACCTCTGCAAAGAAGGTTCTCATTTCTCTTCTCTGGGACCAAGCTTAATCATTTAAAATTTCACAACATTCAATTTTAGGTTTTTTTGGTTGTTGTTGTTGTTCCCACTTACATGTGTATAGTCATTATTTATATATTTTTCCTGCCTCTGCTTTCTTTATTTTGCATTAGTTTATAAAAGATTTCCTATGTTTCTCTTGTATTCATCATTTTATATTGTTTTGTTACAGCACAGTAACATTCTATTATATTTATGTACCACAGTTTGTTTATCCATCTCTCTGTTGATACTCGTCTATTTTTTTTTTCCCCAGCCCTTGGATACTATTAAAAGTATTACTATTAATTACCATCTCCTCTCCTTTCCCCTTGAAGTAGATATAGGGAAGGAATAACACTGATAACCCTTTGCAACTTTAGAAAATTACCTTTAATGAACACATGTTTATGCAGCTTAATTGGTTTGTTATTTAGAGATCTTAAATTATTTATTAAAAATACAGGCCTTGGCATCTAGGGCTTTTGCTTCTCAGATTTTGTATCAAGCTTAGGGGATGCTTTGCTTTATTTTTATAGGACAGTAAGCATGGTGTAGCTTAGAGGGTAGTTAAAGTCTGTGGACTTCAGTATAAAACCTTTTAGGCAGGTTGGCTGCATAGGCATAGCTCTATAGGAGACATGTGATCCTAGAGGCTTTGCTTAAGTAACTGGATCTTTTAATTGGTTCATGGATCTCATGAGCTAGTAATGCAATCTGCTGGTAATTACTGAAAACTTACTGTGAAATTCATCTAAAATTAATGAACCATCAGCCCTATGGATATTAAGTACAGCATACGTTATATAGTCAGCTCCTGGATATGTGCATATGGATGTATTATAGCAGTTTTTAAAAATCCTTTAAGTTTGATTTGTTGTTGAATTGTTTCCCTTGTAAGGCATTTGGTATATGCTAAAGGAATATAAACTGATCTTCACATTAGCTTAAGTAATCTGCTATTAAAAAAAATAGTATATTCCAAAAATCCCATTTTTAATTGCTTTTTTACTCTTCCGTAAGCACAGATCATTGAGAAATGACTTTGGGGGGAAAATTTCACAGATGAAAGCCAAGCAGATTATAAATAAGAATTCACTGAGGGTCTGCTACATCCTAGGTAGTATGCTATGTGCTGTGGCTATAAAGACAGACAAAAGAGATCTTGCCTTCAAGGAACAGACGAATTGAACATTTAAAACTGCTACTTTTCACAATCATCTAATTTCATTTTAAAAACTAAATGCTCTGTGGTGTTTCTGTAAGCCTTTGAAAAACTATGGGCTCTTCTTTGACCCTGTGCTAAATGGCATTGCATTTGGGTAACCAGGTTAATAAACTTTGCCACTTACATTATCAGTATGGTGACCTGCCCTCAGTAGGAATTTCATTAATTAATATTTTCCTTTTCCTTTTCTGACTGGTATTTTTATTTTCCAAGGCTCATGGGCCACTTCAACCCTTCCCTAGACAACTTAGTGGCTCCCAGGTCCTAAGGATGGGAGGGTGTTACCATGTTGGTGCCAGACTTCATGGGGATACCTGATTGATAATAGCCCTAATGCAACTCAAAGTGTCCATTAGCCTTAGCCTACTAAGTAGCAGGGATATAGCTGATGAATGGTCTCTAATCAACATATGACTTTAAAAAACTTTAGTTAGTACTTGAACTACATTTCACATAAGATTTCAATTTTGATACAGATATCTCTTTAAGAAAAATGATTTATCTAAACAAGATATTTTGCTGTTTTTATTATGAGATGAATTTCTAAATGTTTTATTTTAATACTTTTTATATCACAGTCATCATGGGATATACCCACTTGTGTCATCCCATAACTCCATTGTGCTTTAAACATTGACTGTACTAGACAGTAAAGATAACCTTCTGCTCTTGTATAATCTTTCACCTTTCAGTTGAAAGAAAGTACAGTTAATAAGTTTAACTTGAAAAATATAGCTGAAAATTAAAAAAAATTTTTTTTTCATCTTTTTTTAAAAAAAAATCTTAAAAGACTGTAATTATGGGACAGCTAGGTGGTGCAGTGAAGAGAGCACCAGCCCTGAAGTCAGGAGGACCTGAGTTCAAATTGGTCTCAGACACTTTTTAGCTATGTGACCCTGGGCAAGTCACTTAACCCCAATTGTCATGGAAGGGGGGGCAGATTGTAGTTATTTTTTTCATATGTCCATTAGTCCTTGGAAAAAAAGTAACACAGATTGTCCTTTTATAAATTTGAATGTATTCAGGTATATAAATGAAATGATATCTCTCTTGGGTTTTAAAAAGAATTATTGCAGAAGAATTTGTCAGTGTCAGGGTAATAAGCAAAAATAACCTTTAAAAAGCTAAACCAAGTCCCCAGAATTTTGGTCTCTTCATTCCTTTCCTTAGAAATCTTAAAAGATATGTTCTTTATATGCCATTTATTAGATAAAATTTTTTTATGCTAGAAAGGATATTTTTGATGAGAATAAATTTGGAATGAAAGTGTCACTTTAGAACAGTTGAGTCTGACAATGAAAAAACATTTATTAAGTGTTTACTCTGGGGATATAAATAAGATCAAGGCAGTCCCTATTCATGAGAAACTTATACTTTAATTGTGGGAAACAAAACTGCAAAGAAAATGCAGCCACAGGGTAGGTGAAAAGGCTCTTGAATTGAAAGGTAGTTAAGCTGGCAGAAATAAAGTGTGTGACCAGAATTCTAGGACATAGGGACAGGCAGATGGATCTTGGGATTCAGTGGCAGAGTAGATGGTATGGCCTGGTGGTTTTTTCTAACACATCAGAAGGAATGAGTTGTTGACTGCTATCTTCCATCATGCCCCATGAGGAAAGCAGTTCAGTGGTCTAGATGAAGGGAGAAGGCAATTGGTAGGGATTGCTGGTGGTAGCAGTTCTTTAAGCCATCTAGCTTGTTTGAATAGTCTCTGGAACTGGACTCTGTGAAACTTTTAGGAGTGATTATTATTAAAGACAATACAGTGTTAGAGACAGAGAGTCAGTCTTAGAGTCAGGGAGATCTTGATTCAAATCCTGCCTGTATATACTGGTTGTGTGATCTTAGGCAAGCCACTTAACCCCTCATTAACTTTTGCAACTTGTTACAACTGTCAAGGGAAAAATAAGTACTAATCTGTTTTGGGAAAGGGAGCTTCCTCATAGGACTTTCCTTATACCAATGAAATCTCAGATCTGGTTTAAAAATAGGAACAACTGATATTTACATGTCATTTGAAAGTTTATAAAGTATTTTATATAATTTTCTCACTTGAACTTCAAAAGAGCCTTGTGAGGTAAGTGCTATAGAAAAAGACATACCTGCGGGATTATTCAGCTTTTAAATTCCTGAGGTACAATATGAGCCCCCTGGTCTTTCTGAATCCAAGATCAGGATTTTATCCAATACACAATGCTACTTATAGGGAAGAAATAAATTGGAAAACAGGAATTTTAATTAATAATAACTGTAATAAAAGGTAATAAAATTTCTAGGAAAACAGACAGTGATAGAGTTTTACAATCTAGTCACCCAGAATTTCTGGTAATGTTGAGGTCATAGATTTTATTTGTTCGAATGAACTGGAAAAGTGTTGGTTGGAGAATCAAATTTAGATACAGAAACAAACTTTCTGAAAATGTGGCAAATACCTGTGAAGATTATTCCATATGTGTTGAGCATCATATTGAAGTAATAAAGTGACACTTGAGCAACAGAAAGCTCAAATCTTTGAGTTAAGATGGCAGCCTGAAAGATTGTAAGGGAGCCCGACTCTCCTCCCTCTTTGTCTGAAAGGGTGGCTGGGAGGGCAGTGAGGACCACGAAGAGAGAAACTGCAGTGAGGTCCAGGATTGTACAGAATGACAGCTAGAACCTAAAGTACCACATGGAAAGCAGAAGCTAGCTTTAATCATGGTAAATGCCAGAAACCTGTGGGTGTTTGGATTGCACCACATCCATTCTTGTGGGGTCAGAAGCCTGTGGGTTTTCTGAGCTGAGATGTGCCAGCAGGATTAATTTCTACATTGGTCTCACAAGCCATATGAGGAGTGAGGACAAGGCAGCAGGGGGTAGACAGAAATCATCCTTTAGTAATTGGAGGGATTAATATCTGTTAGAGGGTAGCAGAAGAGAGTCAGCCCATTAGCTAGAGAGACAGAGGAGCAGTCCATGGCTTGGAGCACTCAGAGGAACATAAGTAGATAAGGACAGCTCAACAACCTGAAGCACATGTTGGGAGTCCCTGCAAGATTCCTGGGACAGTGTCATCTTCAGTACCTAAATGTCCAGACCATAGGAGAGGACAGAACCAGTCCTTGGTTGAATCCCAAATTGAAAATAGCCATCAATGTCATACTTAAAATCCAGTGTTTCCAGGTCAAATTACAAACAGAATGCAAAAGTTCAGATACCAAGGAGCAAGCACCCATGATCATGAAATCATTCAACCAGTCAAGATCAGGCCTTCTCTTCTGAACAAGCTTTTGTCATCAATAGCTGTGCCAGCAGCAGCTCCTTCCATATCAGTGTATAGGCAGTCAGGCAAAAAAGTCAAATGAAAAGTGGTAGGTACAACAGTCACTCCACAGTTCTGAATCTTGTGGTTATGTAAGTGTTTTCATCTTTAAAAAAAAAAAAAAAAAAAAAAAGAATATAGAATCAAAGAGAGGTTATTATTTCACTTGTCTGTCTTTTTTTTTTTTTTTTTTTTTTTTTTAGGGTTAGCATTTTGTGACAATAATGGGGGCAGAAGTACCAAATTATTATGAGAACTCGATCCCTTGGCTTAAAAGAAAAAATAAATTCACCTAAAAAACTAGGGCTGGTTTTCTTATGTGTAAGTCTTTTTAAACAGTTGTTTCTATTGAACATTTTTTTCCCCATTAAGGAATACTGAATGTAGTATAAAGAAGTGTCCTAAGGAATTCTAGAAACAAAAGGACTTTGTAATTGTAGTATTAATATTTGCTTGTTTATTTAAAAGGATCTGTGGAAACTATAATAAATAGAATTTTTATAAATCTTCTCTCCAAGTGACTATTTTGCAACTTCTTTAAATAAGAGAAAATCTTGGAATACAGTACATCTAAAAGCAAAAAAAAAAAACAAAAAACTTAGAACACAAAATAATGCCACATAGCAAAACTTAACATAATTCTTATAGGGGAAAAAATGGAACTTTACTAAAATAGAAGATTTTCAAACATTCCTGATGAAAAGAGGAAAGTTAGGTAAAGTCTTTGAAATGTAAATATAGGAGACGAGAAATCTAGAAAATAAACTAGATGATTTGGAAGTTGCTAAATAATATTTAAATGGTGACATGCCAGACAGTGAAGAGTCCCACTTTCTTCAAGCATCCCAGAATGATCAAAGAGAGACAAACTCTCTATTGAGTGTGTTTATTGTTTTTTATTTTGAGGAAAGGAGGAAAAAGAGAGTGAAATAAAGTAATACAGTAGGGAAAGAAATTAAAAAGGATGAGAGAAACTTGATGTTTGCCAAAAATGGGATGTGATAGAACATACAATCATGGAGGAAAGGTTTGGAGAAGCAAGAATCTCACATTCATTTTCTTAACCAGATAAAGGAGGGTTGAAAACTATCATCTATGTAATTTGGTGTAAGAAGAAAAGTATGGTGGAATAGAGGATAGAGGACTGACTAGACTTGGAGTTAGGGAAATCTAATGTCAAATATTTACTAGGTGGGCAAGCCATTTAATCTCTTTGCCTTTATTTACTCATTTGTAAAATGAAGGGGTTGGACTAAATATACTTTAAAGTTCCTTCTATTTCTAAACCTATGATCCTCCTAAATACATTAAGTTCAACTAACATGTGAGGAGAGAGGAGTTTAGAAGGAAAGCAGATTCAGGGAGAGGATCATCACAAGCAAAACACCACGTTTGGAGAGAGTGAAGCACAAATTGGGGGATCAAAAATGGAGGAAGGACTAAATGAAGCAACTAAGTTTCTTTGTACATCTTTTCCCCAGTAGAATCTAAGTTTCCTGAGGGTAGGACAGGAACAGTTACATTTTAGGGGTCCCGTGGTAACCTGATATGAGCAGATATACCTGATATTTTGTGCATACAATATTGGCTTGACATTCTCCTTTTGATCCTAAGAGCAACTATAGTTTTTAGATGATCTCCTAGCTAGGTGTTGTTTTTTGTTTTTGTTTTTTTGGCAACCCAACCATATGTAACTATGCTTCTTTCTCTTATCACAGGTAGTTCTTATACTAACATCTACATTGATTTAATTTTAGGCTTTTGTGGGTTAAAGTTAAAGTAATGTTGTGATTTGCTCCCCATACTCTTTTGACATAGGTGCGCTTGTTTTTGTCATCCAAATAAATATGCACTTAGATCCTTAGTCCCATAGGAAGGCACTAGATAATCTCTTAGAGAATCTTAGCTAGATGCTAAGATTAGCTAAGTGGGGCTAGGCTCAATTTTTCCAGGCACAAAGGCATATGCAGTACCAATGGGAGCTTGTTTTTTGTAGTTATGCTTTTCAGAAGTTGATGTAGAACTTCATACAAACCTTTGTTTTTTTGAGATCCACTTTTAACATTTTTCTGCAGAAATGTTTATACTATGTATCATGATCTAAGCCATAATAATGATAATATCAAATACTTGTAAAATGGGAAGGCAACAGGTGCAATTAACATTCATAATTATTGGCACAAATGTTTCACTGTCGTGAACTATACTAGCAAAGCATTTTACCAGCCTCCAATCAAATACTGATCCCATCTTGCCTTTTAAAATATATTTTATTGATCATCACAGTTTTCCTTAAAATCTTTTCCCCTCCTGGAGAATTTTTCCACCTAAAAATATTTTTTTAAAAGAAAAGAAAAAATTAATAAAACTGGCCAGTGTATTTTTAAAAAATCTGAAAACATGTATAAGGTATAAATGTGGACCTCCTATCTTTGGAAAGAAATGACATGACAATTTCTTCTCCTGTCTTTTGGAACTGCTAGTTTTTTTGTAATTTTGCAGCTTTTGTCTTTTTTTTTTTTTTTTTTTTTTTTTTTTTTTTTTTTTTTTTTTTTGGTGATTCTTGTCATTGTGTATAGTGTTTTCTTCACTCTACTTCTGAACTTCTACATCAGTTCAGTTCTGTAATATTCTTCTCTAAAATATAATATTCTCTGGGAGCAGGTTTCTTGGAGGGCTTCTGGGAGCAGCCTTTGTTTCAGTTCTGAGTAATAATGACCTCAAATGCAGCCAGGAATTAAAGTCCAAATCCTTTATTGTTTCCTTTTAAGTCTTGTCTCCTTCCTGGGGCTCAGTTAGCTTTAAGGCCTATTTCCCTCCTTGGTTCTAAGAGCTCCTGCCTCTAATCCTTTGCCTCTGCCATCTTCAGCCTCCAGCCAGCACAAAGATGGAAGATGGAATGAATCTGTCTCCACCTCCGAATGTGGGCTTGTGCTCTCTGACTTGTGAATCTCCTGGACAGAATCCTGGCTTCTGAATCTCCCAGAGTCATTCCTGGTTGAGGCTCCTAGCTTATATATGCTCTCTTAAAGGTGTGAATCTTGTGAAAAGGTAGTAAGTGCTAAATACATCTAGAGAACTGTTAAGCACCCTGCTAAACAACCATTGTCTATCAATTCCACTGATTTAGCACCTTGTAAGAATTTTAACACAGTTCGGATTAATCTTTCCATGCTTCATCATTTCTTTCAAGACAATAATCCATTACATTTGTGTACTATAGTTGGTTTAGGCATGTTCTATCAGTGATATCATATTTTAAAATGTTATGTTGTGTTTACTGAAGTCTTCTGTTTCTTATATTGTCATAGTTATCCCCAGTGTCCCTTACTCACCCCTCTCAGAGAATCATCCCATGTAACAAACAGTATTTTTAAAGAGGGGGAAAATGATCACATCTGATCAATGCTTTGCAAAAGTCTAAAATCCTGTGTGATGTGTTGAACCTGTGGACTCTCATCTTCAGGATGGGGTGGTTTGTGGTTTGTGTCATACTTGATCTGTGTAATTTTGTTAGTCAGTTTTCATTTTTTGATGGGTGCTTGTTTTGTCTATTTACATTATTGAAGTTACTGTATATATTGTTTTCTTTGCCCTGCATACTTCAGTCAAATTAAAATCAGTTCATGTAGCTCTTTCCATGCTTCTCTATGGTCATCACACATATATATATTTCTTGTAAACAACATATTGTAAGATTCTGGCTTTTAATCAACTGTACTATCTGTTTCTGCTTTATGGGAGAGTTTATTCCATTTAAATTCACAGGTAAGATTACTAACTGTACTTCCCACCATCCTATTTTTCTTCTTTTATACCTTTTTCTCTCTTTACAACCTTTCCCTCTTTATCAGTATTTTGCTTCTGACCCCTACCTCCCTCAATTTGCCCTCCTTTTTATCAACTTCCCCTTTTTATTCCTTACCCCTTCTACTTCTGCCCTCCCTTCCATTAGCCTCCCCCTTTCTTTTCCCTTTTCCCTATCTACTTCCCATAGGATGAGACAAATTTATATACCAAGCTAAATACATACATATATTTCTTATAGCACAGTAATATTCTTGTGATTTTTTGCTACCCATTCTCCAATTCGTGAACATCTACTTTGTTTTAAATTTTTTTTTTTTTTTGCTAGGATATAAAAGTCCTGTTATAAATATTTTGGTGTGTTTAGGGAGAGCCCATCTTTCTTAACAAAAGCCATTACCAAAAGAGAATACCAATGACTCTTGGGGTAGAGATCAATTACATGTTTATTTTATACAAAGCACACTTAAAAAAAAAAAACAACCAAAAAACTATAGATCTGACAAAAAACAATATGAGGAGCAAAAGGGAAGTAATAAAAATTTCAGGAGTGTAAAGATGAACTCATTGATTTGATAATAATCTGCAAACCTCTAAAGAATGCCATAACATTTATACTGCTTTTTATTGATTATCACAGTCTTTACCTTAGGTCCCCATTCATGGCTTGTTCTTATGTTGCGAAAGTATAAAATAGACCTAAGTATAATGAGAATGCTGTACAGATGATATTCATTTGGATAATTGTTCTTTATTTAAATTATAGCTTCCTAGGGAACCCTATTGAAGCAGCACAATAAATAAATAATTATAAGACAGATAATATCTGCCATTATTGGCTTGAACATTTCACAGTTTTGATTGAATTACTGGAGAAACATTTTATCAGTCTCTTCTCAGATATGACTGATCCAGTCTTTCTTAAAGGAAGACTTCATGTATTTGTTATCAAAAGATAAGTATATCAGTGACCCCTCTAGATATATAGAAATTACTTAGTTATGTACTTTATACAAACCATGCACAGATTGTGTAACTTAAAGAAAAAAATAAACATTGGAAAGAAAGATATCACTGCATCATAGAACAAATCATAGAAACAATTAATGACCATGAGACATACCAAATTTTTGAGAGGCAGCCAAAGTAGTCCTCAGGGGAAAATATATATCTCTAAAGCTTTATTTAATAAAAGAGCAGATTAATGAATAGATCATGAAAATAAAAAGCAGAAGCAAAAAACTATTGCAGAAAAGTGATAAATTGTTAAAAACTGAAGCATTAAAATAGAAATCCTTAAAATCAAAGGAAATTAACAAAATTGAAAGCAAAAATAAAAATTGACTTAATAAATAAAACTAGCAGTTGTTTTCAAAAAACAAAAAACCCAGAAAGTAAAATAGGTAAACCATTAGCTAATCTTCATAGGGCTTTCTCTGCACATCTCAACCCACTCTGATATCTGTGTTCCTTGGGTGCTTCTTATGTATAAAAACTCAAGCATTAAAATAGAAATCCTTAAAATCAAAGGAAATTAACAAAATTGAAAACAAAAATAAAAATTGACCTAATAAATAAACGTAAGCAGTTGGTTTAAAAAAAAAAAAAAAAAAAACCCAGAAAGTAAAATAGGTAAACCATTAGCTAATCTTTACAGGGCTTTCTCTGCACATCTCAACCCACTCTGATATCTGTATTCCTTGGGTGCTTCTTATGTAGACCATTCATTTAGCATTTAATCTTTTTATTTGTTAATGATTAGGTTGAATAAGATGTTACAGAATATCTCAGAATATTTCTTGTATTGATATTTAGGTTTGTTTATAATTTTGGATGTGTATGTTTTATGTCCATAACAATATTGTAAGTCCTAGAAGATAGGTGCTTTGTCTTAAATTTGTCATAGGATTTGACATTGTAAGGGGCCTTAGGGACCTTCTAATCCAACCCTTTCATTTACAGGTGAAGAAATAGTCACAAACAGATGAAGTCATTTGCCTAAGGTCACACAAGTAAGTAAAAGAATGAGAATTCAAATCCAAGTCCTATGATTCTAGCTACATTTTTCTTACCATTTAACACTGAAGATACTTCCTCTTGTCTCACCTATGGTACTGGTGAGCACATTTTGGTAACTAAGATACTAATCAGGTGTTTAAGTATAGCTATGGTACCATAATTTCTGTATTCATTCACTTGTCAAATTTTAAACTCATTTACAGTCTAAGACTTTGTCTTAGTTCTCTTTAGGACATGGATCCATATGTTATTTATACTTGCTGAAGTATTTTGGCTTAATTAACATGTTAAAAAATAATTAGACCTGTTTTTTACCTGAGATCTTTGCATACTTAGAAATTTTCTTGCTGATTCTTGTTTTATGACAAGATTTTTATATGCATTTAGAAATGAAAGACAAATGATTATAAATATCACTTTGAAAAGTTCACTTGAGGCAACAACCTTCCTGAATCTGGATAGTTTCTTTAGATAGAAAACCACTGGTGGAACTACGTCATTTCAAGATTCTTCTTGACCCCATTTTGTCCTGTTGGATTTCTGTATTATTAGTAGTGATGATGTCTAATTTGTAGTATACTAAACCCTGAAAAATGGAATGATTAATATAAACAAGTCATAGAAAAAAGAGAAAAAAAACACAACTCGGCTGTCATGGCAGTGATGAAGATAATGAAATTGATAATGGTGTTTGACTTGATTGATAAGAAAATGCTTAATGATTTAATTTTCACTGAACAAATCACTTAGTTAAATTCATGAAGTCTAGAAACAGTGAATACTTGTCACAGTAAAAGTGTAATTACTATTTTAAAGCAAGCTTTTGGAGTGGTTTGTATCTGTAAATGTCAGTGTCTTTTTATGAGAAATTTTGCCTTTTGATTTTTGTTTCTCCTAATGTTCTCTTCACAGAGCTTGAAGCTGTGTGAGGGCGGTCAGCACAGACGGCAATGACAAGTCTGAATAGTAGCCATGCAGAGAAAACTAATGATATGCCAAAACCATCATCAACCCCCAAAGTACAGGTCCAAAGGTCACTTTCACGAGATACCATCACCATTCACTTCTCAGCATCTGGGAAGGAGGAGAAAGAGGAGGAGGAGGAGTTCAGAGAATCTCCTGATGAAGAATTTGATGACCAAAGTATTGTAACTGCTCTTGAAGCCAAGGAAGATTTGTTCTTTGAACGTGGGCACCATGACTTTGCTGGCCCTGCTACCTCACCTGTCATGGCAGTTGTACAGTCTATGTCTTCCCCATCTCCCATTTTGTCTGTCACTGAGAATGTTGTAAAATCATTGGAATCCTCTGTGTCCCCAGCATCTTCTCCATCAGGTCCAATAGTGAGCTCACCCAGTGTATCATCTCTTTCAGAGCAGAAAACCAGTTCCTCCTCTCCATTGTCCTCTCCTTCCAAGTCTCCCATTTTGTCATCCAGTGCCTCTTCCTCCACCCTTTCTAGTGCAAAACCCTTCATGAGCCTTGTCAAGTCCCTCTCAACAGAGGTGGAGCCAAAAGAATCCCCACAGCCCCCCAGGCACCGGCACTTGATGAAAACTCTAGTCAAGTCTCTGTCCACTGATACTTCCAAGCAGGAGCTGGACACTCTATCCCATAAGCCACCTGACTCCAAACTGAATTTACATCTCTTCAAGCAGTTTACTCAGCCTCGAAATACAGGGGGAGATTCTAAGACGGCTCCTTCTTCCCCACTGACTTCTCCCTCGGATACTAGATCCTTTTTTAAAGTGCCCGAAATGGAAGCTAAAATTGAAGATACTAAACGGCGCCTTTCTGAAGTCATCTATGAGCCTTTTCAGCTCCTTAGCAAAATTATTGGGGAGGAAAGTAGTAGCCACAGGCCCAAAGCCTTATCTTCAAGTGCTTCAGAGCTCTCCAATCTTTCCAGTTTGAATGGCCACTTGGAAAGCAATAACAACTATAGCATCAAAGAAGAGGAATGCGACTGGGAGGGTGATTGTGATGAAAGTGATTCTAATGTCAGTAAGAGTGAATATCCTAAACCCTCTGAAGAATTAGTAAGAGAAGTGGAATTGCAGGGTTCTCAAGTCAGCAGTGTCAAGGATGCAAGTGCAAAGACTGCCTCCTCAGTACTTGAAAAATGTTCTTTGTCTGCCTTAGTGAGCAAAGAAGATGAAGAATTTTGTGAGTTATATACTGAGGACTTTGACCTGGATGCAGAAGAAGAAAGTAAAATTGAGAAGCCCTTGGACATTTCTCTCACGCCAGGGATACTTGAGGAAAATAATACTGTACTTGACAGTGAACATGAAATGAATTTATATGTACAGCAGCCTAAGCTACCAATGAAGACATTATACTTCCTTACTTTGTTAGTCTATGCGTACCTTATACTCCCTCTCCCCAATTATGTGAGTGGACTCTGCTTGGGATTTGGCCTTGGATTTATGATTGCGGTCTGTGTGATTTGGTTTTTTATACCATCAAGTGCTCATAAATATCACAGGCTACATACAAGCCTAAAACACTGGAATACAGAATCTCTGGATATCAAAGAACCGGAAATTCTGAAGGTGAGAATTCTTAACTGATCTTTTACTTAAGAAGCAAGTGATTGTGATTCCAGCATCCTTGAGATAGGTGAGCATCATTTAAAGTGGTAGTGTTCCAATGAGTTCTGGAGATAAGAAGACAAGTCTGTTAACTCTAACAAGTTCCAAGGCTTTTGTAAACTGCACTCTATCTTAAAATGTCAGCTTTTGCGCTATATGATTATTTCTTTAGTTATTATTACCTAAATAAGAATGCAAAAAGAGAACCAGTATTTATAGAACTTTGTGGAGAAGTGAAACAATATTGTCCCTCTAACTTAAGGGCTTTAAAAGACACTCTGGTGAGTATCTTACTTATCCTCATCCTTGAGGCAGACAAGTGACACAGACAAGTTGACCCAAATTTTTTTTTAGGTGGACACAGTATAGTCCTGAGAATCTGAATGGCCTGACTCATAGTTATACATTGTCACTGACATCATGTGGGAATCTTTGTAGCTTTGAAACTTGAAGGTTTAAGGAAGTTTTATTAGTGATGTTGTCCAACTCAGTAGCGTAAGTCTTTCTAGAAGGTCCAACAGTCTATAGGCAGGTCTTCCATGTAAACTTCCTAGATGCACAAAAGTCATGGCATACACAATTTTGCCCTCAAGAAATACTAATATGTTTGGAATATTACTCTTATAAGCCATAAATTTGTGCTGGTGTGAAGCAAGTCATAAGGATTATAGGTCATGAGCTGGAAGAGACTCTAGAGGTTATCCAGTTCAATTTCCTCATTTACAGATAAGGAAAAGGAGATGATAGGGAGTTAATGATTTGCTCCATGTCACTCAGAGCCAGTATTTGAACTTGGAACCTGTGAATGCATCTCTTGCTTTTTTTTATTATCCTGTGCTGCCTAATTCAGTCAGAAAAAATTCATGTGCACAAGCACTGATGGGAATACAAAGGTTAGCTAAGATCCAATCAACAAGAATTTACTAAGTACTTTCTTTGTATCAAATATTATGACAAGTTCCAGAATTACAAAAATGAAAAAAGAACAGTTCCTGCCCTCAAGAAGCTTTATGTTTTCTCAGAGGAGATAACATATAGTTAATAATAATACAAAAAAATATATGTATACATATACAGCAGCTAAAGAGAGGTTGTGCTCAAGTTGACTATAGAAAGAAACCAGAGATTCTTATGGTAAGGTGAAAGGGAGAGCATCCTAAGGCAGTGAAAAGAATCAGAAGTGGGAGATGGAGTGTTACATGTGAGGAAAAGCAAAGCAGCCATTTTGGCTGAACTCTATAATACATCAAGGGGCTTAACACATACTACAGCTGGAATGATAATAAGGGACAGATTATAAAGGACTTGAGATGCCAAATAGTGGAGTTATATTTAATCCTAGAGACAGAGTCTACTAAATTAGGGGAGTATCATTGACTGACCTTTGCTTTAGAAAAATTACTTTGATAAAAGGGATGGATTCAGAGAAATCTAGGAGGAATTGTATGAACTTATATAGAATAAAGTGAGCAGATCCAGGAGAACAATTTATACAGTGAATACAACATTATAAAGGAGAACTGTGAAAGATTGGTTTAAACTCCAAAAATCTGAATCAGCTTTCCAGCTCTTGGTAGAGAGCTGATATCCTGAACTGTAGAATAAGACTAAGACTTATGGATAAGGTGTGGATTTCTTTTTGCATGACTGCTTATTTGTTACAAGACAAAACTTTTGGTGGTGGGTGGGACCTGGGAGAGAGTAGAGATTAGTGATGAAGATAAAGAAAAGAAAGTCAGTGAGTAAAAACTAAAACAGGAGAGCAGAAGGGGACACAGTCAAACAAAGCTATGATACAACTAAAATTTAAAAAAAAATTTTTTTTAAATCTAAACTGTATCTAATGAAGATTTCTGGTCTCATATACATTCTTAGTCACATATTACTAGGTGGTATCTTTCCGTTCTTTTTTGTATAGGAAAATGTTCATGTTCCACGATTGTCAAGTCCATAATAATGACAAGGAAAATTTTAATGAGAAAAAAAAGAAAATCATTTTGGCACAGTATGGAAGATAGATTGGAGGGAGGAGAGGCTTAAAGGAAGGGAGGCTAATTACGGGATTCTTACAAGAATTCAGATGTGAGTTTAGGGTGCTGACTGGAATGGAGAAAGGATGGATTTGAGAGACATTGTGGAAGTAGAATCACCAAGTTTAACTGTGGATTGAATATGAAGGAGGAAAGAAGGTGGAGAATGAAAGGTCACTCTATGGCTACAAACCTGAATTCATAATGGGAAGGATGGTGATACCCTTGATAGAAAGAGAATTTGGAAATAAGGATGGGTTTGAAGGTAAAGAGAATGAATTCTGTTGAGACATGTTGGGTTTGATGCTGATGGGACATCCAGTGGGCTTATTATGTTGTTGAATTGGCACTCTGGAGAGTAGCACTAGGTGATAGTTCTTTGGATTGTAGATTTAGAGCTGGCAGGGTTTTCAAAGGCCATTAAGTTCAACTTACTCATATAGATGAACAAACTGAGGCCCAGAGTGGTTAACTGGCTTGCCCAGGACCACATGGCTAATAAGTGTCTGGGACAAAATTCAAACTCAGGTCTTCGTTTTCCATTACACCATGTTGTCCCTCTAGGATCTGGGAGTCATAGGCCCCCCCCCCAAAAAAAAAAGATGATTATATCTGTGTGATCTAATGAAGTCACTGAGAGAGAAGGGGTCATGGACAGAGCATGGGGGATACTCAAAGGTGGGGGTGGATGGATGAGATAGATGATCATCCAGTAGAAGAGATTGAGAAGAGTCCTCTAACCTCATATAGCTTATGCTGGGAAATATGATACACAAATAGCTGTGATACAAAGCAAGTGCTTGAGAGATGCCAAAAATGTGTTAGGAGAGATCTAATGAGGGAAAAGGTCATTACTGACTGGGAGGGGATCAGGAAAGCCTATGTATCAGATCTTCTGGAAGGACTCCTGCCCCTGCAATTGATTGTATAGCAGGATCACTAGTGAAACTTCTTTGAACCCTCATCAATCACAATAATATGAAAAGTTTTCAGTTCCAGTGACTAATTCACCATGATCATGAACAAGTTATTTTTCACACTCTGAGTAATTCTGTTTTTACCTAGATAAAAACCTGCCTCAGTCACAGGGTGAGAATGAATATTTTAATGCTGTTAGTTTTTGGTGAACAATTTTTCATTTTTCAACTTTATGCCACAGATCAATATTCTTTTCATTTTCTTCTTTTGATGAAGATAACAGGAGTCCCACAGGGCTTTGTGACCCTGGGAATGTCATTTAATTTTTTCACTGCTTCAGGTACTATCTAAGACTTGAAGCTGAAAAGAAGGAGCTAACCTGCATTGGTTAAGGGAATTTCCTTTTTCCTAATAAAGATACAGATCCTATATCTAATAGAATTGCCAAATACATCAAGCCTCTGTAAATGGGAATGAAAAGCATTTACAATTTAAAGACCTAGGAGAAGTCATCAGAACCACATGGGAACAGAATGTGGTACTTAATGTATTTTAAAGATTCTGATAGTGAACCTACAGGAGAGCTCACATTCTAGTATGTTTATTCAGTTACCACTGCCATCCTTTTATCAATTTGTGTGTAGAGTCCACAGGATATCAAACAAGATAAGGGTGCTATCATGCCCTTCTGCACATTCTCCTCTACATATCCTTTGGTCTGAATTTAATCTTCTTGACATCATCTCCTCCCCCATTCTCTTGCTTTATTTCAATGAAAAAGTAACCCTTTGCTCCCTATAAACTTTCCCCCTATCTTTTAATTCTTTTTCTTTTGCTTACAAACATGCTCAAGTTTTTCTTATCCTGAAAAAAATCTTCATTAGATCCCACCATTCCCTTTAGCTGTTATTCTATATCTTTTTTTTTGCAGTTAAACCTAGAGAAAAAAATCTACATCCATTGCCTCCATTTTCTCTCTGGTCATTTCTTAGTCCTTTGCTATCAGCTTCTCATCTCATCACTTAAAATGAAACTGTTCTCACTAAAATCACCAGTGATCACTTTATCACTAAATCAGTTAGCCTTTTCTAAATCCTCATCCTTTTTGACCTCTAAGATATTTGACAGTATTGACCACCCTCTCATCCTGGATTTTTATGACACCAGTCTCTCTTAATTTTTCTCTTACTTGTCTGACTATTCCTTCCCAGGCTCCTTTGTTGTTTTATTATCTATATCATGTTCATTAACTGTGGCTATATCCTAACTACACTCACTTTGTGACATCAGCTCCAGTGGGTCTATGCAGAAGACTTTCAAACCTCTCTTTGTTTCTGAGCTTCGTGTGTGCATCTCCAGCTATCTGTTGGATACTCCAGACTGCTGTCCCTAAAGCAATTCTTTAAATTCAGCATATCAAAACAGAACTCGCTTTCCTTCCTCCTCCCTTCAAATCCATCTTCCTTCTGAACTTCCTTATTTCTATTGAAGGTACCATCATCCTTCTTCAGCATTATCCTTGACTTTTCATTCTCTTTAACCCCATTTATCCTTAGTTGCTAAATCTAGTCTATTCTAACTTCACACTATCTCTTCAATCCAACCTTTTCTCTTTAGTTACACAGCTTTCAAGCCCTCATTCTCACTTGTCTAGAATATTACAATAACTTCCTAATTGTTCTCTCTCAGTATTCTTTTACCTATCCAGCCTTCTTACAGTTGCCCAAGTGATTTTTTTCTGGAGGGCTGGTCTGATCTATACCATATCCAATAGATTCCAGTGATTTCCTGTTGCTTCTAGGATCAAATATAAGCACTTTTCTTAGCTTTTAAAGTCCTTCACAATTTACCTCCAGCTTGCTTTTTCAGTCTTACTTCCCTTCCCACATTCTGTGACAAATTGGTCATTCTCCTGTTCCTTTCATGCCAATGCCATTTCTCCCTTTCTGTGTCCTTCCACTGGCTGGCATTAGTGCCTCTTTTCCTATTTTTGGAATATCTCACTTCTCTCTGCTTCTTCAAGAAGCTTTTTCTGATTCTCCCTCTTCCCCATATTTTGTTTTTATTTTCCTTATACTTATACTTTCCTTATACTTATTCATGTGCATGTTTTGTGCATCCCTTCATATAATGTAAGCTCTTTGAGAACAAAAATCATATCATTCATTTTGTCTCTGTATCCTTCATTCTAAGCCCCTCTCCGAGCAAAACCTAGCAATTGTCAGTTGGAATTGAGAGGAAATATGTAAAGAGAGAAAAAGAAATGTGGGTTGAGGGTCAGAACCAAGGATTGATTTATATTGGGAAGAGTGAGAATGGGAGGAAGGAAAGAAAAAATTACACCATATATTTTGATTTTGAATGATTTAGAAGATGATATGAATCTAGCTTTGGTGAAAAGGCCAGTTGGTTCTAGCCTAAGGCAAGGAAATGAATGGATTGATTAGAAGTCCTATTTATTCTGCCTCCTATTCCAAGACTTGTATTTGTGGATGTGTAATTTAGGACCACTTTTTTGGGTGGGAGGGCATGGTTTGTAGGGAAGCTGTAGTTGATAACTACCTTTCACATAAACAATACTTAATAAGACTTAAGTTCTTGTTCCCTCTTAATTCTCCAGATGCTCTTCCCACCCTTCATACTCCACATATTTAATTAATATATACTGCCCATATTCTCAGTTATGCTAATTCAATTATGAAATATTTAGATTATCAGAGACTTCCAAGTCCCTTTAGAACACTTTTCAATACAATGCATACCAGCTGAACTCTATAAGCTTATTAGGGGTTTTTAGTTCCTAAAGATTGGGTCAAGTTCATTTGGGGGTATCATTGATAAAATTATGTAGTATTGAATGGAAGGAAGGTTAAGAACAAGTCTAATGTCAAATCAAAAAGTTACTTTCCTCAGCCCCCTTCCACCCCCATCTCCTATGACTATAATTATTTCCTACAAAGCCTCTGCACTGTAGGATTTTCCTCCTCAGTTGTAGAATATTGAAAAAGACAGAATAATAAGGTATTTCTCAGATCTGTTGGCTTTTTTTTTTTTAAGAAGTTGGTGCAATTCCTAAGGAAAATGACAAGCTTAGGCACTACATTATTATGTGAAATATAACAAAAGTGACTCATTCTGCTAGTTGTTGCTAAGTGCTTTTGATCAAGTCATAATTACCACCTTGCTATTACCTGAATTTTATGCCAACCTGAACAAATCAGTTCTAATTTTAGCAGAGTAAAAGAAAAATTATTCACAGCAGAGTTATATTATTTGTGCTATTCTGAATGAATTTATTTCAGAATCAGAGAAGTTTAAAGCTAGAAGAGATTTTAGTCTTAATTTTCTCATTTTGCAGATGAAGAAACTATTTCCTAGAAGTGACTTGTCAAAGGTGACATAAGTGATTAATGATTGAACCACAACTCAAGCCCTAGTTGTCTACTCTTAGATTGGTGGTCTTTTCCTTTTACCAGAACTGCATCTGAATGAGTAATTGAATTTATTAAGCACTTATTATGTACAAAGCATTGGCAGTATAAGTAGAAAATTTCAGAAGATCCCTGCAGGTAATTCATATAGAAGATCTAAGCTGATCTCCATTCTGTGCATTTTCATTGGCAATCCCCATGCTTGGAACTCTCTTTTCATCTCTACCTCCTGATTTTCTGGCTTCCTTTAAATCTTAACTAACATCCCATATTCTACAGGAAGCCTTTCCTGATTCTGCTTGATGCTTGTGCTTTCCCTTTGACATTACTTATTTTTCCTTATCCTATCTGCATTTTGTTTGTACATAGTTATGTGTATGTTTCTCCCTCATTATACTTTTGAGCTTTTTGAAGGTTTTTTTTTGCTCTGTAGGTAACAAGCTGTTGATACTTGATGGGGATAGCTAGGTATTATCCTCAGTGATTGCTTTGCTGGATGATGGTTTCAGGAACTGGACTAAAAATAATCTAAGGATACTATTTCCAGAACTCATTGATGGCAGTTGGCCAGCAGGAACAAGCATAAGTAATTATCTTAGAAAATTATTTTGATCAGTCTATAATGTCAAGTTAGCAATTAACTCAAGGACTTCCTTACATTCATAGGTTTCCAAGATTTACTTGGAATATATGGTATATCCCATTTTATATATCTTTGTATCATTCTCTAATGTAAGAATCCAGTTCCTATTCAAATGCTCGGTATTAATAAAGAATGTGACAGTGGTTTTCTGAAGGAAACCCAGAGCCTATGGACCATGAGTTCCAGTAGATTTTTGATTAAATCAATTTGATTTACATTACAATTTAATTTAATTTATTTTAATTTTTTAATTTAAATACAATTTGATTATTATAAAGACTTTTAAGTAGATACTGGGTAATGAAATGTATATGCTGTCCAAGGACCAACAATTTTAGCTAAAATGAAGAAGTTTAGAAGATTTATGAAATTTTTTTCCTAGTGACAATGTGGAAGACTTATTGGTTCTGATAAAAAATATACACATCTTTGAAAATAAAATGTCTTGGTTAATACTGGGGGATAGGGAGATGCAGACCTTTTTTTTTTTTTCATATGTGTAAGGGGATCTCAGTATAGAACTATCTCCACTAATGAGGGATATATGTGTTATTCAGGAGGGTTACTACCTCTGATGTGAGGGCTTACTGAACTGCTCACCTTTGTTCCACCTGGCATTCAACTCTCACCTGTGATTCCAAAAAGCTGCAACATGTTCAGCAGCAGCCACCTAGGTAAATAATCTCAACAGATGGGTTAACCAGGTTGAGGATAACTGGCAGACCTCAAACCCATTGGTGAGTTAGTAGATGTCTAACCAAGCATGTGAGACTTCTCCTTCTTCCCCCAATGAACAGATGAGAAAAGTTTGTTCACATGGCAATGAAGGGAGCTGAAGCAACTCTATGGAGTCCTTAGAGCCTGGTTAGGCATGTTAGAAGCCCAAAGTCATCTGCTACATCCTGAGCCATTGCCAGTCTTCCTGACTTTTGTCTTGCCACTGAATTTCAGACTATCTAGAAGAGAGGACTTTGTGCAACTTTTTCAATTAAATCCAATTCATGTAGGAGTCAAGACATCATCCTGTTATGTCATTGATCCTTTTCAAAAAACAAAGGACAAACAGTAATATGTCCACCAATGAAATTATCACCTCCTTTCCAGTTTACTTCTTACAGAATTTCCTAGGCCACTGGAAGGTTACACACACTTGCTAATAGTCACATAGTTGGTTTATATCAAAGGCAGGACTTCAGCCTATGTCTTTCTAACTCTTTTATTAAGCTATTTATTACTGAAAGGGACCTTAGAGATCATCTAGGGCAACCTTCTCATTCAGTAGATGAAGAAACTGTGTGTTCCCCCACCCCCCCAAGAAGCTAAGTGATTTATTTACTACATAAGTAGTGACTCCAAGCATAGCTGTTTTGTTAGTACAGTATATGCCATGATGCCCCTCAGTAAATATAGCAGGTTTTAAAAAGTGTTTAGTTTAAAATACTACATAATGCTTGTCTGGCTACCTCTTCAGTGCCAATATTCTGTCCCTAATAAAGGATCTGTATCTGTAGTTAATGTATGCTCCATTTTGATCGGTGACCCATTATGGCTCTGTCACCCATTAATTCATCTAAACACTTCTTCAACCTAAATAAGTATTTAATCTTCTTAGAATAAAGAATTTCAGAAGTTCACTACCTTCATTTTATGGGATAGTAGTTTTAAGACATATAGCATTGTTTCTTTTAAACTTAGATTCCTCTTTGATATTTAATAGCAAGTCTATGATCACTTATCTCATATCCTTCATTTATGAAATTTCACCTTTTAGTTTCTTTCTAGACTGAAAAGCCCAAATATTTTTTCCATGTCATTGGTCATTAATTTTAGAGAGATACTTCAATTTGGAGTAAAGATTTTTAACTCTTTTTTTTTTTATAGTAACATTTTATTGACAGATAACTCTTTTTTTTAATGTTAAGAAAATCCTTTGGACAGCTTGAAGCTCAAAATAATGTTTCTAAATGCATAAAATACATAAAGCATAAAAAATATAAAGGAAATCAATTATTGAAATATAATTATCTGAATATTTAAAAACAAAATTCACAATTCCTCCTAAAAGCTTTCCATCTAAGATTGCTACATTAAGAGCCCCCATTTAGACAATTGAATAATTGCTAGTCTAAGTTTTACTTTAGCCACATATTTTCTATAAAAGAGATATATCCTTGTTTGTTGTTTTAATATGTATTCTTTATAACTCATATATAAGTGTTGTTTTTGGCTTGTAAATACTATGCATTACAAGAATAGTGAATTACTTTTATATCTCTATTAGAAATTGTTATTTCATTTGCCAAAGCAAATTGAAATGTCCTAATTCATTAGGTTAATCAAAGCTATCTGGGCATTGTTTTTCCTATCTATATGTGGACAGTTTCTTCAGTCAGGAATTTAACTGTTTAAAACATTTTATGTTCTTTGGATATGTGTGTATACACACATATAGGAGTATTGAACAAAATAAATATATTTGTATTATATTGATCCCCAAATATAAATCCCCAAATTTGGCTATGTAAGACCAGTGCATGGTCTGTAAATTTTATGCCATGAATGTTAGGAAGCTACAGCATATTGCCAAGGATGCAAGTTATGCAACAGAAATGATGGATAAAAGGCATTATTAAGGACATGTGTGACTAAAAAGGAAGGAGGTGCTGGGCATGTAGAGAGTGTGAAGGATAACAGATGGGCAGCCCAAATGTTCTTCTCTTGTGTCCACAAAACATTAAGATAACTAGAGGAACGTCAGCAGCCTGTTGTATGTATCCTTTTTTGGGAAGCTTTTATAGAAAGATAGCTAAGTGGTACAGTGGATAGCGCACTGGGCCTGGAGTCAGGAAGTTGTCTTTCTGAGTTTAAATTTGGTCTCACACTAGCTGTGTGATCCTGGGAAAGTTGTTTCACCCTGTTTGCCTCAGTTTCCTGATCTATAAAATGACCTGGAAAAGGAAATGGAAAATCACTCCAATATTTTTGCAAAGAAAAATCCCAAATAAGGTCACAAAAGTCAGATGCAACTGAAATAAAAGAAAAATGACAGGAATTATACAGGATAAGAAAGTGTGAAAGTCATAATTAACAGGAATTACCTACATTGAAACACAAGTCCACTGAAATATTTCTTATAAATGCATACATAGATTTGGGGGAATACAGCCTGATTAGCTGAAACCATAATGGACTGTATAGCCGGTAGCCTTAATTTGTTGGGCAACTAAAGAAAATAAAAAGCTGGATTCTCAATTTCAAATAAATTTTAGTTGGTAGAGGGGGAGAGTACAGTTTAATTTCCTCACTCAAGAAACCACTGCTACTAAAAGCTGAGTTAACACTTTTTTATTCTTAAGTAACTTTTGCCTTTTCACTAGAAGACTTTGTCATTAAACGTGTCTATGAAGGGTCAATTCAGCCTAGAAATGGAAGGATGACTGTTATATGTCATATACCATTGGCATAACTTCACACAAGCCACTTAACTTGGAGAAAATTGGCCTCCATTTTCTAAAATGAAGGGATTGGACTAAACCTCTAATGGTCTCTTCCAGCTCTAAATCTCTGAACCTTGTGATCTGAATGATTAAGATTTTCATAAAAGGTTACAAAATAGAGAACTTAGTCTCAGTACTAGGTTAGGCAAGTGTCACTGGCTCTCTGTTGTGATACCCTTTAGCTTTAGAGCATTTTTTAACTTTATAACTTTTTCGATCTAAGAAAATTTTTTAAAATTGAATTTATTGCTGGTCATTAATTTTTATTGTTGTGTAGTTCCCAGTGCAAAGTGTAGAAAACATATTTTGTTTTTATTGGATAGATTCTGGTATAATCAAATATTTTTAATAACTTTATTCAAAATGGTTATTAGAAAGACTAAATGAGAGATTAGGTCTTCATTGCATGCAGGCTGCCTGATAGTTTAGATAAAAGATACCTGGGTTGCTCAGAATGAGCACTCCCTCAACTTATTCCCTCTTTTCTAGCTTGGTAGATAGTTGCAATCATCACCCAGTAATTTATGTAATAAAGACTATCTCAGATAGAGTGTGCCCTTCTAATAGGAATAAACTCCAATCACTGAGCTCAAACATGGCAGTTACTAACTGGCTAAGACCTTCCAGAGTTTATGTTGTTTTGGTATAATGTTTGAAAAGCCAGAGTCAATATATTCATTTTTTTTCCTACATAATAAAAAAAAATTAATGCCTTTTGTTTTTATATCATAAGTTGTTTCTGTATGGTCTCTCTTTACCCAGTGGGCTCAATCTTTGTTGCAATGAAAAAATGTTAAGCAAAACCAACCAAACATTCTGGATCATACATAGAAAACCACATCTGACAAATATATGCATCATTCTATGCTATTGTCCATATCTCTCCTAAAATATGGTTTGTTTATCATCTCTTCTCAGGGGTCAAGATTAGCTCTAAAAAAAATCATTGAGTTTGGCATTGTTTTAGAGTTTTTATTTATTATCAGAATCATTCTGTATTATTTACTTTAGATTTGCTTGCTTTATATTGCATCACTATTCAAGTCTTCTCATGTAGCTCTGAATTCCTCATTTTCACAACCATTTCCTAAGTAATGGACACCTACTTTAGTTTTTTGTAGACTTTTCTTTCTTTTACCTTCTTGAGGTAGGATTGCTAGATTGGAAGATAATTTTGAATAAAAAAATTACTTTTAATGTTCTCAACATTTTGGAGAGAGCTAGGAAAAGGGAGAGAAAGATGTATGTGTGTGTATAATTTGTGTGATCGTTTTGTGTCAAATTCTAAATAAGTATGAAATATCTTATGTTTCTCAATTTACCAAATACTTAAACTTATTGAGCTGGATAGACAGATTTTGTTTTTTGTTTTTTCTTCTAATAGTATTTTATTTTTCCAAATGCAAGTAAAGATAATTTTTGCCATTGATTTAAAAAAAATTTTTTTTCACCATTCATTTTTGTAAGACTTTTATATTCCAAACTTTTTCTCTCTTCCTTCTTTCCCTTCCCCCTCCCTAAGATAGCAGGCAATTTGATAGAGGTTAAATATATTCAATTCTTTTAAACATACTTTCATATTTGTTATGTTATTAAGAAAAATTGGACCAAAAGGGGAAAAAATATGAAAGAGAAAAAAACAAAAAAGTGAAAATACTATATTTCGATCCATATTCAGTCTCCATAGTTCTCTCTCTAGGTGCAGATGGTATTTTCCATCTCAATTCTATTGGAATTGCTTTGAATTACCACATTATTGAGAAGATCCAAATCCATCACAATTGATCATCACATAATCTTACTGTTACTGTGTACAATGTTCTCCTGGTTTTGCTCACTTCACTCAGCATCAGTTCATGTAAATCTTTCCAGGCTTTTCTGAAATCAACCTGTTTATCATTTCTTATAGAACAATAATATTCCTTTACATTCATATACTGTAACTTATTCAGCCATTCCCCAATTGATGGGTATTTACTCAATTTCTAAATCTTTGCCTCTACAAAAAGAGTTGCTACAAACATTTTTGCATATATGGGTCCTTTTCCCTCTTTTATGATCTCTTTGGGATGCAGACATTACTGGATCAAAGGTTATGCACAGTTTGATAGTCCTTGGACATGGGTCCAAATTGCTCTCTAGAATGGTTGAATCAGTTCACAATTCCACCAACAACGTATTTGTGTCCCAGGTTTCCCACATCCCCTCCAGCAACATTTATCATTATCTTTTCTTGTCATTTCAGACTATCTGATAGATATGAGGTGCTCCTTCAGAGTTGTTATAATTTGCATTTTTCTAATCAATAGTGATTTAGCGTATTCTTTCATATGACCTATAGATGGCTTTAATTTCACCATCTGAAAATTGTTCATATCCCTTTGACCATTTATCAGTTGGGGAATGACTTGTATTCTTGTAAGTTGAGTCAGTTCTCTATATATTTGAGAAAGGGGGATTTTATCAGAAACACTGGCTGTAAAAATTATTTCCCAGCTTTCAAGCAGGATAACTTTTCAATGTGAGAGATGATCTATATAGGGTCGTTGATATATTGTTGGGGCAACTAATTGTCAGTTACCTAGACTCACTCATCTGAGTTATCAATGAATGAATTTGTAGCCTTTCTCCAAGTTATTTGTTCTAGTTGATTTCAATGTCACACTCACTAAGAATTTTTTGTTTTAAAGACCCCAAATTATAATCCTCCCCTTCCCTAAATGTTGACCTTTTAAAATGCATTCTCATGACAGGAAACTTGTTTCATAGCTTTATTTTGTAAATTCTAAAGGTATTGGGTAATGTTCTTAGTAGGAAAAAATTGTAAGTAAATTTTTGAATTAGTATTCCAGATTCACTTCTGCTTTCAGGGCCAGTCTTTTTCTTTTTTAGGTTTTATTGATATCTTTTGCTTTTTATACCACAGCCATCTCTCATTAAATTACTCCCACCAACCCATCTCAAGGGGAGCTTTTTAAGAAAGGTGTTCTGCAAAACTCTTCTAAAGTTATCTCAAGCTTTTTCCAGAAATAGCCACCTTTTTAACACCTATATTTCATACTAGTGGTTCTTTCTGTCATTGAGGCAGAAAAAGCAATCACAATGACTGAAAATTTAATATCAGCCATATATAGTGGCACATGCCTGTAATCCTTAATACCAGGGAGTCTGAGGTCAGTGGGTCTCTTGAATTTAGGAGTTCTGAGTAGCAGCAGGTGAGGACATTGGGTATCTATGCTGGCATTCGTGAGGTGAATTCTTGGTGTCTGAGGTCCACCAGATTGACTAAATCAGAGTTCCTGTGCCAGAGTGGGATGGTATAAAAATAGTTCCTGTACTTTTAGTCTGGATGAGAGAGAAACTCAGCCTTATTTTTATTTTTTATTATCTCTATTTATTTTTAATTATAGCTTTTTGTTTTCAAAATATATACATGGATAATTTTTGACATTCACCCTACAAAACCCTGTGCTCCAATTTTTCCCTCTCCCTTCCCACTCCTCCCCCAGTCAACAAGTGATCCAATATATGTTAAATATGTGCAATTCCTCTATATATATTTCATTTTTTTATTATAGCTTTTTATTTACAAGTTATATGCATGGGTAATTTTACAGCATTGACAATTGCCAAACCTTTTGTTTCAATTTTTCCCCTCCTTCCCCCCATCCCCTCCCCTCCATGGCAGATTGACCAATACATGTACTAACAGTTATTTTGCTGTACAAAAAGAATCGGACTTTGAAATAGTGTACTATTAGCCTGTGAAGGAAATAAAAAATGCAGGCGGACAAAAATCCTCTATATATATTTCTACAAATATCATGCTGCACAAGAAAAATCATATCCAAAAGAGAAAGAAAATGAGAACAAAAACAAAATGTGAACAAAAACAGTGAAAATACTGTGTTGTGGTCTACATTCAGTTCCCACTGTCTTCTGAGTGCAGATAGCTCTCTTCATCACAAGACCATTGGAATTGGTCTGAATCATGTCATAACTGATGAGAACCATGTCCATCAGTATTGTTCATCATATAATCTTGCTGTGCTGTATACACTGATTGGGTTCTACTCATTTCACTTAACATCAATTCATCTAAGTCTCCCCAGGCCTCTGAAATCATCCTGCTGATCGTTTCTTATAGAAGAACAATATTTCATAACATTCATGTACCATAACTTGTTCAAGCCATTCTCCAATTGATTCAGTCTTACTTAAAAAAAAAAAAGTCAGAGCAATGGAAAAAGAGAAGGTGGGTATTATTAATAGGCTAATCAATGAGCAATTTAAAAGTAGAAAAGGAATAAAAGATGTTATTAGGGAAATGCATGATAAGAAAAGATGGAAAGGGGGAAAGATAACAGATGGATAGCTTAGGTACTCAACTGGTGTCCTTGTGATAATAGGAGAAAAGAAGTAAGGGATATTGAGTAAACCTTCTGTGGGAAAGAGTCACATAGGATGGCAGGTTTGAGTGGATTACAACTGGAAAGTATAGCCACTTCAATGAGATCACATATCTATTTAAGTACTTAAGAGTTCTGCTTTTATTAAAACTATCAGTGTCTATTAAGTCGTGAAAAGTATGAATTTCCTCATACCTGTCACTTTACTCAAAGGATCCAATCTTGACATTTTCCTCTGTTGACATCTCTTATTGTGAGCCATAAAGCTCAGAATGATTACATCCCTATTTTCAGAATTCATGAATTTGTCCCAGTGGTACCTCTCCACCAAAGTGGATCATGAGCCACCAGAGCAGCTGTGGCTAAAGAATTCATCACAGTCCAGCCAAGTTCTTCCTGAGCCTTTTCCAAGTTAACAAAATAAAAAAAAAAAAGGAGGGGGGGGGGTGCAGCTAGATGGCATAGTGGATCGAGATCAGCCTTGAAATCAGGCAGACCCGAGTCCAAATCCATCCTTTTGAGACACTTAACAGTTACTAGCTATGTGACCCTGGGCAAGTCACTTAACTTCAATTGCTTCATCAATAAAAAACCAAAGTTTAACAAGGCTTATTGCAGGAGCCTTTCCAACTTGATACTTACTAAAGCTTTTGCCTTATTAGCATACCCTGCAAGAACCCAGGAATCCTCATGCTTCAGTGAGCTTCAGGGTAGAACTTTTTTGGAAGAAAAACATTGACCTCCCATAATTAAAATTTTAAAAATGCTCATTAATTTAATAAATTTTTAGTCTTTAGGCCAAACATATCAATAGATGGGAGAAATTATGTTAACATATTCTTTTAGCAAGCAAAGGATGGTCCTTTGGGACCTAATGATTTGCTTTTTGCTTAGAAAAGATCCATACCCAAGGATTAAAAAAGAGCTGGGAAGGAGGATGAAATGGGTGTAGACCAATAGCTTAGAATTCAAGTTGCAAATTTCAAATATTTCTATTCTTTATATTTTGACTTTACAATGAGAATTAAATTAACACATATTAAGTATGTTTTATGTTCTAGGTACTGTATTAGAGACTGGAGAAAAGAAGATTAAAAAAAACCTTGATCTCAAGAAGCTTATGTATTCTGACAGTGCTTGGGAAATTATAATGCTGATAATTATTTCTTAAGTCTGATCCAGAGCTATAATCATTTGACATAACAGCATAGATTGATCATAAAAAATAGTTTCTTAAAGTTTTTAGAAATTAATAGTTTGCAGGAGATTTGGAGTATTTCTAAACCTTAGTGATCTTTTAAGTTGCTAGAATCCAACTTTTCAACTTTTCCCTATTGAGATTTTGATATATTGAGGTGAGAGAGTATGGGGATTACTTAAGAAATTAAATGGGAATATTTTGGGAGTTTTATAAAAGTCACATTCAATATGCCAAGGCCAACAGATGACAGAGAGCCTCTAACCAAATATTTTACTCAATTTTACAATAAGATATTGTAAACACTTCATAAAAGAAAAAGAAAATAATTCAGACTTCTTCTCTGGCACAAAGAGGACCAGAACATTTTATGTGGATTTCCCAGGTTGTTCACCCAACTCCCACAATACAGAAAGGATAACTGTATATAGTCTGTTGTTGAAATCTTTTAGGAAGCTTGAAACGAATGGGCAAGAAAAATGATGCTGATAAAATATTTTCAAAAACTATGTTTTTAAATCTCTTAGCTAACCTACCCACAATGAATTACTGGTAGCTTTAAAATGAATGTCTACTTAGATTGCTAATGCCACGTAATTTTTTTTTTGTCCATCTATCTTTAGGACTACTCCCATGGCAATGCCAGAGAAAAGAAAAAGTTGACTACAATTATAAAATCTTCATACTGATATTTTTGAATGTTGCTGTTTTTTGTACTTGAAGTTATTAGGTGTGGATTAGAAACAAAAAATAAACAAAAATATTTGAAGCAATTAGTATCTATCCCTTAATGGAATTTATATTCTAAGTGTATAGCATAATAGTCCCTATACCAACTAGCAGCCCCTAGAATACCTACTTATGATCTGCACTCATCGAGAGGACAGTGGGAACTGAATGTGGATCACAATATAGTATTTTCACTCTTTTTGTTGTTGTTTGTTTGCATTATGTTTTCTTTCTCATTATTTTTCCTTTTTGATCTGATTTTTCTTGTGCAGCATAATATTTGTGGAAATATGTATAAAGGAATACTATATTCTAGAGTATAACCAGAAACCAAGAAGCACACAGTAAGTACCCTCTTATTTTGGGTGACCCACCACTCTGTGTAGCTTTGGGCAGTTTATTTTGCTACTTTGGGGCTTAGTTAAGGAGTGACCTTATTTGTTCCTCTGAGTTCTGACATTCAACAAAATCATTGGGACAATGATTTATTTATATTTATAAAACATTTATATTTTTTATATATTTCTAAAATATCTACTATTTACTAGTCACTGGCGAAAACAAACAAAAATAATGTCCTGGTCTTCCACTAATTTACATTTTCTTTTGATCATAGTTTTGTACATACTCCATGTATACAAAATTTTACTTACCTTATTTTATTTCCTAGGAAACTTGATTTAGAGCCATCCTCCTTCCTCTCTCTTTTCTATTCTCTTCTCCTATTTGACCTGTTGTTGTTGTTTGTCCTTTGATCTTGAAGAAAACCATGATATCGGAGAGATGACACGAGATAATTAAAGACAAAATATATATCTTGAAGGAGGAAAGTGCTAATAGTTGAAATTAGGAAATTCATCTTGTAGGAATTAGGAAAGTTATATTGTAGGACAGAGCACCTGAACTGTGCTTAAAAGGAAGCTAGAGATTGTATGAGGTGATTGGGAGTAGAGTACTCCTCTGGAAAAGGCAATAATATATAATAAAGCTGTCTGGAGCCAGATTATGAATAAATGTAAGCTTTAAGAATATCTAATTTTTTCCCCCTGAGGCAATTGGAATTAAGTGACTTGCCCAGGATCACACAACCAGGAAGTGTTAAATGTCTGAGGCCAGATTTGAATTTGGATCCTCCTGACTTCAGGGCTGGTGTTCTGTGCACTACAGCAACTAGCGGCCCCTAGAATACCTACTTATGATCTGCATCCATCGAGAGGACAGTGGGAACTGAATGTGGATCACATTATAGTATTTTCACTCTTTTTGTTGTTGTTTGTTTGCTTTATGTTTTCTTTCTCCTTTTTTTTCCTTTTTGATCTGATTTTTCTTGTGCAGCATAATATTTGTGGAAATACGTATAAAGGAATTGCATGTTTAACATATATTGTATCACTTGCCGACTGGGGGAGTGGGTGGGGAGGGGAGAGGGAAAAAATTTGAACACATGGTTTTGTAGGGATGGATGTCGATAATTATCTGCGTATATATTTTGAAAATAAAAAGTTTTAATTAAAAAAAAAAGATTACCTACTTATGTTAGCAGCTAGATAGCACAATAGATAGAGCACCAACTCTGGAGTCAAAAAGGACCTGAGTTCAAATCCAACCTCAAGACATTTACTAGCCCTATGACCCTGGATAAGTCACAACCTCAATTGTCTTCCAAAAGTGGGGGTGGGGGTGGGGGTGGGGAAGAGAGATACTTACTCAGAAGTTATACAGAGTATAAATTGCAAAGGGGAGAGACTACAAACAGGGAATCCAATTGTGATACTGTATGAGTAGTAGTCCAGATGAAAGTTGATGCATTTAATAGGTTTAGAGGCTGTGTGAATGAAGAGAAGGGGACGTATGCTGTAAAGGTAGAATCCATAAGGCTTGGCATTTGATTAGTTATGGATGTGAGGGAAAGGGAAGAGTCAAAGTTGACATGAAGTTTTCGAACCTTGATGGTCACCAGGTGGATGATGTTTCCATCAGTAAAAAGAAGCATTTTGGAATGGCAAGAAGATCTGTTTTGTAAATGTTGAGTTCTAGATGCATTATTGATATTAGGGTACATTAACATCTACTGGTCATCCTGCCATCTGGGGGAGGGGGTGGGGGGGTAAGAGGTGAAAAATTGGAACAAGAGGTTTGGCAATTGTTAATGCTGTAAAGTTACCCATGCATATATCCTGTAAATAAAAGGCTATTAAATTAAAAAAAAAAAAGATATTAGGGTACAGACAAGTTGATTATATGGAGAGATTATATTTAGTAGAGAGAGTACTGGATATTTAGAGAATCATTTTCATAGAGAATGATGATAGACCCAGCAGGACCAGAGAATACATCACTAAGAGAGAATGTAGAGAGAGAAAAAAGAAGGGCTCAGTACAAAACCCTAGTGGCAGGGAACAGTCATTCAACTAGCATTAAGTGTTTTCTCTGTATGTGCTTGGCATTGTGCTAAGTGTTGGGATACAAAGGCAAAGAACAGGATCTTACCCTCAAATGTTCCCATTCTAATAGAGAAGATGGTGTGTAAAGCAGTAGAAAACAGACAAATAGGAAGAAAACTACGAGGACATTTTCAGGGAGCCAAAGAAAGACTGTGTTCCCAAAAGAGGAGTGATAGACATATTCAAAATGTGTAGAGAGGGCTAGATAAGAGGACTAGACAAAGGCAATTCTCTAGTTGAGTTAGATGAGATACCATAGTACAAAGAGCTGAGAATGTTTCAGCTTAAAATGCTGTCACATGGGCATACTCAGGATTTAGCAGTGGCTTCTGTAATGCCAGGTTATTTTTTCTCAGTTTCTTCTAGAAGCAACACATTTAGCTAAGATTTGCATTTGAGTTTTTAGTGTTTGAAAGAACCCAGCCCATGTTTCATTTTGGTCTCCCCAAACAGTATATTATGCAGATTAACAAGAGAATATTAGGATCATAGGGTGATGTTGGGAGGGATCTCATAGGTCATCTACTCCATTGTTTCTCAGTTTTTTCATGTACTGAGATCCCTTTTTTTAACCTTAAATTTTGTGCATATCCACATTATGGTAATTGGACTATTGGTATCTGTTGATGGAGAAAACTGTCAACCCATTTGTGCTTATCAATCAATCACTTAACAAACATTAAGCATTGTGCTATACAAATAAAAATAATGAAACTCTTTTTGTGTTGAGCTTATATTCTAATGGAAGAAGCAAATGTGTACAGAATAAATTACAAAAAAACAAAAAGGTACAGAACAGTTCGATTCTAGTTAGTTTGGAAGGGGCAGGATACCAAGTGCAAGAGTTGGGGGTGTTTAAAAAAAACTTCATGTAGAAAACGGTGCTTGAACTATGCCTGAAAGAAAAAGTAGGATTTTTTTGTCAGAGATGATAAGGGAGTGCCTTCTAGGCATGTGAGACCACTGGTGTAAAGACTTGGAGACAAAAGATCAAATGTCTTATGTGAGGAACAAGAAGGCCAGTTTGACTCAATTGTAAATTGGGAGTGGGGTAAGGTCCAGTGAGATTGGAAAGATAGACTGTGAAGGGCTTTAAAAGCTAGGACAACAGAGGAGTATTTATTTTATCCAAAAGGGAGTTGATTGAGTTGACAAATGAGATGGTCATATCTTACATTTAAGGAAAATCGCTTTGGCTGCCAAGTAGAAAATGAATTGATTGGAGTGGAGAGAGACTTGAGGTGAAGAGGAGACCAGTTAGGAGGACATTGTAAATATTAGGTGAGAAGTAATTATGACTCAAATTAAGGTGAAAATTATGTGAGCAAAGAGAACGTATTATGAGAGAGATGGCAGGGTAAATATAGAGGTGGAAGTAGCAAGAATTAGTAGTTGGGATTGGAAATTGGGATTAGGAAGAGTGAGGAATCAAGGACAGTGCTGAGGTTACACATCTGAGAAGCTGGAAAGATAGTGATGCCTTCAAAGGACAGAAAAAGGTTAAGAAGAAAGGAGGGTCTGCAGGCAAAGATGATGAATTATGTTTTGGACATGTTGAGTATATATTAGGGGTGGAAACCAGCAAAGGAGACTGAAAAGGAGGGGTCAGATTGTTAAGAGGACTAGGAGAGAGAAATACTATGAAAGCTGAGGAGAGAGAATCCAGGTTTTGTATGTCAAAAACTACTAGCAGATCAAGATAATTGGGGCCTGAGAATTAGCATTTATGTAGCTTTAAGACCAACAAAACACTTTACATACATTATCTCTTCAAACTCCACAACAACTTGGTGAGGTAAATGCTGTTTTTAAATGCATGTTAAAGATGAGGAAAATGAGAAAGAGAGAGATTAAGTGACTTGCCCAGGATTACATATCTAGTGTCTAAGGTGGACTTTGCATTCAGATTTTTCTGACATTAGGTCCACTGTACCTCCTGGTTGTTAATCACAGTCATATCTCCAAATATAGCTCAGCATGGCAATACTTTGGCACTTGCATCGAGTTTCTGTGTGTGTGATATGTAATAGAATTATGCTAGATACCTTTGGAGAGCAAACATCTGTTCACATTTTGCCTAATGTTTATGATCAGTCTATCATTGAACAGGATTATTTCTGTTACCTCTCAAAAAATCTTTAGTGACTTTTTGGTATGGGTAAGAGAGAACTTGTTGAAAAAGAGCTGTGACAGGTAGCATTTTGCTTTCCTGAATCAAAATTTTTTTCAGTTTAGTAGTCAACACAATTGCATTTAATCCATTACTGACTGTCACTTGCAAATGCTTATTTTTTCCTCACTAATCATTTCCTCAAACAATTCTGTGAATTTATGTATATGTGACTCCCTTGAAAATTTCTTATAGATGGG